>NC_059430.1:17760860-18060860 GCF_021028975.2 Sphaerodactylus townsendi
AAAAATGAGAGGTGATAGAACATTTCAGGGTTTTCTTCCCAGTTTAACATTAGGACCGCTTGAAAGTCAGTGGCAGATCCAACCACCACCCTCCCCCACAACCCAACAAATGAGAAACATTTCGGAAGGAGGACAGACACAGGGCAAACTCCAAATTCTGGTGTAGAAGAAACCTCAACAGAACACCCCTATGCCCCAAGGGAAAAAAAAAAACAGCTACCCTTCACAGCCTGCAAGCTTCCACTCCCACCTAGATGGCACAACAAGAAAGGAGTTTGGGGAGAAAATATGTTTGTTTACAGCACGCAAGCCTCTCTTGCATCAGCTCAGAAGAAAGACAGGAAGTTGTCATCCAAAGCAACACACGCCACGCAAACTGCAAAAGAAACAGTTCTGGGGCGTCTTGTATTGGCCACACGGCCAATTCATGCTATTTGTCTACCAACAAACCAGTAAAAACTGAAGGCATCTGGCCATTTCATATGTTCTCTGTGAGTCCAGAGTGAATTCCTGGGCTTGGGGCGGCCGAATTTGTATTGGGATCATGGGTGCAAAGGGATGAGGGATTTACTCACAAGAATTGCCAACAGTGTAAACAGCAACTCTTTGGGACCATTTCAGGTTGGCCGCCCTCCAATTGCTGTGTACCCATAGCAGAGGGGGAGGGGACACAAAAGACTTCGCAACATAGAAACTGGCCATTAACACGTCCTCGATATGTCTATCTAGCTTGTCCACCGCTTCTTCAAACTTTCCCAACTTATCCCTGGTAGACATGAGGCTAGCAATCAGCACTGTGCAAACTTGCACAGTGTGTTCACCCAACGTGACTGTGTCCTGGTTACTGAGGTAAAATACTCTGCCACCTACACGCAAAAAGTACTCGCAGCAAGCCACTGTCAAGAGGCGTGCCGCTTTAACGACCTGTTTTCTGTGGCACGCGAGGATGTGATCTGGACGATTTACTGCTCTAAGCCCTCCCCTCAGCTCAGATGGGGGGAAAAAAAACCCCTCACGTGACCACACGCAAAACGATTAGCCCTCAGTGGGTGATCAGAAAAGTGTTAGTCACACACCTAAAAGTTGATTTATTACACTAGATCCTGCCAGGGTGGGAGCTTGAAGGAATCAAAGGGGTCAGCCGGTAGGGAGATAATTTAAAACCACATGCAGCTCAGGTGTGTTCGATGGGGGTCTGCACTTCCCCATTCCTGGTTCAATCAAAAGCACAAACTCCCGGCCAGGTCCGGCCTCCATCACTCCCTCTACCAAACTGCAAGAAAGGTGTCTGTCACAATTCACCATGTGGTCTCAAAACCAGCTGTGGGGAGTGGGAATCTCAGGCCAACGCAAGGTGACGTGACTCCATATGCGTTCCCTTAAGGCTCAAGAGTGTGTGATACAACTGTAGTATTATTTTAAATCAATACAGAATTTTTTTTCCCCCTAGGATTTAGAAATGGGCCCTAATTTTCAAGGGTCAGGATCGTGGGCAATGCAAACAGGCGAGATCAAATTTCTCAGCATCACAATGCACTTATTTCATACTCCTTTCTAACTTAATTTCCCATGTCCCGCACCGCACTATCATCCTGGCAAGAGAAACAGACGGCCTCCCCCCACCTCCGCAAGGCAATGGCGTCGCTTGACAAATAACCTCCCCTTCCACTGCAACTTAGGACATCCGATGTGCAAAGAAAAAGTCTCTCTGGCTCGCTGAGGTCTATTAAGCCTCAAATAAAACCCAAAAGTAATTAAGCCTAAAGATCAGATGTTGGATCCACATTTATAATCTAGCAAGATGTTTTCTTTCACATACCCCCCCCCCCCCCCAAAGGCTTCCTTTCCCCTCCTTCCGTTCAATTCAAGGTCCAAGGGAGCAGATGATGAGCTTTGAAGACAGTCAACGACGACAACGAAAAGTTGACCCTCAAGTTGAGTGGAGAAGGACCAGAGATGCAGAGATGGGCAACACGAACGGAGCCGGCCTTTCCTTGGGAGGCTTCGCCAGCCATCGCCTGGAGAAATTCAGGACTGATCGTGGGAAATGCTCAGGTTCTGTCAAGGAAAAAGAAAAAAATGGTGAGTGGATGTAGGTTTGGGGAAAAACGACCCCAAAAAAGAGAAGCAAGAGATCCTTTGCATGCACCGTGGAAACATTCCCAGGGGGGCGGGCAGGAGAGAAAGTCCACAATGACCCCGTTGTTCAAGGCAGTTGGTCTGAGCGCAAACCATGAGCAAATTGTTCACAATCATGCAACTTTGCCTCCTAGCTCGGACTGAGTTCTGAAGGTTTTTCCAATCAGATGAGCTCCTTCCCACCCGAGCAGCCTTTTCTTACTTCCCGCCACTTTCATCAATGCTACCGGAGTACAGAAATGGATATATCACTGAAAGCTCTGGCAACCAAATGCCTCCACAGAGGAAAAACCAGCCTATATGTAGTATTCATTGATCTAAAGGGAGCGTTTGACTCCGTAGATAGATCACTGCTATGGCTTAAATTACAGAAGCTTGCTATAGAACCCAGGCTTCTTTTACTAATTAGGTCTCTATACAGTAATCCCACCTGTCAGATAAGGTGTTCATCATCAGGTCCTCTGTCACCCAAAATATTGGTCTCAAAGGGGGTAAAACAGGGTTGTGTGTTGGCACCTGTATTATTTAACCTTTTTTTTGTACGATCTTGCCCCCATTTTGAATAACTCCAACCCTCATTGTCCTTATCTGAACGGTGTTCCTTTGTCCATCCTCCTTTATGCCGATGATGCAGTCTTGCTATCAAGAACAAGGTTAGGTCTCAAAAACTCCCTGATCAAATGCGAAGAGTATTGTCGAAACAATAGGCTGGTTATTAACCCTGTGAAATCTAAAATAGAGGTCTTTTCTAACATCTTTAGACCCATGAGATGGTCCATCCAAGGAGTTGACATAGAGCAAGTCAAATTGTTCAAATACCTTGGGATAACATTTCATCATAAGTTAAGCTGGACCACTCATAGGGATAAAGCTATTAAAGGTTTCAAGAATCTGTCCGCTGCAGTTCTGAAATGTTTTAACGTCCATTGTGGGAGGTTTATTCCAGCAGCACTGAAGGTGTTTAATGCCAAGGTGGTCCAGTACCTATTGTATGGTATCCCTGTCTGGATCCAAGCTTGGCACAAGAACCTGGAGCGCATCCAATCAAACTTCCTATACAAGATATTTGGCGCCCCACATTGTGTCCCTTGTGGTGTGCTTTGGAATCAGGGCAACATCTACTAGGAAACTAGGGCATGGGCTGTAACATTTAAGTTTTGGCTGCATCTCTGCTTCTGCACAGATTCGAAAAGCTTATCTCTGCTACAAATGAGGGAGCTGCAGCTTTCGAAGTGGTGGCTCCATATTGAAAAAAAATCTTCTCCTTGGGTTTCTCATGGGAGTCTCTTCATATGCTTACCACCATGGAAATTTACCATCATCTAAAGACCAGACTGTATGACCAGGAATACCAATCTCTCCTGTGTGCTGCACAAAGCTCCTGTTCCCCTCTATACTTTGGAATCACACCCCAGAAATCTAGCCCTGCTGTATATTTAGAACAGCTTGTCAACTATAAGTGCAGATGGGTCATGACCAGAGCAAGGTGCATCTCATTCCCCTCTGTCGATCTTCAAGGTCGTTTCCTTAACATCCCACGAAGTGAGCGATGTTGTC
The DNA here is from genome assembly GCF_021028975.2 of Sphaerodactylus townsendi. NCBI lineage: Eukaryota > Metazoa > Chordata > Lepidosauria > Squamata > Sphaerodactylidae > Sphaerodactylus > Sphaerodactylus townsendi. The sequence goes on from NC_059430.1 coordinate 17,764,557, forward strand.
GGTACTGTCCCAACACTATGGACTCAATCCCTCATATCCTGCTTTACTGTTCGAGGTATGATATTAGAACTGATCTGGGAGCTTTACTACCTCTAGAATTTATGTTTTTCTCAGACAAACTAAAAATGTCTAAGCTATTGAACAGCCCTCATGTAGAAATCTATGAAGCAGTTGCCACATTTTTTAATCCGTGTTCTACATGATGTGTAACAATGATCCTGTTATTGTACTTGGAATGTATGGTACTTCTGGTTTTATGTCTAACAAAGGTTTTTGGATTGGATTGGATATATCAGCAGGTTCTCAAAACTGGGGTCCAGACCCAATAGCGGGCTAGGATTCTCTGGCAGGTGGCTGAGGAAGCAAGATACAGCTGGGAGACTTGACAACAAACTTCAGTTTGCTTCAGCTAAAAATGGTTCTTTCACTGCTTGGGACAGCTGGTGACACAGCTATCGGACACAACCTGACTTGTTTGGGTCAGGTTGCAGGAAAAGACCATTGAGGTAGTTAGAACACTGCTGAAGGAGAAATGGGGTTAGGATAAAGGGCGTGCATTTTGGGGAGCAGGCTCTGTGTTTTGGGGAACAGATGCTACAGTTATGGACTAGCACTGTCCAGCTCCAGTCTGTTCAAATTGTATACTGGTAACTGAATAGGTGTCCAGACCTGGATGTCCCAGGCTATTCCAACCTCATCAGACCTAAGCTAAGTGGGCTGGTCCAGGTTAGCACTTGAATGGAGGACCACTAAGGAAGTCCAGGTATGCTACACAGAAGAAGGCAATCGCAAACCATCTCTAAACACCTCTTGCCTTGAAAATCCTCCAGAGCCGCCAGCTGCGACTCTACGGCACTTCACCCGCCCACGCCCAACTGAGAAGGTATTGCAGATAAAGGTTGTTTTTCTCCTTCAAGGGAACCAACCTATCAAGTCAGGATCGGCTTTTTTTCCCAGCCTTCCAAACGCTGGGAAAACTACGGCTCAGATCAACAACAGCCGTCAGCTTCGAGGATAAGCAAACGAATCCATAGAACTTTAGGCCAACGGCTCTGAAACCCTGCTCTGCAGGCCTACTGGTCTGTTGTATCACCTCCAGATTTACTTTGAACCCCAACTCACATTCTAAAAAGCCATTCCAGTCTGCACGTGGTATAGCTTCGGTTTTCAAAGAATAAGGGTCTAGTTCACAGATCTAGTTCCTTAGCACCATCCTTCTCACGGCTAACTGTCCCACATCAACGAAGGGCATGCATGCTTGCTAGATTTAATGCATCACCCTCTGCCTTCTTCTATGGGAGATCATAAAATCCCATTTCTGAGTAGAGCCTGCCCATTTGGGCAATCTGAGGTAGAATCTGTTACCCCGGTTCTTTTATATTGTTCTTTTTATTGTGACATTTGAGCTGTATTGATCCGCGACTTTGTGGAAAGGAATGGTTGTCTTGTTGATTTTAAAAGCTCTCTTATGACTAACTAGATCCAAGAATAACTGAATTGGTCGGAAGGTTTATACCAGTGGTTCTCAACCTTCCAAATGCCACGACCCTTCAATACAGTTCCTCATGTTGTGGTGACCCCCAACCCTAACATTTATCCATTTTACAGATGGAGAACATTGATTCAGAGAGTCTTAGGTGACCCCTGGGAAAGGGTCGTTCAACCCCCAAAGATGCTGCAACCCACAGGTTGAGAACCGCTGGTTTATACATAGAAACTATGAATGGAATGTTGCATATTTCAACGGTGGGTTTTGGAGTGTTCATACCCAATTTTACTTTATTTGTGGCAGTGGTCCCATTACATTTTAACCCTTTTGTCATTTAAATGCCAATAAAAGCTTTGTTTGGTAAAAATCCAGTTCTAGGGGATCAAATATACTGATAATCATAGTTCAAGAGCACTAGAGAGAGCCAGCGTGGCATGGTAGGTAAGAGCAGGGGCACTCTAATCTGGAGAACCGGGTTTGATTCCCTGCTGCCACTTGAACTGTGGAGGCTTATCTAGTGAACCAGATTAGTTTGTGCACTCCCAACACATGCCGGCTGGATGACCTTGGGTTAGTCACTCTCAGTCCCACCTACCTCACAGGGTGTTTGTTGTGAGGGGGTGGGGGGAAGGGAAAGGAGACTGTAAGCCCCTTTGAGTCTCCTTACAGGAAAGAAAGGGGGGATATAAATCCAAACCCCCCCCCCGCCCCCCAGTGACTTCTATCTGAAGGTCCCTAGTTTAGATTTTGGCATCTTCAACTAAAGCAGGGGTAGGGAACCTTTAACACTCAAAGAGCCATTTGGACCCGTTTTCCATGGGAAAAGAAAACACTTGGAGCCGCAAATAATTTTTGACATTTAAAATAAAGATAACACTATATATATTGGGTTTTTTTTACCTTTTACTCCGCTCATTCTGAGAAGCGCATGGATGTGTCTGCCCTGCTGCCTGCAGGGCGGGCAAGGATGGGGCCAGCGGCTCGGCCTTGCCGGCCGCCAGGAAAGCGCCCACCCTGCTCAAACGGGGCGGGCGAGAGGGGAAGCCCGCGGAGCGGCCCACCTGGCCGCGGGCAGTTGGTGCGCCCGCCCTGCTGCCTGCAGGGCGGGCAAGGATGAAGCCGGTGGCTCGGCTCGTGGAGCCACAGTGCAAGGGCAGAAGAGCCGCATGCGGCTCTCGAGCTGCAGGTTCCCTACCCCTGAACTAAAGTATCGCAAATAGCAGAGCTGGGGAAAGAAGAAGAGTTTGGATTTATATCCCCCCTTTCTCTCCTGCAGGACACTCAAAGGGGCTGACAATCTCCTTGCCCTTCCCCCCTCACAACAAACACCCTGTGAGGTAGGTGGGGCTGAGAGAGCTCCAAGAAGCTGTGACTAGCCCAAGGTCACCCAGCTGGCGTGTGTGGGAGTGCACAGGCTAATCTGAATTCCCCAGATAAGCCTCCACAGCTCAGGCGGCAGAGCTGGGAATCAAACCCGGTTCCTCCAGATTAGATACACGAGCTCTTAACCTCCTACGCCACTGTCCAAGGACCTAGACACCTGTGTAGTGAGAATGGATACATTTGCTCATGGGTGCATATGACAGCATATGAGGAAAAGCACTGCACATTTTGAAGTTCCTTCACAGCTGTGAGTTTGGATCACCTTACCGCAGGCATGCCTCCTCCCACCCAGCAGAATGAGTGGTAGAACCAACGGCCCCCACTTCACGCTGTGTGTGTAAGACAACTTTTTGTATGGTTTCCCTCTCTGAAAAAGGTCACCCTAAGCAGAAAGCTAGCACAACAAGGAATGCACTGGAGCACGCTAGCTTTCTCTCCTTGTAGGGAATTTTTCCATATACAGGGAAGAAGCAAAAATGCCCCCCGCCCCAATTTGCACCTTGATGATTTCAATCCATCCTCCCCACTTCATTCTACTGTGGGACACACAGACCAGCATAACTGAACCATTCTGTGCAACTCTACATGCTTGTCACCCAGCAAAATGTTGCTGCCCTAAAAGATAAACATTGCCCCTAATCTAATTTTGCAGCCATTGAAGTTGCAAAGATAAGCTTAAGCCCTTTCGGGATAGGGCGGTATAAAAATCGAAATAATGAATGAATGGGAAAAATGGGAAAAATGGGAACAATCGCCAGAGAAGCCAGAAAAATGCACAGAATCTCGGGATAGCAAGCAGCACAGACAGTTTGCTAGCACAAAAAATATTTCCAGGAAGGGGCAAAGCCTTTAAGATGCAGCTAGAGGGTTAGTACAAAATTATGAAGGAACACGCCAAGAAATCCCAGTGGGAAGGAAAATGCACTAGCACAAACCAAAGTATACACACATTCTCTCTGCACACACAAACACCAGAAATTGTCCTGAGCAGGCACTGTTCCGGTGAGATCAGACTAGGGTAGGGAAACCACAACACGCAGCGGCAAACTGTTTTACCTGGGAAATATGAGCAAAGCAAAAAATTTGAAAAAGTGACAAACTGGCCGTCTTTCAGCACAGAAAGTGAGGTGGGGGGGAACGGGGAGGGGAGAGAGAGAGAGAGAGAGAAAATAAAAGGCGGTGAATGAAGAAAGTTTGCAACAGAGTGACCTGTAAGGACCACACAGAATCGGGGCTCCCCGCAAGACAAGGGGACCAGTGGGATTCAAAGCACAAGCTCCTCGCCTGAATTGTGGGTGGAGCTGCTTTGATCCCAAAAGGCAGGCAATTGGTCTATCTCGACCAGTAAAATACAGTGGGTTTTCATCCAGTCCTTCTTCCCAAGGGGCTCGTGGTGGCACGTTCGGTCCCCTCCCTCCCTTCTTCTCCATTTTATCCTCACAACAATTCTGCAAGGTAGGTTGGGCTGAAAAAGAACGGCTGCCCCAAAATCAGCCAGTGAGCTTTGTGGCCAGTTGGAGATTTGAAACTTCACTCTCCTAATCCTAATTTGACACTTGAACCACTGTTTCACACAGGCTGTAGATAGGGGGAAAGGGGAAATCGGGAGGGATGGCTATCTGTTTCAATAATAAATCAATAAATAAAATAATAAATAATAACTCTTTCAAAAGCTGGCCTGCACGGAGGAAGGGGCTTGGGGCTCAGTGATAAAGATATTATGCATATATCCTTCCATTTGTGTTGTTTATATATATACACACACACACACCATTATATTTACATTATTTTATATTTGCTTCATCCCCACATTCAAGTGCACGTAACAATCAATTTTTTGTTGCACCCGGGTGCAACAAAAAATTGAGAAAGATTGTTACGTGCACTTGAATGTGGGGATGAAGCAAATATAAAATAAATATAAAATAATGTAAATATAATGGGGGGGTGTATGTATGTGTGTGTGTATAAACACAACACAAATAGAAGGATATATGCATAATATCTTTATTTATATAAGACAGCCAGAGTGCAACAGATGTAGTGGGATTGCATATAGTTTACGACCAGTGGTGGGATCCAAAAAATTTAGTAACAGTTCCCATGGTGGTGGGATTCAAACTGTGGCGTAGCGCCAATGGGGCTGGGCGGGACACAACGGGGGTGTGGCCGGGCATTCTGGGGACAGGGCATTCCTGGGCGGGGCAGTGGCAAGGACGCAGCCGCTGGGCCGATCCTTGGGCGGGAAACGAATTCACGCAGGCACAGGCTGCCACACACGTCGGTGCACCTCCTGCTAGACTGCTTCAAGTTCTGCGTGCTACTGCTGAGAGGAGGGGCGTAACTAAGGCAAAAATCACGTGGCAAAATCACCCATTAGTAACCCCCTCTCGGCACACACAAATAATTAGTAACCTACTCTCAGGAACCTGTGAGGACCTGCTGGATCCCACCTCTGTTTACGACTGCTGCACTCATTCATTTTTTGATTCGGGTTATGAACCAGCGCATGCTAGCAGGGAACAGTTTTGTGTCATTTAATACCCCTCCTGATCTGTTATTTCCAGGATACCACATAGATATGGCTACAGGGCCACAGTCTTAAGCAGAGAAAAGGCAGCAACCCAGATTCACGAGACAGGGAGCTTGCCAGGGGAAAACTCAAAAGTGCTCACGGCAAGAAAAGAAAACCAGGCCCGCCAGGCAATAAAGAAAGGAGTCGCCTCCTGAGAAGATACTTACAGGCAGGCCTTGCCAAGGAAAGGCTGTAAAAGAGACAGAGAGAAAAGGGAAAGAAATGGAAAAAAAGAAATCAGTAATGAGGCGCAAAGCAAAAGGGGACCAAGGAGCAACAGAAAGTTCACACAAAGAGCTAAATTGGTTTGCAAGGAGGAGCAAAAAGGATGCGACTGCCGCGCCCACTCAGAAAGCCACTGCCACGATTTCAGCATTACAGGGCCTAACCTAGGGTTGCCAGCTCCGGATTGAGAAACACCTGGATATTTTGAGGGTGGAGCCTGGGGAGGGCTGGGTTTGGGGAGGGGAGGGATTTCAATGGGGTTTGATGCCATAGAGTCCACTTTCCAGAGTGCCATTTTCAGTATAAGATCATCGTATACTGAAAATGGCACTCTGGAAAGTGGACTCTATGGCTACAACATAGATATGGCTATAGTGCCACAGTCTTAAGCAGAGAAAAGGCAGCAAGCCAGATTCACGAGACGGGAGTAACCACTGATCTTATAGTATTCTTTGAAAATGGATTCCTCCCGAGGAAGGTCTTTTGGGCAAAACACATAGGAAATGTTAACTGAGCGATGAAATATATTTTTACATATTTTGCACCACCAACCATGCTCTTCTGAATCTCAGGCACGTGAAGGCCAATTTGGATTGGGTCACAGGGAGAATGCAAGCTTTCCTTCCCTGCTCCATTTTTTTTCCAAAATGAAATGTCCAAGGAGTATCTTGCTCTGCCCCAGTAGGGAAAATGTGGATACACTGACACGCTACACAAGAGCATCCTTTTGTCCAATTCCCGTTATGTCAACAAAGCCTTCATAGAAAGGTTCTGATCGATCCATAACATTCTCCTACGCAAGCTTCACTGACCAAAATGATACAAGTACCAAGCTTCTCAGAGTTGACTCAGAGCCTTAGATGCAGAAATTAACTGTTTTGAAAATTTTTAAAAGAAGATTCTTTTGAAAGCAAAATCTTATATATTAAGATTTTGAAAAGGAGCATTAAGATATAGAAAGGAGCGGAATGGCCCAACCAAAGGAAATCTTGGATGGGAAGGTAAACCAGTGTCTCATTCCTACATTAGTTTGTATCAAGGGCTTGAAGGGATACAAGCAGTGGTGGGATCCAAAAATTTTAGTAACAGGTTCCCATGGTGGTGGGATTCAAATAGTAGCGTAGCGCCAATGGGGCTGGGCAGGGCACAATGTGGGTGTGGGCGGGCATTCCGGGGGCGGGGCATTCCTGGGCGGGGCTGTGACAAGGATGTAGCCGCTGCGCCGGTCCTCAGGTGGGAAACGAATGCACGCAGGTGCAGGCTGCCATGCATGCCGGTGCACCTCCTGCTAGACCAGAGGTCTGCAACCTGCGGCTCTCCAGATGTTCATGGACTACAAATCCCATCAGCCCCTGCCAGCCTGACCAATTGCCAGGCTGGCAGGGGCTGATGGGAATTGTAGTCCATGAACATCTGGAGAGCCGCAGGTTGCAGACCCATGTGCTAGACTGCTTCAAGTTCTGCGCGCTACTGCTGAGAGGAGGGGCGTAACTAAGGCAAAAATCATGTGGCAAAATCACCAATTAGTAACCCCCTCTCGGCACACACAAATAATTAATAACCTACTCTAGGGAACCTGTGAGAACCTGCTGGATCCCACCTCTGGATACAAGCCAGTGTGGTGTAGCAGTTAAGAGTAGTGGACTCTAATCTGGAGAACCAGTTTGATTCCCCGCTCCTCCACATGAAAATTGCTGGTTGACCTTGGGTCAGTCACAGTTCTTTCAGAATTCTCTCAGTTCATGAAGACAGGCAATGGCAAATCACCTCCGAATGTCTCTTGCCTTGAAAACCGCCCAGGGTCATAAGGAATGAGGTGTCTTGACGGCGCACACATGTGCCCCATTATTCCAACATGAAGCCGCATGCTTTCACACAAACTTGCAACACACACACACACACCTCTCCCCCCAAAAAAGCACATCCATTCAAGCCCAGCTCTTTCAAACACACAAAAGGACGGGAGTGAAAGCCGGCGCTGGAGATGATCTCAGAGAAGTACCACCATTCGGCAATTAAGATGGTCAGAAAACAATGGGAAAAGACACAGACGCGCTTGGACAAGAGCCACGGCGTGGCCTCCACTACCACCACCACACGGAGACAAACAAAAACAAATCAATGAAAGAAGGTAACCAACTTGTCCAGGTAGCTGCACGGGCACCTCCTGGGGCATACAGACGGGGTGAGCAGCTGAAGCGGCGGCAGCCACATGCTCCTCAAAGCTGTTGATGCGCGGCTTTTTGGTGGGCTCGGGGCTCGCTAGAGGGGTGACGCTATTGCGGCGCATGAGGGTGTTAGGCCCCTTCTTTGCATCCTACATTTGAGTAAGACAAAAGATAAAAAAAACAAAAGAGGAAGAAGGTGATAGTTATGAAAAAAAAGCAAGTTTCTCGTGTGCTTCCTTCTAAAACACATGTTGGGTTAATCAGTTTGCCAAACACACACGCACGCGCACACAGTGTGAAGGTTAAGAAGGTGGGGGACGTATCTCAAGAAGAGTTGGTCTGCAATAGCAGAGTAAGTTTTTGAGTCCAGGAGCAAGACGATTTCCGAGCTTTAAGCTTTGGAGAGTCAAAATCGGAATGGAGATCCCTGGGCCCTTACACCCCAATCGGATAGGGTCAACCACTTCTGGACTGGGAAATGGCTGGAGATTTGGGGGGTGGAGCCTAGGGAGGGTGGGGCTTGGGGTGGAACCTCACCAGTGTCTACGAGTTCACCCTCTAAAGCAGCCATTTTCTCCAGAGGAACTGTTCTCCGTAATCTGGAGATCAGTTGTAATTTTAGGACATCTCCAGGTGCCATCTGGAGGTTGGCAACCCTAGAGTCAGAGGCGGGAAGGGAGCAAAGAGTGGAGTCAGGATGCAAAGAACTGTTTGGCAACTGGGGGAGACCAGGTTGCTAGACTAGACAGACTGCTTGTGATTAGAGCAGGGCAGAAATGCTTAAGGAGCAGAAAATTAGCAACTATAGAGAGACAATCCTATGTCCCTATTCAGCTATGGGAGGAGAGACTCCCTTCTTTGAAACCCCCTTCCCACCTTCTGACTGGGATGAAAGGGCTCAAGGATCTCCATGACTACTTGTACATCTAAGAAGGCAGCGTTGACTCTCAATAGCTTATGCGCTGGAAATCTTATGAATCTATTGGACAGAAGGTGCTATACTGGACAGAATTAGCTAATATTATGATTCCAGCAATTTATTTGCACATACACACTCCAGAGGCCATTTTCTTTTTGCAGACAAGACTAAATGCATCATGGGAGAATCCCCAAGTTTACCTCTAACCACATCTGAAGCAATCTGACAGTCTTTTTTTTTTTACTTTTATCATCAAAACAGAGGGAGTGCGTGAGGGGAACTGACAACAGGGCCCTTCACTGCGGGGCGAGGGGGGGCACAACATCTTGTCCTTGGCAAATTTCAGGTTTGGGTTTCTTTAACCCAAGTTTCGGTAAAGCCGAATAAAGCCGAATAAAGCCGATACCCATTTATTCGGCTGTTATTGAAAAATTTCAGATTAAACCCACCCAAATTTTTCAGTTCTCTAACCTGCGGGGAGAACTGCCCCCGCCAGTGTTTCCCAAACCCCAGATAGCTTGGAAAGCATCAGTGGGGGAGAGAACTCCATGCTGCACTGAGCTTGCTCTTAGCGGCTGAGGGAAGGGGGAATTGAAAAAAAAGTCAAATATTATTCATCTTTTCCGGCACCAGGTGAATTCGGCTCTTCCAAATACACTTGGTTTTTAATGAGTATATTAAAAATGCAAAAAAGCCAATATGGGTTTTTGTTGCGGGGGTGGGGGAGGTTCAGGTTTACCCAAATCACCACCTTTACCCTTAACTGCCTTCTGTTAATTTAAGGATTTCGCTCATAGCGCTGATTCAGGAGGTGAGCAGAGAGGGAAGGAAAAAATTGAAAAGGCTCTGGAGAGAAAGTTGGGGACAAAGTTTAGCTCCTGTTAACTCACTAATGCAGTTTTAAGAACATAAGAACTAGCCTGCTGGATCAGACCAGAGTCCATCTAGTCCAGCATTCTGCTACTCGCAGTGGCCCACCAGGTGCCTTTGGGAGCTCACGTGCAGGAGGTGAAAGCAATGGCCTTCTGCTGCTGCTGCTGCTCCCGAGCACCTGGTCTGCTAAGGCATTTGCAATCTGAGATCAAGGAGGATCAAGATTGGTAGCCATAGATTGACTTCTCCTCCATAAATCTGTCCAAGCCCCTTTTAAAGCTATCCAGGTTAGTGGCCATCACCACCTCCTGTGGCAGCATATTCCAAACACCAATCACACGTTGCGTGAAGAAGTGTTTCCTTTTATTAGTCCTAATTCTTCCCCCCAGCATTTTCAATGAATGCCCCCTGTTCTGTGTTTTGTGCAAGACAAAGAGAAACTGGACACCACCCTTTCTTTAGAGCTAAATAAGGGGACATGTGCATTGGCCAATCCTCAATCTAGGGCTGTTGAGTTGGGAAATTTCTGGAGATTTTGGGGTACAGCCTGGAGAAGATGAGGTTTGTTGAGGGAAGGGAGCTCAGCAAGGTGTAATGCCCCACCCAGAGCCCCCCCTCCAGAGCAGCCATTTTCTCCGGGGATCTATCGCTGTAGTCTTCACTCATAACTCCAGAAAATCTCTGGGTCCCACCTGGAGGTTGGCAGCCCTACCTCAATCACATCTACTATGGCCTTAAGCATCAGTACAGCAATAAAACCTTAGCTTCACAATTTACCCTCTGGCAGGTCAAAAGAAAAACACACCTGCAGCATCCATTCTGCAAGGTAAATTCAGCAATAGGCTATCACCTGGCGTACTCACAAAAAAAATAGCGCAGAAGCTTTATGATCCTATGCACTAAGGCAGCAGCCAAAGTAAACAAAGTTCAGTTCGCCTTGGCATTCGCATTACACTACAGAATCAAACCTGGAAGGGACCTTAGAGGACATTCCATCCTCTGATCAACAAGGGAAATCCAAGCCTAGAGCACTCTAGTAGAGATATCTGTTCCCCCTGGCCACCAGAGTGGCATAGGGCAACAGGGCTACCAGATCCAGGTGGGGAGACTCCTGGAGATTTTGGGGATGGAGACTGGAGAGGACAGGCATCTCAGTGGGTTATAAATGCCACAGAGTCCACTCTTCAAAGCAGCCATTTTCTCCAGGGAAACTGATCTCTATAGTCTGGAGATCACTTGTAATTGCAGGGGATCCCCAGGTCCCACTGTCCACTGCCTTCCCTAGCTGAGACACCTCCCAAAAGGGTGAAGGCAACTGGTGGCTCTTACTGTTAAGAAAGTTTTTGCTAACGTTCACCTGAAATCTAACCCTCCTGCAAACTCTTTAGAGAGCGCCTTGCCATCTGGAGTAATGGAGAACAGTTCTTTTGGCCTATTTCTTTGGGACAGGCCTTCAGACGCTGAAAGAGCACAACTATGCCTCCCCCACACACTTCTCCAGGTTAAACAGACACAAGGCCCTTCAACATAACCTCCCTGGGCTTATTTTCCAGATCTCCGACTGACTGTCTGTCACCCTCCTTCAAAACTAGTTCAAATTTCCCTTTATCTTCCTTAAAATGCTAAACAGGAAATGATACTCCAGAGAAGGTCTGAATAATAACACGGTAAAGGGATTGTTAAAGCAAGGTCCAATAGAGAAAAGCATGACTGTCATTAGTAGTAAATTTGTCTACGTTGTTAAAGGGCAAATGGATTTTTTAAAGTGCTAGCCCTCAGTGCAGACGAAACTGGGAGTCCTTATGGAAAATGCACATTGTTTCTTTCTGTGAATCTTTTTTGTGTCCTTTGTGATGTAAAGCTGGGCAAGTACTAATAAAAATTTACCTCCAAAATGTTCACAACCCGTCTTTCAAATGCCAAAGCACCAAACCACATAAAATTCTTTGTAAAGGTACAGTTGTAACAGGAAATACAGTTAATATTCACCCACATCCTTGTTTTTTTTCAGCAGCAAGGAAACCAAGTGTTAGGTGACGCTCCCAGGTCACAACCACTTCACTGAACAATTTTTTAAAAGGCTTTGCTGACTTTCTGAAACCTTAAAAGTAGAGAGGCCGTTCCAAGGTGTGGGACCTCCACCGAGTAGGCCCTGCTTCTACCGTGTTTCCCCGAATATAAGACAGTGTCTTATATTAATTTTTGCTCCCAAAGATGCACTATGTCTTATTTTCAGGGGATGTCTTATTTTTCTGTGTCTTCTATCTCGGACAGGTGCATGCTTCCTAAACAAAAAACTTTGCTATGTGTCTTACTTTTCGGGATGCCTTTATATTTCCTCGTGACTTCATAGCAAAACCTCTACTATGTCTTTTTTTTAGGGGATGTCTTATATTCGGGGAAACAGGGTAGTAAGTAACAGTCTAGTTTCCATGAAGGACTGAACATTTTTGGGAGCTCAGGAACACAATGGACTGGGTCTACTCCATTCCCAGTTGGTCACAACTGGGTTCATGAAGGGGTAACTTTCTAACTGGAGAAGGTGACGGGCCACCACAGAAGGCGTCGGGCGACCAACCACAGTGGGCCACAAGCAGAAAGTTAAAAAATTTAAATGGAAATTCACGTTCTATTTCCGTGCCTTTCTGCTAGAGGATCACAAAGAAACGATTCATGGATACTGCCACAAAGCAACAACAAACTTCCATCTTTGAGCAAAGGCTCAAACACTAGCTAGGTGAGAAATGTTTGGGTAAGATTGTACGGGGCATAGGAATGGCTATGGCGGGCGCCATTCAGAAAGCAAGCCCTAAGTCAGATTCTCACGTGGCCCAGCGATTTCCCCATTTGGAGGTCTCCCAATCCCAAACCCTGCTCTAAAAGCTAACAAGGTTGGACCATGGGGCACTGCAGACTCAAATGCCCTTTTAGTGACAGAAAAAGTCAACTCTCCATCCCTAAGTGCAGAGTTTCTAACTCTATTGGTAGCCCCGTGAAAACACTAAAAAAGCCCCAGGATCTGCTCCCTGCTTCGCTTCGTTTGCTGTCCTTGCACTCTCTGGAACACATTTTTATTCCGCCCTTCTGCCAGACATCTCAGGGCACACTAGCCTCCCTTCCTGGGTTTTATCCTCACAACAACCCTGCAAGGTAAGGCACGCAGAGTGCGAGTTTCGTGGATGAGTGAGGCTGTGAACTCAGATCGTCCCAGCCCCACTCTGTACCATGCTCGAGCTGGCTGATTTCTGACAAGAATATAACGCTGCTCGTGTGCGCTCCAACATTCTCCGCCTCAACTTAAAAAGTGCTTTCAAAAAAGGGTGGGAAACTGAAAAAGCAAGAAGGGGCAAACCAAGTTGGCGGGTGGGTACAAGGGTGTTTGTTAGAGAGCAGCTTTCTGAAGTCACTTTTTTGTATATGGAGATACAACCACCTTCTGCGTTAGGAACGACTATCGAGGAGAAATGCTACTCGCAACGGGAGTTAGTCAAATCTTAGCATGGTTTTTTTCAAAACTCAGGGTCCTACTCAGGAAGGAAGAAACCAATGGCCAAAGGGCTCTTCTCACCTCCGGTTTGTCCCGATGGGTATTCACAGCTTCAATGTTCAAAAAGATGGATTCAACTCTGCAACCTTATTAACAGGGAGGGAGGAAACAAAACACACGGTACAATTACTTACAAAGCTTAGCTGATAAAGCAGCACATGCAACAATAGCTTTAGGCTGGAAAGAAAAGCAAAAATGGACAATCCAGAAATGGTTGGAATATTTCTGGGAACAAGTAACACTGGACATTTTCAAAATAATAACAAAAAAAACTGTGGCAAGATAAACAGAACAAAATTTTGAAGATATGGACTATATTATTATTATCATAATCATCATCATTATTTATATTTATAAACCGCCCTCCCCCGAAGGGCTCAGGACTGATATATGCGGACTGGATGAAAGAAGCTGGAGTCAATGGAGTCATATATGCGGACTGGATGAAAGAAGCTGGAGTCAATGAGGAGATATGGGAGAAGAGATTACTGCTTGATAATCTCTTATCAGATAATCAGATAATCTCTGATAAAACTATGAAGAAAATACAGGGGCAAGGGGAAAAATGTATTGTTTGAAAACGAATGAAGAAGAGCATTAATAAATGGAATATTCAAATTATACAATAAAAATTATTTTAAAAAAACAAAGCTTAGCTGATAAACCAGTTAAAAAGATTAATCAATAGATTAAAAATCAGGAAACACCTCCCCCCCCTCATTTGCAAGTGTGGAAGAGCCACAGCAAACCAGGCCTTCCCTTTTTAAATATTATCTGCACCCTCACACACAAACATGCAGCACGAGGACTAGAAATTTGACCTTTTCCACATCTAACTGGGTGGATGCAATGAAAGCGAAATTCTGCAGTTTGTCATGTTCTGCATACTAGCAGGTATTTGTGGGAGCTGAAGACGACCTCCCTCTTGCTGAGGAAAGCAACAGGACGCCAAATGAGTGAGTGAGGTACCCACAAAGTCGTGGGGGAAATCCCCTGAGTCACAAAAGCCTGCTCCACAGTCTCAGGACTTAAGGACATAAGAACATAAGAACTAGCCTGCTGGATCAGACCAGAGTCCATCTAGTCCAGCACTCTGCTACTCGCAGTGGCCCACCAGGTGCCTTTGGGAGCTCACATGCAGGAGGTGAAAGCAATGGCCTTCTGCTGCTGCTGCTCTCAAGCACCTGGTCTGCTAAGGCATTTGCAACCTCAGATCAAGAAGGATCAAGATTGGTAGCCAGAGATCAACTTCTCCTCCATAAATCTGTCCAAGCCCCTTTTAAAGCTATCCAGGTTAGTGGCCATCACCACCTCCTGTGGCAGCATATTCCAAACACCAATCACACGTTGCGTGAAGAAGTGTTTCCTTTTATTAGTCCTAATTCTTCCCCCCAGCACTTTCAATGAATGCCCCCTGGTTCTAGTATTGTGAGAAGGAGAGAAAAATTTCTCTCTGTCAACATTTTCTACCCCATGCATAATTTTATAGACTTCAATCATATCCCCCCTCAGACGTCTCCTCTCCAAACTAAAGAGCCCCAAACGCTGCAGCCTCTCCTCATAGGGAAGGTGCTCCAGTCCCTCAATCATCCTTGTTGCCCTTCTCTGCACTTTTTCTATCTCCTCAATATCCTTTTTGAGATGTGGTGACCAGAACTGGACACAGTACTCCAAGTGCGGTCGCACCACTGCTTTATATAAGGGCATGACAATCCTTGCAGTTTTATTATCAACTCCTTTCCTAACTATCCCCAGCATAGAGTTTGCCTTTTTCACAGCTGCCATGCATTGAGTTGACATTCCCATGGAACTATCCACTAAGGCGCCCAAATCCCTTTCCTGGTCTGTGACTGATAGCACTGACCCTTGTAGCGTGTATGTGAAGTTTGGATTTTTTGCCCCTATGTGCATCACTTTACATTTTGCAAGGACAAGGATCGCCCCCTTGGGCAGGGAATCCTGCTTTCCCTGCGCTCTGTAAGAAGTTGCAGGCACTCACCATAGGCCACGGGGGTCAGTTTCAGCACTGTGTGGAGAGGACATTTCAAATAAGGCATCTCCTCTGAAAAGAAGCACAGCCAAAAACAGTAAGTCAGAGGGGCACTGAAAGGCATACGAGTGGAAGTTTTCTGCAGGCGTTATAAACTATGCAAAAGCCATCTGGCAGGACTTTGCACGATGGCCCAGCTAAACAGGGCTGCTCCCCGCGTGAAAAGGCAAAGTCCCCACGCGAAGAGGCGAAGTGAAAATTTAACAAATACACCACAGTTCAAGGAGGTTTATGGCACAATAAAAATGACTGGACTTCCAGGGTCACAAGACTCAGGCGTTAGCAATTAAAACATAGTAAGCTGCTGTTTTAAGTGTATAAAAGCATTTTAAAAAAATGTTGTAAGTTATTAACTGTTTAGCTTGTTTTAACAATGTGTGATTTCAATGGAGGGGGTGATTTCGATGTTTTTGAAATGTGACTTTATCAGACATGTTTTAAAGTGTTAACTGCCTTGAGAGGGCAGAACGGCGGGAATTCTGTACATAAATGACTAATGATTTAATTCAGGAGCAAAATCCCATGAACCACAACTAAGTTGTTAGTCTTGAAAGGTGACACAGGACTTTGTCAGGTGACTGCAGCAAATTAATTCATCTGCTTCATTTATACTCTGCCTTTCTCCCCAGTGGGGGCTCAAAAGTGGCTTACAGCATTCTCGTCGCCATTTCATCCTTGCAACAACCCTGCGAGGTAGGTTAGGCAGAGAGTCTATGTGACTGGCCCAAGGAGACCAGTGAGCTGCCATGGCAGAGTAGGGATTCAAACCAGGGTCCCCCAGATCCTAGTCCTACACGCTGACCACCACATCACAAGGCCAACCCTCTGAAAACCACCACCAATTAATGGGACACTCCTGGTTTGAAGAGAAGAGGAGTTTGGATTTATATTCCACTTTTCTCAATCGTAAAGAGACTCAAAGCAGCTTACAAACTCCTTCCCTTCCTCTCCCCACAACAGACCCCTTGTGAGGTGGGGCTGAGAGAGTTCTGAGAGAACTGTGACTAGCCTGAGCAGGCTTAGTGTGGAAGAGTGGGGAATCAAACCCAGTTCTCGCTCTTAACTACCACACCGGCTCCGAGAGCATACCTGTGAATACCTTGAAAGGAAGAATCAAGATACTAGGCAACCAGTGAGGGCAGAATAAACGCAGGCCCCATACCTGCACTCTTGTCCAGGAAGTAGGCCAAGAGGCATCTCATCACAGCCTGGTGACAGATGACAAGGACATTCTCCTGCCGCTCCAGCTCCATGATGACCGGCTCGAGACGCTGCACCAAGTCCTGATAGGACTGCAAGAAAGACACCAGGTTCCTAAGAGGCTGCCAGCAAAGAGCTCCCCTAGACGTTCCAGCATCCTCCATTTTGTTTCCGAACAACACCGTTCACTTTTGCCAATTCAGCTGGCACATTTGTTTTATCAAAGAGGGGGGACTGCATTGGCCGGAAACAAAAACAGTTGAAAAACCTCTCCTGTTTTTATGCTCATCAATTGTGGGAGGGGGGAGAAATACGCACACCTGTACGTTTTCCCTGGTGGGAATATAAACGGCACAGGGACATCCCACCCCCCGACTAGTAACAAATTGGCAGGCGAAGAAAGGGTTAAAGTCACAACGCCCTCGACCCCCTCAAAACCATTTCTACCAGCGAAATTTACAAAGGAAAGAACATTATTCAAAACAAGCAAGAATAGCAGCATTGTGCTTAGAAGGGAGTAAAGAACCTCCCTTGATCGCCTGTGTTACCGAGCTTAACAGTTAGAATATATTTTTGAAGTAGCAATGGGGAATAACTCAGCTTGGCAGTGCGAGAGGCAGGTAGGGCAACACCTGCATGTCCTCAACCTAAAGCAGAGGCAGCACAGGGCTGCAATGTGCCTTCAAAAGCAAACCAGGCATCTGTTGCCTCTAGTTTGCAAGCAGGCACCCGCATGCTGCGGCAGGTTGTTTTTCTGCTAGTTATCCAGCTCTAGAGAGTATTTTAAGGAGGACTCGGGATCCTTGAAAAATTCCCACGGGGGGCAGAACAAAAGAGGCACGAATAAAAGACGTCAGGGCCCCAGGACTTAGAATGGACCCGGACGTTGTTTAATTGTGTTCTCAAATTCTGCCCTAAAGAACTCTAATTTTACTGAAAAGAGACAGAGGCAGAGAGGTAAGAACTCAGCCAAGCCTATTCAAACTAGCAAAAGAACTCCGCCCCAGACCCTTTTGGGTTCCAAGCATGACGTGCACACGCACGCACACGCAAACAAAATTACACTGACATTTTTTGTTTACAATAATCTGGGCCAGGGGTCTGCAACCTGTTCATGGACTACAATTCCCAACAGCCCCTGCCAGCATGGCCAATTGGCCATGCTGGCAGGGGCTGATGGGAATTGTAGTCCATGAACATCTGGAGAGCCACAAGTTGCAGATCCCTGGTCTAGGCCAAGGGCGTCCAACTCTGGCCCTCCAGATATTCAGGGACTACAGCGGCCATGCTGGCAGGGATTGATGGGAATCATAGCCTATGAACATCTGGAGGGCCAGAATTGGACTCCCCGGGCCTAGGCCTTCCAGCTTACGTACCTCCCCAGATGGGTAGCGATAATAATATTTGTCCTGGTCTCGCAAGACAAACTCTTCTGGATACTTCTCTTTGATTTCGTCATAAGTCAACTCTTCGCACACACCCTATAGGGAGAAAGAAAAAAGATTACCACCCTGCTGCCATTTGCAAACAGGCTTCAAGGGGGAAAGGCAATCTAACTTCCTGAAATGAGGCCAGAAGAAAGGGATGAAATACCCAGAAGCCTCTCCACCAGATCTTGGCCCAGCTACAACCAAAGACAAGCCTCTGGGTGCCAGAGATGGGACCACCACAGAAAAAGCACTGCAGTATAGTAGTCACAGCTTCAGCATGCAACTAGGGAGATCTGGATTTGAGTAACTACTTGCTCATGAAGCTTATCTTGGCTTGGCCAGAGTCTCCCAGCCTAACTGACCTCACAGGGTTGTTTTGAAAAAATGTACACCCAATCCTGAGCTCCTTGGAGTCAGGGCAGGAGAGACAGACGGCAGCTTGGATCTAGCTCTGCTGAGAACTCCCTCCAGAGGAACACTGAGGATTAAACTTCTATTGCTCCATTTTATTGGACTATTGCTCCATTCTATTGCTCCGGGGAGTCCAATCTATTGCTCCATTTTGCTAGCAAATTTCTAGCTGACAAGCAGGACAAATGCCAGTTAGCTCTGCTTGAAAGGACATCATTTGGGGGGGCTGAGGAAGAAGGAAAGAGGGACATGCTTTCCTCTTCAAATACTAATCTACCCAAGCTTTCTAAGGAGTTCACGACTGTGTATGTGAATTTTGCTCTACAAAAATCATCTTCACAACCACGCTGTGAGGTAAGTCAGGCTGAGGAAAAGAACTGCCCCAAAGTCAGCCACTGAGTTTCCCGACAAAGCAGAGATTTGCCCCTGAACCTCCCGGCCCCTAGTCAGACAGTCTCTAAGCAGCTGGCACCGCGACTTTGGTTTCAGCCCATAATAGTCCAAAGCAAGAACTCCACTACGGCGTCCTATCTGCGTTCCAGAGATGGCGCTTCCCATTTGCTCGCATTATGGCAGGTCAGAAGCGCCCGGCCGTCTGGATCGTCCTCTTCAGCTGGCTGGTCCACACTTTCAGGTCCTTCAAGTTCTGCTCCTGAACAAAACGGTTCAGTGCAATGGAAAACTGAAGAGGAAGAGCAAGGGGAGACAGTTACAGCCTTCTGCTCCGAGCCCCGGAACTTTCTACTGATCCCCGCTCAGAATTCCCTCCCTTTCTATCCTCTTTTTCCCTTCTTCTTTTGTATGATAAAAATGTATATTTTAGTTGTATACTCATTAATTCTAGAAAACATCATTTTGTAAAAGCATAGAAATTGTGAAGAGTACATAATAAATGTACTGCTTTTTTCTGATATTTTCTGTTTCTTCTATATTACATGGTAAATATTATCTTTTTTGTATTGTAACCAGGGGGCATACATTGAAAATGCTGAGGGGAAGAATTAGGACTAATAAAAGGAAACACTTCTTCACGCAACGTGTGATTGGTGTTTGGAATATGCTGCCACAGGAGGTGGTGATGGCCACTAACCTGGATAGCTTTAAAAGGGGCTTGGACAGATTTATGGAGGAGAAGTCGATCTATGGCTACCAATCTTGATTCTCCTTGATCTCAGATTCCAAATGCCTTAGCAGACCAGGTGCTCAAGAGCAGGAGCAGCAGCAGAAGGCCATTGCTTTCACATCCTGCATGTGAGCTCCCAAAGGCACCTGGTGGGCCACTGCGAGTAGCAGAGTGCTGGACTAGATGGACTCCGGTCTGATCCAGCAGGCTTGTTCTTATGTTCTTAAAGATTTTTTTTTTTTTTTAAAGCTGGGGTGGAGCTGCAGCGGGGGCTTTCCCCAGCAGGGGCGCAGGGCACGCGCGCACCCCGGGCACAAGTTTCCCCTTGCTCCACCTCTAGACAGAGGGAGCTCTAACTCTCGAAAGTTCATACCCTAAACTTCTCACTCATTTCTGAGACGCTACTGGACACAGTTCTGCTGTCTCCAAAAGGGATTCTCTTGCCCTCACCTTCTTGCCTCTGCTGGAGAGGCCCAAATCCCCTCCAATCTTCCCTTTGAGGTTGGATTCGCTCTCGCCGTGTCGGCACAGGTAAATGGTGCGTGGCTGAACGTGGATGTTCATCAGGTAGTAGACGATTCGACTCTGGATGTGGTCCTGAACCCTGTTCACCAAGTACCGCCGACCCACGTCGATCACTTTGATCAGCGACAGCTCTCTGCGGGAGAGACGCGGTGCACAGCCGCCGTGAAAATCAAAGCAGCCCATCCCACGGAAACCCAAAAGTTGCCATTTTTTTAAAGGACAGCATGCACATGTGGAACAAATCTTGCCCGAACACGTGGTTTCATGAAGCAAGTCCAAATCCAAATCATTTTATTTACGGTCATCGACCAGAACAGAAATAACAGAAATACACAATTCAGCAATAATGAATCACGAATCAAATATAGTACATAGTACAAAATATATAGTCAATATTGCTGACTGAGGGGATGTTTGCAGGAATTAAATAATTTATATAAAAAAAATTTTCCTGTGACTTATGTTTAAAATCCCATTACACCTAAAATTGCGATACAATGGATAAAAGTACAAAGATTGGAACAGTGATAAAAATTTAGGTATAAAAGGCCCCTACAGTATTGCAAAAAGGAAGCCAATAAGGACTGGCTAAAAAACTGGAATTCCGGCCAAGTCTAAAAAAACTGGACTTCTGGCCAAGTCTGGCTAAAAAACTGGACTTCCGGCCAAGTCTGGCTAAAAAACTGGACTTCCGGCCAAGTCGTCTAAAAATTGAACTGGTCTAATCTTCCCTTCCCTTGACTATTCGGCCACAGGATATCTCTTTTTGTCTTTACAGATGAGTGCACAGAAACGTGCCGTTTCCCGTGTGGTTTTCTGGTTTCTGCCCGACAATATATAGTCCAGTAAATCTTTATGATTTAGGCCGGTTAAGGCAGACAGGACAGGACTAAGCATTTCCTTTTGGGGCTGATCGTACATGGGGCATCTAAAAAGCATGTGATCGGTAGTGTCAATTTCGCCTAGGGGGCAGGGGCAAAGCCTTTTTTTCATAAGGAACTTTCTGATATTTTCCCTCTAGCAGTAATGAGGGAAGAGAGCTGCATCTGGCCAATGTAAAAGATCTTCTCGTGTTGCTGTTTTCCAAAAAGAACAGATATGGTGCTGTACTAACTTGCCATCTTAAATGTTCCGGTGCAAGGAATTTAGGGCACTTCTGTAGGTCTGTTTGTCTCCTTATGTCAGATATTTTTTGTTTGACTAGTATATGGGCCCTTTCAACTCCTATGGCTCTAAGAGTTTCTACTGAAAATCCCATCTGCTGTATGGAAGTTTGAACTGACTTATGCCAGCTGGACTGAAAATTATCCTGGAAGATCAGGGGCATGAAGCAAGTCAAAAATCAAGGGCACAGCCAGTTTGCAGTCACTAGATATGAATCACTATTGGGGGAGGTGAGTGAAATTTGACTGGGCAGTGAGACAAAACAGTCTGATCCAAAAAGAGCATTAGAGTAAACCTGACCTGGCTAGTCCAATCTTGTCAGATCTCACAAGCTAGGCAAGTTTGCCCCGGTTAGTGCTTGAATGGGAGATCCCCAAGGAAGTCTAGGGTAGCTATGCCGAGGAAGACAATGGCAAACTACCTCTTTATGTCTTTTGCCCTGACCTGGATGGCCCCAGGCTAGCCTGATCACATCAGATCTCAGAAGCTAAGTGGAGGAAGATAATAGCAAATTACCTCTGAACTTTTCCTGTCTTTAAAATCTTACTGGGTTTCATACATCAGCTGTGACTAGATAACATCTGAGATT
This sequence comes from Sphaerodactylus townsendi, assembly GCF_021028975.2. NCBI lineage: Eukaryota > Metazoa > Chordata > Lepidosauria > Squamata > Sphaerodactylidae > Sphaerodactylus > Sphaerodactylus townsendi. The sequence goes on from NC_059430.1 coordinate 17,786,228, forward strand.
AGGCAGGTGTTATCACTGGAGATGGCTGTGGCACCAAAAATGTGGCACCCTGTCCACAGAGAAAATCAGCACTCTGTCCCACGCAGGGGGGCATGAATGAATGCACACACCAAGCTTTAGTGCAAGTTCAAGGAATTCAGAACTTCAAGATTCCCAAAAATCCTCTAAAGTTCCCAGCTTACTTATTTTCCATTTTAGCACAGTCCACTGAAACCCAGTCGGTACAAAAACAGGCTGAGCCTGGCAGACTTCCACGCAAGCATGTGTGATATAATACGCATCTATCCACTTTTTTGGAAAAGAAAATAAGAAACATCCCTTTCCAGCAGTTTGCAAGCCAAGTGTTGCAAATCTGCTGTTTAGGTTTTCTTACCTGTCAAGGTCATCCGGGTCCAGAGGCTGATAGCTCGACTGGTAACAACTAATTCTCTTCATAAAGTCTTCCATTGCATCAGCTGAGTTACAGTCCTTATAATCGGGGCTGGACAATTTGACTTCCTAAAACAAAGGCAAAGAAAAGCATGATGGGAGCCTGGCGTCCACTAAGACCAAGAAGGTTTCAATCACTCCATTTGTTTCACCAAATGTGTATCCTGCCTTGTTGTCTTCATGGGGGCCACCAAATAAAGCTACAGACAACATACATGAAATAAAGCATCCAGATGGGCCAGGCCAGGCCATTCTCATCCCATTTCGGAAGGTGAGCAGGGTCGCCCCGGTTAGCACTCGAATTGGAAACCACTAAGGAAGTACGAATTAAGGTCACCGTTGTGCAGAGACCAAGAGCAACGGCAAAGAGCCAACTCCTGAGCGTTTCTTTTCCTGGGGAAACCCTACAAAGCTGGCGTCATCATAGAGTCAGTTTAATTTTGCGACTTGTTAAACACATTCCCACGAATCAGGATGCTAGTTTCAGGCATGCCTGTAAGTACTGCAGGCACTCAAAAATGACCAGGAGACCCTCACAGAAACAGTGGAAGACAACACGAGGGTTCAAAGAAGGGCAGGGCAGGCTGGCCAAATTCACACAACACGCCTTCATCAAAAAGGCACTTCCAACAGCAGAAAAATAACAGCAAGATAATGAAATGCCGTCGAGTCACAACCAAGTTACGGCAACTTCTTCAGCGGTTTTCAAGGCCAGAGATGAGCAGAGGCATGGTATGCCATTGCAGGCCTCCACATATCACCCCTAGATTTCCTTGGTGGTCTCCCCTCCCAAGTACGAACTAAAGCTGACCTTGCTTAACTTCCAAGCTTGGCCTAGTCCGGCCTACACAGACATGCAAAGCCACACACTGAGGTCAGGGAAGCTTGACGTTATCTACACTGAACCTGGTCCAGCTTATGAAAGTATCTGGAGCAAGCCAGGTCAGCCTCTTCTTCTTGGGGCCTCCCTGCACCATGAAAGAAGAAGAGTTTGGATTTATATCCCACCTTTCTCTCCTGGAAGGAGACTCAAGGTGGCTTACATGCTCCTTTCCCTTCCTCTCCCCACAACACACACCTTGTGAGGTAGGTGGGGCTGAGAGAGTTGCAAGAGAACTGTGACTAGCCTGAGGCGGATTGAATCCTTACCATAATGTTGGTGGCGACAACATTGGGGTCGTTGCAGATGGATTCGATGAAGAACACCTGAGGGGACCAAAATAAATGGATCGTTTTAAGTACAATGGCCACGGAAAACAAAGGAAGGGTTATTGGTGACCAGTCCAAATGGGACTCTGGTTCCAGAGAAAACAGAGCAATCGAGAGAAACCAAATAACGAGGGAAGGGGTTGAGACTCAGTTGGAGAACAGCTGCTTGGCATGCAGAAGGTCCCAGGTTCAATACCTGGCATCTCCAGTTAAAAGGATCAAGCAGCAGGTGATGGGAAGCACCTCTACCTGAGACCCCGGAGAGCAGCTTCCTGCCTGAGTAGACAATACTGAGCCTGATGGACCAAGGGTCTGACTCCGCTTAAGGCAGCTTCACGTGTGTGTGACCAGCAACTCAACAATGAATTCTCAGTAACATCCGTCATGCGAACAGTGCCCCTGATATGGAAAGGTGGCAGGTACCAGCGGAGGTAGGAACTGGGTTTACCAACCTTATTATCATTGGTCAATCTAACCATCAGTTTAGGATCAATTTGATCTGAAAGCCATTATTTTATTTTTATTTTATTTATTTATGTTTATTTATTTTTTCGATTTATAGACCGCCCCATCCCCAAGGGGCTCTGGGCGGTGATTTTATGTTGCTCCCATGCCATGCAGAGATTTAAATGCCAGTTTTGGCTTATCAAATCTTTTAAAAGGACAAGACTTTTTTTTTACTATCCAGCTAATTAACTTGAGAGAAAGAGAGTTTGGATTTATATCCCCCCCTTTCTCTCCTTTAAGGAGACTCAAAGGGGCTTACAATCTCCTTGCCCTTCCCCCCTCACAACAAACACACACCCCTGAGGAAAGGAAGGTGGGTGGGGCTGAGCAGGAGCTCCTCAAGAATTGCAGGGACTAGCCCTAAGGTCACCCAGAATTGTGGCATGATTTGGGCTAGCACAAAGCTAATCTGGTTCACCAGGAAAGCCTCCACAGCTCAAGCGACAGAGTGGGGAATCAAACCCGGTTCCCCTGATTAGAGTGAACCTGCCCTTAACCACTACACCACGTTGGCTCAAGGGAGGAAGAGGTATTGAACAAGACCCAGATGCAGTGTTTGAAGAATTTTTAATTGCCATGTTCACTCAAATTGGACAGGGTTCGGGGGACACGTCTACCCCAGGAGGAGAAAACGTCCACCTGCAACTCGGCTTTCATTGCTTTTTGAATTACTGCAACACAAGTCAATTTGTTATTCAGTTTACTCACCTTGAATCCATTTTCTTTGGCAAAATGCATAATCATTGCTCTTCGGTCCCGTGTTGTGTTGGTAGCATCAAAAACCTTTTTGGGGGAAATAAGGAGGGGGGACAAGAAGGGTTTTAAACAGATTTCCACACCACCACTTACTGATTAAGTACTTTTCATGTACTGCCCTGCTCAAGATAGGAGGGGGAGATCAGATATACCTAGCAGGGGTAAGTTCTCCAAATGAACAAGGAGGCTCTCAAACTTCTAACCACTCCGAAATGATCGCTCACTTCATCTAACCCTGATTAAAGTTTAAGGTACACAAAACACCAGACCTTTGCATGTATAGTTCTTACATCTTTTTTTTTCAATTCTAGTGCAACGTAACAAAAACAGAACACAAGCACTGCCCATGAGAGATGTGTGTCCCATTGAAAAAAATCAAGTCTGCCAGTCAATAAAGCATTTGCTTTTCCGGCCAGTGTAGGAAGACTCCCACAGACATCAACATTTCAGTAGGGTATCCTTGAACAGGAGTCCCAGTTCGCTCACTCCATGCCGAAGTTGCTAGTTCAACCCGAAACGCTTCCAAAACTCACTGCAAGCCACATAAGAAAGAGCTGAAGGCCATGTATATCTATCAGGCTGGAAACGGAATACATGCAAAACGTCTCATCGATGCCACGAGCAAGAAACAGCCCCCACAAAATGCCTATGTAAGATTCGGCTGCTCGTGTGGACGAGCGGGGAATCGAACCCGGTTCTCCAGATACAAGCCCACCTGCTCTTACAGACTACACTGACTCCCTTGGTTCATTAGATGGCCATCGTGGGGGGCAGGGGGGGGACACCTCTATGGTCGGAAGATCTAATCTCGCTTGTGCTTTCTAACACAAAACAACAGTGTTTTTTTTTAAAAAAAATCTGGCAACGGATGTGTATGATCCAGCCAAAGGCCCCTTCCGCACACGCAAAATAATGTGTTTTCAAACCACTTTTGCAACTGTTTGCAAGTGGATTTTGCCATTCCGCACAGCTTCAAAGAGCATTGAAAGCAGTTTGAAAGTGCATTATTCTGCATGTGTGGAATGAGCCAAAGTTAAATACATCCAGGGAAGGTGTCTGCGGGTTCTATGCTGCAAACCCCTGGACTACAGGATCTTGGTCTGACCCATTAAGGAAGTTTGTGTACTCCTGGATTAGGAGGCCGAGATTCTCACTTAAGTTTTTTCCAGTAAAAGGGACACCTTCCGAAGATTGCCCGTCACGGTGAGATCATGAGATCACGAGACTCACTTGCTTTAAAACTCCACACATGTTGGGAGGATCATGGGATTCAAGCAAAAACAACTGAAGAACTGAGTTAGTGTCTCCAATCACTCATCCTATCACTCATCACTCGGTTTAAGCAGGAAGCTGCAGCCAGGCTGCCAAAACACAGCATCCTGCTGCTCCAGCGCATCCCTACCTTAACAAGCCACTCACCGCAATTTGGCCCCCTTCCTCTGATAAATACAGCTTCACGTCTCTCAAAGCAGTTAAGGCACATTGCCTGCAAGAAGAAGAAACGCACTTAAGGATTTAGGACATATTTGCATCAATGATCACCACACCGGAGGCATGGAGGCTTCAATCCTAAAGTGAAATGCTCGCGGGAGGCTTTCATCTGGTGAGAACCAAGATTGCAGCATGTGCGCTCCAAATCATGCCACTTGGGTGACCTTGGGCTAGTCACAGTTCTTCAGAGCTCTCTCAGCCCCACCCGCCTCACAGGGTGTTTGTTGTGAGGGGGGAAGGGAAAGGAGATTGTAAGCCCCTTTGAGTCTCCTGCAGGAGAGAAAGGGGGGATATAAATCCAAACTCTTTTTCTCTCAAGTTAATAAGCTGGAAGTCCTCTCCTCCCTGCGACTTGCCCCAGGTCACCCAGGGAGCTTCTACAGCAAAGCAGGGGTTGAAAGCAAGATCTCTCATAGCCCAGTCCCATCACTACACCACGCACTGAAAGTTAGACTAGATTCTGAGAGTTTTTCCACAGCTAACAAGCCTCCCAAAGCTATCCCAACCAAAGCCTACGTGCCCCAAAACTGGGGTGCTGGCTCTCGGCTTCAAGACCAGCAGGTCAGAGTCGGACACAGAAACCACAGTCTATTTTCAGCTTGCAAAATTCACTTTTAATTGCCAGGTTCACTCAAATTGGACAGGGTTCGGGGGACATGTCTAACCCCAGGGGGAGAAAATGTCCATCTACAACTCTGCGGGGACGATTCACTTCGTCAGTTACTCACTTGCGGACTTTCATGGCCTCCTCGTTGTCAGGACGGAAGAAGTCGTAGGAGCTGTAATGTTTCACCGCTTCCCGGCGGTATTCTCCGACATTGAACACTGCAGAGTGGAAAGGAAATAGAGACAGTCAGTCCCCACATTTCAGAAAGAGGCACATACAAGCCTTTCCATTTGAGAACAAGGTGTGTGCATTCCCAGTTGTGGCGGGTTGTGTGGTCTCTCCCCAAAAGGGTAGCCATGCACACACAGCTAAGGACTGGCTCCAACTGAGAAACCGGGGAAGTTTTCATGAATTGAAGAAATGGGCTACTGGTTAGTTTACTGGACTTATATATATATGGATAAAATAGATGCAGTAGAAACTTATATAGACTACTTCGCAAGATCAAATACAGAACAGACCAGCTTCTTGCTTCTCACCCTAGGACAGTGGTGGCGAACCTTTGGCACTCCAGATGTTATGGACTACAGTTCCCATCTGCCCCTGCCAGCATGGCCAATTGGACATGCTGGCAGGGACTGATGGGAATTGTAGTCCATAACATCTTGGATGCTTTTCATAAGGTTCACCACAGCCCTAGGAATCATCGGCTCCACCGGCTCTCAAAGGAGATTTTGGTGATAATACCATTGGACAGAAACATGGAGTTGGAAGGGATCTTGAGGGTCACCTAGTCCCACCCTTCACAAAGCAGGAAATTGACAACTACCTTCATACCTTCAGACCCGCCCCCCGCCCCGCCCCGCCCCGCCCCGCCCCGCCCCTCCACCAACACACACCCACACACAGTGCCAGTGAACCACTGCTCTATGCCCAGTGGAAGGCAAAATACGTCCAACATATCTGGACCATCTGTCCTGGAGGAAAATTCCTTCCTGATCCCAAACTGCTCAGTGCTGAGCTTTCTTATCTTTGCTATCTGAGAGGCAGTGTGGTATAGGGGTTAGGGTGCTGGACTAGGATCTGTGATACCTGGGCTCCCTTGTGGGATTGTCAAGGTGGTAACGTAGAACACTGTGGAATATCATGTGCGCTCCATCCTGCCAAACACGCTGGGTGACCTCAGGCCGATAATTTGCCTTTGGCCCAGCCTACCTCACAGGGTTGCTGGGAGGACTAAACCAAGAAAGGAGCAGCAGGTTCTGAGATGCTTGGAAGAAGGACAGAATAGAAAGGTACTGGACAAGTAGATCTTTGTGTTCAGGTGTGGTGGGGATTGAACCAGCGGCCTTCTGCATGGAACACAGATGCTTTGGCCCTGAGCACGTTACCCCAAATCTGTCTCAGTTGGGTCATTCTTGAACACGATACACAAGAAGGGATCCCAATTGATCAGCTTCATGGGAGCCACCTCACAAATTGCCTTGTGCCACCACGCAGCCACTGAAAAGATGGCTTGAGTGATCCTAGAATCTCACCTTTTGTGGGGACGCCAATCCAGTTGAGGTAGCGGGTCAGCTTTTTGGAGATATAGGTCTTCCCACGAGCCGGGAGACCGACCATCACAATCACAGTGGGGGAATTGGTCAGCTGAGGTCCACATGCTGCAGAGGGAAACAAGGCAAGGCAACAATTGAAACACCTGCAGGATCACTTCAGTGCTGTGTTTAACCAAAAGAGATCAGAGATAGTGCATCCCGGTGGTCAAAGCATTGGATTAGAAGTGAGGAGTCTGAGGTTCACAATCTCACTCAGCCATAAAGCTTGCTGGGAGGCCTGAGGCCAGTCAGTCGTGCCCTCTGTCTTAGCTACCTCGCAGGGTTGCTATGATGATATAATGTCACAGGGGGAACCATGAAAGCTACCCCAAGCTCCAAAGAATGACACAATAGCTAAAAATAACCCTTTACTGCTCTCTCTCCAAAAACCCCACAGCCTACAGTTTATGAAGGACCGGATAAAAATGCGATCGCATAGGCATAGGGCCCTGGTGGCGAACCTTTGGCACTCCAGATGTTATGGACTACAATTCCCATCAGCCCCTGCCAGCATGGCCAATTGTCCATGCTGGCAGGGGCTGATGGGAATTGTAGTCCATAACATCTGGAGTGCCAAAGGTTCGCCATCACTGGCATAGGGAGACACCTTTGCTCTGTGGAAGGTGGCACCGCACAGTGGTTAGAACAGGATGTCAAACAGGATTTCCTCAGTTTAAATCTTGCTTTGGCAATTCTTGCCTTATCAGCAATATGGGGATAATAATGATGATGATAATGATGCAGGCCTACCTCACAGGGTTGTTGCCCCACGGTAACGCATGTCGAGGGGCTTTGAGCTTTCAAATGAATTGCTTAAACATTCAGAACGCTTATGGTTGCTTTTTAATGGAGGGGAGAAGATTCGACCCTTTGCGTCAACCACTCCAGCCAAGTCTTCAGACCAAAGACCTTTCAATTAAACATTTAAAGCTCGGCATCGGCAGAAGTCTGATGACTCATGCGTAAAGCAGGAACAAGCGCTCAGGAAAACGTGCCCAGCAGAGAGGACAGCGACAGAGCCACTGGGTTAAAAAGTGTGGCGCAGCGGCCTGAAATAACCCCACATCTACCACTGCTCGCCACCCAAAAAAACCCCCCACACCCTACAGTTTACGGAGCCCTCTTAACATCTGGTGATCCTCTGGAATTGCTAGACAAACCTGGATTCCAGGACCTAATTCCACCTCCTAAAAATCTCAGCACTGGAAAAAGCAAGTTGAAGGATCTTGTTTTAGCCAGTGTTGTACAGTGGTTAGAGCAGGGGTATCCAACTCTGATGCCCCAGATGTTCATGGACTATGATTCCCATCAGCCATTCTGGCAGGGGCCGATGGGAATTGTAGTCCATGAACAGCTGGGGCACCAGAGTTGGACACCCCTGGGTTAGAGGGTCGGACTAGGACCCAGATTCAAACCTACCCTCATGCCATGGAAGCGTGCTGGGTGGTCTCGGCTGAGCCACAACTCTCAGCCTCACCTTCCTCACAGGATTGTTGTGAGGATAAAAGGGAGGAAAGGAGAATGACATAAGCTGCCGTGGGCCTCCACTGGGGAGGAAGATGGGTATAACTGAAATAGCAGAAAAGTTGCTTTTTATACCCAGGCTTTTCTCTACCAGGAGAAGCCTCCAAGCAGCTTACAATCGTCTTCCCCCACCCCTCCACACACAACAACCTTGCGAGGTGGGGTGGGGTTGAGGGAGTCTGGAGAGAACCATGACTGGCCCAAGGTCACCCAGCAAGCCTCATGTGGACCGGGGAAACAAACCCGGTTGTCACCACCACTGTTAACCACGACACCAAGCCGGCTCTCAAATCAGCAAACAAATTATGGATCGCAGGGCAAAGGGAGAGTAATGAACCCTCGAAAACGCCCGAAGGAGGGCGCCCATCAACCCAACAGCCCTTCTACCCCTTTAAAATAAAATAGAAGGTTTATTGAGTAGAAATGGACAGCTGAAACATTCAGCTTCCATTAAAGGACAGGACGTTTCCCCCCGGGCCGTTGGCAACCCGGGTGTTGTTCAGACAAGAAGCATTTGCAACGCACACTCTTCAAGCCACCTCCTCCTTGTGTGGCAACATTCCTGCAAGGTCCATGTGAGCGCCTCCTGCCTCTCCAAACCAGGCCCTGTCCATTGCTAAGCAACCGCCACAAACAGCTCACGACAGCAGTGCAAAGACTGGCCAAGTCCACCTTTGCTCTTGCCAGGTAAGGAGCAAAACAAACCAAATTCGGGAGGGATGAGGGAAGAGTTGGCGCGTGCCGAACGCCCGAGGGCACGCTGGAACGGGGCCCAAAGCCAATTCCTCCAGACTGTCCGCCTTCCCTTTCATCCCTACCCCCATTCCAAGCACCTTCTGTAACAGGGCTTCGCTCGGGAACAAGGTGTGCTGTACACCTGCAACGGGGAAAACAACCTCCCTTTGATGCAAGGCCCCGTCCGTTCAGGAGGTTTCAGGGTACCGATGCCAGAACAACCAACTGCAAAGATCTACGAGGTAATACCGCAGATCAGAAATGGAACCACTGCAGCTCCACGGCACCCTTAAGTGTCGCTTTCTTAGGATGTGCCTGCAGAAATCAAGCCTCGCCTAGGGATACCAACTGGCCAGCGAGATCTCTGCAGCACTAAGCTTGTAGCCACTTTGATCTTTTTTTTCCATCCTGGTATTTTTTCCCGGTGCCTCAAAAGCAGCTCCTCGAAACACCACTGGTGTGTTTTCTGCCCGCTTCTGATATATCCTCAGCAAAGGGGGAGGAGGGACGGGAGAAAGAATCACACCTTTGATGAATTATGTATTTTTTTTCTGTTGGCTCCGCCCTTTTCGCTCTTTCCCCAAGACCCCTCTGCTCGATCCCTGAGCATACAGGGTCTGATGCTTCAAGCTCCAGGCCTTGATCACAAACTTCATAATTCGGGCCTTACCAGTGATGGGATCCAAACATTTTAGTAACAGGTTCCCATGGTGGTGGGATTCAAACAGTTAATGCGTAGCGCCAATGGGGCTGGGTGGGGCATGACGGGGGCGTGGCCTGGCATTCCGGAGGCGGGGCATTGCTGGGCGGGGCTGTGGCAAGGACGCAGCCGCTGCGCTGGTCCTTGGGCGGGAAACAAATGCACGCAGGCGCAGGCTGCCACGCACGCCGGTGCACTTCCTGCTAGACTGCTTCAAGTTCTGCGCACTACTGCTGAGAGGAGGGGCGTAATTAAGGCAAAAACCATGTGGCAAAATCACCAATTAGTAACCCCCTCTCGGCACACACAAATTAGTAACCTACTCTCAGGAACCTGTGAGAACCTACTGGATCCCACCTCTGGGCCTTACCCAAGGACAGCCGAGTTGCAGAGCAAAGGCCGTGATAACAGAAGCCCAGAGCAGGGTGGTAGAGAAATGGCTGGGTTCAAAACACTGTTCAGCCAGGGAGACTTGCACAAATCATTCTCTCTTATCTTAATTTGCCTTGCAAGGCCTTTGAAAAGATAAAATAAAGATTGTGGGATGGCTTGGAAAGGTGACTGGAGTAGAAATAAATCGGCTACATGGCACAGCTAACAACATAAGAGCAGAGGCGTAGCTCCAACGGGACAGAGTGGGGGCGGGCGCAACGCACGGGAGGGGCACTGTGGGGGCGTGGTGAGGGCAGTCCAGGGGCGTGGCGGTCCAAGGCGGGGGGGGGGGAGGTCGCACCGGCGCACCAGGCGCTTTCCCCCTTGCTATGCATAGGAGCATAAGAAGACAAGCGTGTACTCTATTACTGAAAAATTTTGCATGCTGTCCTTTGACTTGTGCGTTGCTCTTTGTGGGATGGGAAGGAGAGTCAAGAAGCTGTGACAAGCCATCCAAATGGTCTGAGCTCCCTTCCTTTCTCACAAGATTCTCAGCCTTTACAACAAGCCTAATATTTTTCAGGCCTAAGGGGCAGAAACTTGCCTCGGGGGGAAAAGGCTAATGGTCTCAGGGTGCCCTATTTGGCAACCAGTGTAAGCCTTTGCACATTTCCCATGAAGGGGTTTGAACCCTGTCCTGTAAGGAACCTGCAGAACTGGAAGCTCAGGAGACGAAACAGCTAAAAATACTGCTTGCTGCAGATAGAAAACAGACCTGCACCTAAAAATGCCAAATGGTCCTAATTTTGCCCTCCAGCACCAAGAGGTTTGCTGAAGTGAGTCACGCAGACTGGGCTGATGCAAACTTCCAACAGATCAGTGAAAAAAATGATAGTATATTTTTAAAAATAAAGACACTAGGAGGGTTTCTTCCATGACACCTAATATTTGTGTGTGTGTAAGTACAGATAATAGCGCGCTTGTCATGACAGCGCAAGCTTGTGAGGTGTGAAGAAGAGGCTAACAGTTTTACTATTTCCACTTCGTTTTGCAGCATTTCACTTGCTTAGGAAACATCTGACTGGAAGCCTGCGATGCTTAGAATGCTTTCCTGGTAATAAGCCCCATTACATTGCATAGGTCTTAATAAAACCTAGTCAGGATTGTTGATGAAGTCTCCTAAAAAGAATGAGGAAAGCTGCTAATGGTTAACTAAGAATGATCAGAAGGAAGCCTCTGAGCATGGTCAAAGAGCAACTGCGTGACTGCAAAAAGACTGCAGCACATCACCAGTCGCTTCGTTGCTGGCCCCCGGCGGGTGCTATTAACTTCCTCATGAAACTAAATAGCCCTTTTCTGCAAAGTCTCTGGATAGAGCACAAGCTCGTCTCCCGGGAATGGCCCAAAGGCTGCTAGAAAGTCAAATGACAAACCTAACCTGGGCAACCCCATTCTGAAGCATAGCCAGCATCTTTTGAAACACCTGCCATGCCAGCCAAAATTAAGACTAGGGAGGGAGGGGTGCATCTACAGAGAAATTCCTAGGCAGTTGTCACTGTGACCATGAATAGACTGGTGTGGTTGTGGCTCTGCGGTAGAACATCTGCTCAACATGCAAAAGGTCTCTGGTTCAATCCCGGTCATCTCCAGCTCAAAAGGACCAGGCAGAAGGTGATGGGGGAAAAGCCCACCTGAGATCCTAGAAAGTGACTATCAATCTGAGTAGACGAGACCGTCATTGACAAACGAAGGTCAGATTCAGAACAAGGCAACTGCATTCCACAGATGGAAGGGGAAAGCCCTGACCCATTTACTCAGGAGCAAGCCCATTTAAAACTAAGAGGAGATATATTTCAAGGGGTAAGCTGAGCTGAAGCTTACCTTTTGCTGAACAGCGTTACGCAAAGAGGTATGTTACTCAGTGCGCTTTTCTGTATTACAATAAACCGAACGAAGGAATCAGATCGCTTGAGAAACCAGAAACACTGTAAAAACTAACAGGGTTTTGTTTCCCCCCAGCTTCCACAGACCACATATCAGTTTTATAAGCGGCATAAACTGGACTCCAGCCCACAGGAAGGAATAAAACATTATTTGTCTCTTAAGGTGCCGCAGGATTCCGGTGGATCTGCCGCTGCAACAGGACTAACTCGACTAATTCTCCGGAATTCTCTAATGCAACGAGGCTGACGCTCCAAGCACGCTTTCACGGTTGCAATTGTGATTTTGGGGCATCCGTCTAGTCGTGGGCTCTTTCAAAAAGGAGACTCGTTTTCAAACTGCGTCCAAGAAATGCAAACGGTGCGTGACGCAGCCATCCTTTAAGATACATGGGGATTGATTCTCCGAAGGGCATGCCTCCTGATAAAATCCCTCCCCTTTCTCGCCTCTCCCTCCGCTCTGCCCATTAAGCTGCATTAGTGCGTGGGAGACGTGCCACATCGCGGAAAATGAATGGACCACAGCAAGGAATCCTACAGCATCACAACCCAGGCAGTGGGAGGAGCTTAGGGCTAGCCATTCTGTATGCCACGCACACAGACGGGAGAAGGCATCCCAGGTCACTAATCTGGGTGATGCTTTGTAAGGATAACTGATTCCCTCCTCCCCTGGCAGATTTCAGTCTACTTGCATCAGATAAGAACGCCCCCCTCTTCCCTTCGCTGTTCTTCACTTGGATGCTCCTCTTCTTTGCCAAGAAAAAAAGGTACCCAGGGGAACAAAATTAACCCTGTCCTGGCCGGCAAGTTCCGACGAAATGCAAGATGTGCAGCACCAAAACACCAAAGCACCAAAAGGGCAAGGGAAAGGAAAGGAAATTGCCAGGGTGATCTGGATACAAACGAAATTCATTCATCCTTCGGGTGGCACTGAAAGGGGAGCGGTTCTTACACAAGAACTGGCTGTTTAGATATCATTGGCAAAATTAGCGGGGGGGGGGGGAGCAGAACAGAAACTAAAAGAAATCTCACTAGAAAAAACCTGAAGCAAGAGGTACCCTGTTTCCCCGAATATAAGACATCCTCTGAAAATAAGACATAGTAGAGGTTTTGCTGAAGTGCGAAATATAAGGCATCCCCCGAAAGTAAGACGTAGCAAAGTTTTTGTCTGGAAGCATGCCCGTCGAACAAAACACAGAAAAATAAGACATCCCCTGAAAATAAGACATAGTGCATCTTTGGGAGCAAAAATTAATATAAGACACTGTCTTATTTTTGGAGAAACGCGGTATGTACTACTCCAAGCAGATGACAGCTTGGTTGTTAAGTAGTTAAAGCTCCCCCCGCCCCCAAGTTTTATAATATCAAATGATTCAGCAAATAATCTTCCACATCTGGTTAAAGCCCTTGCTTCCAACTCTGTAATTCTTCCCCTTATGCATATGCCCTCAAACCATAAGCATGGACACCTCTTACTCTCCCTGAAACAGACCCCCCCCCAAAAAGCCCCAATTTAAATACCCAGTTCAGAACGCAAAACTTAGCACCTATAAAAGGTGGCAGACCTCAGCGGATCCAGGAGAAAGTCCACAAGAGCTACTTTGGAGTAAACCTATTAGACCAGAGGTGCAAGAGGTTCATGCGAATGGGTCAACCAAGAGATTTTCCCAGGATAGAACCAAAATCCCGGAGCAAAAAGGGATTCCGGCCCTTATTCAAAGTAATGGCTCCCTAAATCATTTTATTCTCTTCCGCCTCATCTCCAAATCAGATTAAAGAACGAAAACAGGCTTAACAGTCAGTGGACACAATCCTCGACAGAGGTAAGCTTTCTTCGGCTGCTTATCAGTAGCTCCGTCCAGTACCTATACAGGATCGTAGCTTGTTGTAAGCACAGGTTTAAAATGGGACATTTGGCTAACATATGTCTGCTGTCAATTCTATTTGGGTGACTCCTGAGCTACTCCCTCCTGTTAACAGACTAATTCCAGGGCCAGACCAAGAGGGAGTAGGCAACCCTGTCTCCTAACCCATTTCACCATCTTGAAATAGGTTGCATGGAGGTGCCATTTATTCGGGGGGGGGGGTCAAATTCTGTGCGGCATTTGTATATCTCCACACAAAAAAACCAGTTTCAAACACAGGACTCTATGTGCAGAACTGGGTTTCCCACTCCACCACAGAAGTGGCGAACTCTTGACTGGAGGACTGGGTTTGATTTCCCACTCCGCCTCATGAAGCCTGCTGGGTGACCGTGGGCTAATCATAGTTCTCTCAGAACTCTCTCAGCCTCACAATGTGTCTGATATGGGGAGAAGAAGGGAAAGGAATTTGCAAGCAGTTTTGAGACTCCTTGCAGTTGAGAAAAGTCTGAGAAAAGCCAGGTATAAATCCAAACTCTTTTTTCTCTTGCAAAGAGTGAAGCCAACACGGCCAGCTACGTTTGTCAGCTCGGGCAAAATCCTTCACCTGGCTAATCTTTTTATTTTTTAATCCTATCTGAAGAATAAAGGAAGAACATAATCCCATTTATCCTTCCTCTTTAATCCTATGAATTTATTTTAAAAAAAATACCAGCCATGTTTTCAAAGGCCCTGGGGAACAGAACTGCCCGTTACGCCTTCTTTCTGCCAGAATATTCTGGCCCCCCTCCCCCAGCCAAGGTTTAGACCCAGCCAGTGGTTTCCAGTCTGGGTCACACAGGGGTTCATGCCAGAGCATTTGAGGGTCATTTCATGGAAACAGGAAATTTCTGAAAAATAGGACAGAGTAATTGCCCCCCCCCCCAACAGAGTTTATTTTACTGAATGTTCTCAGTATGCGGGAGTTCAGTCAGGCATGGGTTGAGGAAGGGGTCATGGGGGGGGGGGATGCCTTCTAATGCAGATGGGATCACTTGTTTGAGACATCTAGTGTTTTCCATGTTATACTCACTTTCTGCTAGTGGCACTTAAATCACCAGGATAACAGAGTTAGGTCAACGGAAAGGGGGCGGGTTCATGAGCAAAGGTCTTCATTATGTGAAAGTGTCAGACTAGTTGATCTCAGAGACTGCACTCATGTGAATGGGTCAGGCTACACGATCTCAAGATACCCAGCACTGAACACACAAAAATGCTGATCACCAGTAAAAAATAAATAAAAATCATTGTAATTCCACAAAACCCATTCCCTCCTTTAAAAAAAAGAAAAATAGTATATAGAGGGTGAGCATTCTCATTTATTCTCACAACAACCGTGTGAGGTAAGCAGGCTCAATTTCCAAAACCAGAGCTCCTCAAAGCTGTTCTTTCACCCTGCACACGTTCCCCTTGCACCCCCAGCTACGTGGGGATGAAATATTCTGCACGCTCTCAGAAACCGCCTTTTCATTCTCACACACTGTGCTTAAGGACTCAGCCCAGCACTGGAACTTCTGAGGACAAACCTTTGTTTTGCATTAAGTCTAGCTTTCCAATGCTCCAGGTTGAGACAGATCTATGTGGATTGAGATGGGGAGTGTCTTTTAGCACAGATACGTTTTATTCAGGCTCGTCTGGAATCTCAAGAATCCACTCAGAACCACTGAAAGCCAAGCCCAAATCCAAGACAACCAGACCTGGATGGAGATACGCGTACAGAAACCTCTTGCTGCGCCTCTCCTGGAATTTCAGATGCCTTTCTCAGAGCCCCCCTTTTGTGCCTTTAAGAATGCAATTACACCAGAATTGCTGCCCCCCCCCCCACAAATCCACCTGCTGATGCTTTGGCTGCTGTTAAAGGGGCAGGGCAGGAACCACAGAGAAAGATGCAAGGTGTCTCCTCGACCTCGTCTGAAATTGCCATTTATGGAGGCAGGCCAGACCGAGATCGTCTACTCTGACTGGCAGCAGCTCTCCACGAGAGCAAAGGCTTCCCTTCCGGATGTCCCCGCCTGCCGGTTCTCTCCCGCTGTTAAGGAGGGGGGGGGGGCGCTCAGCCGCTGCACGACTTGGGGAGGTGCAATGCGGCAAGCCCCCTCCTCCCTTAGATCTCTCCAAGCCTAGGGACCGATTCTCGCTCTCTCGCCCATCTTTGCAAAAAGCAAAGCTCAAGCCTCGGAGGCGCACGTCTTTTTTTGCAAAGGATGCACCCAATGCAACGCCGCCGGAGGTGCAACCGGGCCCGCCTCTCCCTTCGCGGGCAGGCGAGGATGCAGGCTGAGCCCTCTGCTAAGGGGGCCGAGCCGGGCCCGGCCCATCATCGCCTTCCTCCTCCTCCTCCTCCTGCGCCCGCCATGCGGAGCGTGCCTCGCACGGCATCACAGCCGCGGCTCGACGGAGCTGGGCGGGGGAAGGAGGCGTGGCGCGGCCGGAGCCCGAGAGAGCATTTCAGGTCAGCCACATGGCCGGACGGGCGGCTCGGATCGCGGCGCGCTCCCTCGGCCAGGCCCTCCCCGGCTGCGCGCAGGCTCTGGGCACCCCCTTGCGCCCACCCTCGAGCTTAGCCGCTCAGCCCCGGACTCGCCCCCGGCCACCCGCCGCACCCCCGGGCCCAAGATGCTCCCCAACCGGCACCCCCTCCCTCCCATTCTGCATGCCACTCACCCGGCGCGCTTGCTTCCAACCCAAGCCCCACGCCCCCTCGGGATAGTCATCCATGCGTCCCTCGCTTGCGCGCTCTCCGGCCCAGCGCGGTGCGCATCGGCGCCCCCATCCCTGAAAGCGGGGTCCCCTCCCCAAAAGCATCACCTCCTCCCCCCCCAAACAAAATGTCCCCCTCTACTCACATCTGCGGGGCAGAGCCGGGTGATTGTCGGGCGGCAGCCAAATCTTCTGGATGCGGCTTTGCGTCAGCTCCATGGGCATTTTTAGCGCAAAGGTCTGGCCGCGCTGGGGATCCACCTTGGGGCGCGGGGGGCGAGAGGGAAGGGCGAGCGAGGCGAGAAAGGCGAGCCCCGAGAAACGAAAGCGGCCCCGGGCTTTCCCCTTCCTCCGGGCAAGAATGTCCAAGTCTCTGGAGGCTGCTCGGCTCTGATATGAGGGTGATTATTGCGCGGGGGCGCAAACCAGGAAACTACCGGGGGGAGGAGGAGAAAAAAAGGACAATCCGCTTTAAATCCGAGGGGGGGGGGAGAGTATTAGGAGAAATCCCCGCTCCTGGGGGGCTTGGCTTGGCGGTCGCTTCTCGCTTGCGGCTGCCTCTCCGCTTGCCGGCTAGGTGAGCCCGGGTGTCCTGCGTGCAGCTCGGGCGCGCCTCCTTCTATAGCCGGAGACCGGCCGGCAAGGCTTGCGTCACCGCCTCCTCCTCCCCAGTGCAGCAGCGAGGGGCGGGGAAGCCTTTGGCGTCCTGGAGGAGGCAGGCCGGCTCACGGTCGCCCCGCTGCTGCCCCCGTCTGGTGGCCAGCGGAACTGACACCGGGTCAGGGGGGTTATTTATTTCCCCCCCTTAAGACAAAGGAAAAACTCTCTCCAGGGGTGGAGGGAGGGGAGAAAGCAAACTAATAGTTTTTTGCATTGTGGAAGGCTTTCAAGGCCGGAGTCACTAGTGTGGGTTTTCCAGGTGGTATGGCCGTGATCCAGTAGCATTTTCTCCTGACGTTTCGCCTGCATCTGTGGCTGGCATCCTCTGAAGATGCCAGCCACAGATGCAGATGAAACGTCAGGAGGAAATGCTACTGGAACACGGCCATACCACCTGGAAAACCCACAACACATAAATAGCTTTTTTTTTCTGGAATAAATATATTGATCAGCCTAAGAACATAAGAGGAGCCCTGATGGGTCAGTCCAGCACCATTAGAACATCAGAAGAGCCTTACTACATCGGAGCAGTGGTCCATATAGTCTAGGATCCTAAGAACATAAGAGCCCTAGATGGATCAGACCAGTGATCCATCTAGTCCAGCATCCTAAACACATAAGAGCCCTGCAGAGTCCATCCAGTCCAGCACCATTAGAACATCAGAAGAGCCCTACTGCATCGGAGCAGTGGTCCATATAGTCCAGGATCCTGAGAACAGAAGAGCCATAGCTGGATCAGACCAGTGATCCATCTAGTCCAGCATCCTAAACACATAAGAGCCCTGCAGAGTCCATCCAGTCCAGCACCATTAGAACATCAGAAGAGCCCTACTACATCGGAGCAGTGGTCCATATAGTCCAGGGTCCTAAGAACATAAGAGCCCTAGCTGGATCAGGCCAGTGATCCATCTGGTCCAGCATCCTAAACACACAAGAGCCCTGCAGAGTCCATCCAGTCCAGCATCATTAGAACAGAAGAGCCCTGCTGGATCAAACACAGGGTGGTCAACTTCCAGGTAGTGGCTAAAGGTCTCCTGCTATCACAGTTGATCTGCAGGCAACAGAGATCAGTTCTCCTGGAGAAAATGGCTACCTGGGAAGGTGGAATCTATGGCACTGTCTGGACTTTTCAGGAAAGGGTAGGGCATGAATCAAATACCAAACCCCACCTTCCTCAGGCTGTAACTCCCAAATCTCCAGCGGTTTCACAACCCTAGCTGGATCAGACCTGAGCTGGGAACCCTAATCAGACCAGTGGTCCATCTAGCCCAGCATCCTGTCTGTCATGGTAGCCAATCAGTTCCTCGAGGGGCCCAACAACAGGACAAAGAGGCCAAGGCCTTTCACTGATGTTGTTTCCTGGCACTGCGATTCAGAGATTGACTGCCTCTGAACCTGGAGGTTTCCTTTAGTCACGGTGGCTGGGGACATTGATTGACCTGTCCGCCATGTTTCTGTCTAATCCCTTTTCAAAGCTGTCTATGCTTGTGGCCATTGCTACATCCTCTGCCTGTGAATTCCACATTTTAGTCACCCCCTTTTTAATCATCTGCTCCCTTCCATAGAACATGGGTGCAAGCAAGCATGTTTTTGATCCTACTGATTCCATCTGGAGAGCGGACCAGAAGTAAACCTCACTCCAAGCACAAGGCTACAGCTGCTAGCCTAGGATTTTCTCCCTCTGAATTTAAAACGCAACGTTTTAGGTCGTTTTTGCGCAATGAAATTAGCATCCATTTTCATATACGTGTGTTGGTTTACAGAATATCTCTTGGATTTCTCCTTTGGAGAGGTCTTGAAGAATGTATATCTCTTTTTTTAGGGTAAAATATCACCCCTTTTAGGAATAGTGAAAATCCCATGGATTTATTTTAGGCAAAAGTGGTTTCCGTACCTCTAGGACGTTTAGTGCAGATCTAATGAAAACATGAAATCCCAGTTTCACAGAAAAGGGCCCCTTGTTTAGGAAATCTAAAACCTTCTCCCCAAGTCTTATGATTCCTATGAAACGTACTGATTGACCTACTGATAGTCCACCTTTCTTGTTAAAACTCACGGCAAACTGCGGTAAAAAGCACTTGGCACCTTAGGAAAGCTGTTCATTGTGTTTTGGCTAACTTGCAAGGATTTAAATGTATTTTCAGATAAAAAGCAGTGCGCATATTACAAGTGACACAAATGCTAGGTACATCTCTTGTATTCACATGGGTCATAAATTATATAGAATAAGTGAATCTTTCCAGAGTTTTAAATAGATATTGCAGACACAGCATTTTGGGCTTCAAAGATCAAGATTCAAAAGTGCATATTTATTGCAGAAATTGAGAGTGCACGCTCCTAACTCGAGAATAAAATAAATCTTTTGAGAATGGGATTTTTTTGTTGTCATTCAAATACCTTCCTAGAAGTATTTAATTTCTCAGAAGGTCGCACAGTTGGATCATGTGCATGTTTAATTGTGTGTGTGGGGGGGGGGGGGTGTCTTTTTGTTTTGTCTTCTAATGCCCAAAACCAGGAAGTTTTGATAAAAGGACTTAGGGGTGTTTTCCCACTGTTGATTGAAACCAAATTATCAGATTGGAAAACAAGCATGAGAAAGATGTAACCCCGGGTGTCTTTAGGAACAGTATCTGTGAATCAGGGCGGATACTAAGCCAATCAGTAATCCGATACTGTGGCTCTTTTAGATAAAAAACAGTCATAGGTGTTTATAGGAATGTAGACGTGATCACATTTGTTTGTAACAGAGGACCCGTGTGGTCCCAGTGCTGGGTTAGGATTTTGGAGGATCCTGTTTCAGATCCCCACTAGGTGACCTTAGACCAGATGTTCTCTCTCCTGGCCTACCTGTCAGAGTTGTTGTTGTGAGGATACAATGGGAAGAGGAGAAATCATATACATTGTCCTAGGTTCTTTGAATGAAATGGTGGGATAAAAAGGCATTGGCTTGTCTTCCTGGTTACTAAGACAGATGACAGCATGTTCTCAGTGGTGGCACCCCAATTGCCGAGTGCTAGCCACAAGGACATTTAATTGGCCTCTACTTTGGCAGCTTCTTTGCATCAGGTGAAAAGAGATTTGCTCAGCTTTATTTTCCACATCAACCCTGGTCATAAGGCAGGTTTTGCTGTTTTCAGTTTTTGTTTCAGTCCTTTGGGTGATCACCCGGACAGCTTAGCATGGAAGGGAGGAAGTTTTGCTAGTATAGGTTTTCTAGGCGGTGTGGCCTGGTAGTTTTTGCTCCAAATGTTTTGCCTGCATGTATGGCTGGCATCTCCTGCAGAGGAAAGCAAAAACTACCAGGGCACAACTGTGCAGCCCGGAAAACCCACAACAGCCAGTTGATGGCTGGCGAATCAGACCCTGACTTCAATGGGAGAAATGTTAAAATCTTTCTTATAAGGTATATGCTGCTAAATACCGTTAATGCTAACATTGCAGTTCTGTATTCTAGAGGGATCAGCAGCCAGATTGGTGTACCAGTTAGAATGTCACCCTAGAACCGTGGTGGCGAACCTTTGGGACTCCAGATGTTATGGACTACAATTCCCATCAGCCCCTGCCTGCATGGCCAATTGACCATGCTGGCAGGGGCTGATCAGCAGTCCGAAAGTATAGTCCATAACATCTGAGTCTAAGGTCGCTCCTACATTGTTTCGAGAACTAAGGGAGACCCAGATTCAAATCCCCACTCTGCCACGAAGCTTGCTGGGTGGCTTCGGGCTAGCCATTCAAGCGCTCTTTCAACCTAATCTACATCACAGGGTTGTTGTGTAAAGGGAAGGGAAGCAACAGCCTCCCAATTCTTTGTGGAAAAAAAGGAACACCAGTAAAATTAATAATCATAACTCAATCACATGTCACAGCTTTCCCCTCAAATGTTTGTTTCTTTATGGAACATTGTTTTTACTGAAGAACATGACACTGCATCATCTGCAAAACTCCCGGAGCGCCGTATTACAAAAAGTTTTTTTTAAAAAAAACCCATAAAAGATAAATCCTAAGATTTAAAAAAATGCATCAAAAAAGGGCTTTTCAAAACTGTTCTCTCCCTGGCTTTCTGAGGATGCTCGCTCTTTCACGTTCTTGACACAGCGAACATTCTGTAGCCTCCCATCCGTCAACTCCCACTTGATGCCGTCCCCCAGGGCCTGAGAAATGCGACCTGTTTTGCCAGCCTGAGGAGATTTGCATAGAGATAAAGGCCTTCCTGGCTCCCCAGGAAAGAGGGAAGCCCAAAAAGAAAGCAAAAGGCATCAACTGAGATAGCTCTGCCTGGCTCTGGCACGTTTCTCACGTCCCGCATGACTCTGCTGGGGAAGACCAGCCCTCCTGTCACTCACGGTGAGATGCTCCTGCATCCAACCAGGAGGGACCGTTTTCCCTTCTAGCTCCCTTCTTGGTCTGATCACCAAGTGGGCACGAGCCCCTCACATGCTCAAAGATGCCCTTCTCTCTTTCTCCTCCCAGGGATTGGCTGGAAGGCAACAGGAACGGGCATACCTTAGCATGCTATCCAGAAAAAGACACAGCAGGGTTTCCATTCTCTCCCCACACATACCATCCCGGTTAAGTAAATAGGGCATCCCCCCAGCCTTGCCAGCACAAAACTTCCCAAAAGACAGATGTGCCCAGCTGGAAAAACAGCTTCAACATTCTGGGAAGAAGGAAGGCAAATTTCGTTCTCTGATTCTGCTTTCTCTTTGTTCCTCTCTTTGTTTCCCTCCTCGAATTTTGTACTGCTTCATTGCAGATATTAAAATTGTAAACTCCTTGGGGGCAAAGACCTGTCCCTTTCTTTTGCGTAGCTTCACATTGCATATGGTGATTCAGGTGGTCAGTGCCCTCCTCTCCAAATGCAAAAGCCCGTAAGACCTTTTGTTACAGTTGATCAAAGTGACACACCGCAAAGTCCTTTTGAGTCCTGTTATTTTGGTTATTCTTCATCCAGGGTAAACTAACTTACATTTCTTATCAGTATCTGGGGTGGGGATCAAAATAGAAGACGGGCAACTGAGTTCTTTAACCAACCAACCAACCAAACCTTTGTTGGCATACAGAACGACACAAGTAGGTTACAAAAAACACATTTAAAACAATCCCCAGATAAAATAATAATAGAAAACCTCTTAATAACAGAGTGACACAACAAAATTTTAAAAAAATAACAGAGCTATCCTTTAGGGCAGTGATGGCGAATCTTTTTGAGACCGCGTGCCCAAATTGCAACCCCAAACCCACTTATTTATTGCAAAGTGCCCATGTGGCAATTTAACCTGAATACTGAGGTTTTTGTTTAGAAAAAACGGTTGGCTCCGGGGCGTGCGTTACTCAGGAGTAAGCTTGGTGAAGCAACCATGCAACACTTCGAATAGGTGAATCACGACCCTAGGAGGGTTTACTCAGAAGCAAGCCACATTGCCAGCAACCAAGCTTACTCCCAGGTAAAGAATCTTGCCCAGGCCAGCCTAGATGTGTGTGTATGTGTGGGTGGGTGGGTGATTTTATGCCCCCCCATGATGAACTCTGTGCCCGCATGCCCACGGAAAGGGCTCTGAGTGCCACTCCTGGCACCCATGCCATAGGTTCGCCACTGCTGCTTTAGGGTATATAATTTCTAGTAAAAACTTGGCTGTTGGCCATCAATTCACAAACTGCAGAATTATTTAGCAAGTATAAGATCTTTTGAGCATCTGATATTCGGTCACAGTTGAAGAGAAGAGCATTTGCATATTTTCCCCTAATTCCCTCATATTTAGTGCAGTACAAGAGGGAAGTGGGCTAAAGTTTCCAGTTGATTTAAGCAACAGGAGCAGAATCTCTTTGCTCCCTCTATTTTTTTAAATCTACCATATAGCAGTGCCAACAGCAGAACATTAAACCCAGCCACTGATATGGCTCTCCTAAGGCTGGGGTTCAGCATTAGGCATATATAATCTGATATGCATCCCTGTTTGAAACTGGGTTGCTAACAATTTATTTAAATTTCTAAAAAATATATTTTTACACCATTTTTGCACCAAAGGTGGAGATGCCAAGGAGCAAGTAATAAAGGTCAGCGGTAACCAGAGTCCCAGAGCTCTCATCCCTCTCTGTCTTTCCCGCCTCATAACTTATTTATTTTCATTCCTTTAATGCTTTAGATCTCCCCTCCATTTTATGTAGCCTCACAATGACCCTGTGAGGCAGGAAGAGAAAAACAAAGAGGTCCAAGGTTTCCTGGCAGACAGGGGTAGATTTGAACCCGGGTCTTACAGATCCTAGCCCAGTGTACATATGTGTAAGTGCTGTCAAATTGCATTCAATTTAGGGCAACCCCTGGGGGTTTTCACATCAAGAGATGAATGCAGGTGGTTTCCTGTTGCATACTTCTGTGTAGCAACCTTGGACATCCTTGGTGGTCTTCCATCCAAACACCAATCAGAGCGGACTCTACTTAGTTTCGGAGATCTGTTGAGATCCAGGCTAGCCTGGGCCATCCAGGACAGGATCCCTAGTCCCACCACTAAATCACACGGATTCATCAAGCAGGCTTTCCCAACTATTTATTTATTATTTATTTATTTAATTAATTAATTAATTTGTATACCGCCCGATCCCCGAAGGGCAATCATAATCTCTCTGGCATCAAAATATGACTAATTGCTAAAATACAATTAATCCCCACTTTGGTAGATATTTTCGATATCACGTCAAGATGGCAAATATATTTCCATCCTGCCTTCAAGGGACTAAGACCTCCCCTGCACACCAGCCCTGAAAGGTAGGCTGCTGCTGATTGCCCACAGAGAGCTTCTTTGCTGGACAGGTAATATGAAGTCAAAGGCTGGTGCTCCATTAACTATGCCACACAATTCTTAAAATCTGTATGGTTATCTTAATTGGGAAGGGGTGGGTGGTTTTTTACCAGTATACAACAAGGATTTCTCATTCCAATTTTGGATGGAAAAGAAGGAAACTCTTCTCTGGCCAGGACCAATTTCCTGTAACTTAATGACTGATTTCCAGAAGATGATGAGCTGTTCTGCCCCTCAGCTGAGTAAATCCAGTCATTGCTTCCTGGGAAATATGCCATTAGCAAGAGCTTAAGGACAAATGTCCCTTTTGTTTGGCCAAAGCCAGCCCCTGGGGGAAGTATTCCCTGCAGGCAACTAACCTGAAAGCAACCAGTTTAAATACTGCCTTACCAAACAGCAAGCAGTCCCTTGCTTGATTTGATCCTAATCTTAGGCATGTCTATTCAAATGTAAATCCCTCTCTGTTCAGTGGATACTTACTCCCATGTAAGCAGGGCTGCCTTAAAGAGCTCAACTCATTTTCTCTTGCTACACCACACATCTACCATTCTGTCCCAAAAAACCCTTACATTTTTATTCCACCATTCCTCTAAAGGGCTCAGAACAGTGGAAAGTTTATTTTTTTTCTCCATTTTACTTTTACAACAAACATTTGAGGTAGGTTAGGATGAAAGGGTGGGTGGTCCATGGTCTCCCAGGGAGCCTCAGGACAGAGTGGAAATTTGAACCCAGCTCTCCCAGGGCTTAGTCTGAGATGCTTACCACACTATATCACTTTTGAACTTATGATTCCTCTTTAAAGTCTACCTTTACTGGGATAGCTGATAGAGTACCGAATGGGGACTGGACCTGGATTCCGAACACCAGTTTGAATACAGTGTCCTGGGGCTGGTTATCACAGCTCATGTTAGCCTACCTCGCAGGATTATTGTGAAGACAAAATGTTGTCCTGAGCTCCTTTGCAAATATGCAAAGGGGGATATGACTGAAGTCTATAAAATAATGCATGGGGTAGAAAATGTTGACAGAGAGAATTTTTTCTCTCTTTCTCACAATACTAGAACCATTGAAAATGCTGGGGGGAAGAATTAGGACTAATAAAAGGAAACACTTCTTCACGCAACGTGTGATTGGTGTTTGGAATATGCTGCCACAGGAGGTGGTGATGGCCACTAACCTGGATAGCTTTAAAAAGGGCTTGGACAGATTTATGGAGAAGTCGATCCATGGCTACCAATCTTGATCCTCCTTGATCTCAAATAGCAAATGCCTTAGCAGACCAGGTGCTCAGGAGCAGCAGCAGCAGAAGGCCATTGCTTTCACCTCCTGCATGTGAGCTCCCAAAGGCACCTGGTGGGCCACTGCGAGTAGCAGAGTGCTGGACTAGATGGACTCTGGTCTGATCCAGCAGGCTAGTTCTTATGTTCTTATGTGCATCACAATTGTGATAGCCAGATCCAGGGATCTACTTACGCCAGCCACATTCCTGCCTGCTACCCCCTTCAGTTGGGGGGTGTCAATTGCCTGGAGAAAAAGAATGTCCTGTCCCTTTAACAAGGCTAAATGAAATGTAATGTACCAGCTGATATCACTTGCTTCCATGCCCTAAAAAGCTTCAGCTCCCCATTTGCACACTTTAAGCCACTCTTAAAGGAACAGGGCAATTTTTTTCCTCCAGGCCTGTTGGCAACCCTTCCTACTGGGAGGAATGTCATAAATGTATTCAATAGGGAAATTGATCAATAAGGGTATCATTCCTCCTCCCTCTCCCCCCCAAAAAGTCTTATCAGAGCTGAATTTCAGAAATGAAATTTTATTTCTGAGGAGACATTAAGATAAAATATGAAATTAGGGATGCTGCCAGTTGCCTAATTCATGTGGTGTCACATATTGCCTGTAGTAGCAGCCATGACGGAGAGTACATTTTGTGCTAATTTTGAAACTGATAACCACCATTTCCTCCCCCTTCCTCTCCTATTTCTCCACTGAAGGCCGTCTGACTGCCTAAAATCTCAGATTTTGGCCATTTATAATGTTGACCCTCACTTGCCACATCTGGAATAATGTACATCTGGCCAGCTAAGCTCCTTATTTCTGGCAGGGCGCCTTTCTTGACCATTCCCTGGCAGAGAAGAAAAGGAAAAACCTTGTTCTGCAAGCCCTGGCTTCTCAATGAGGTGGCAAACCTGTGTCGGGGCTATACCACTTTAGACTTGCAAGACTGAACGCTGCTCCGTACAGCGAAATCCTTGCATGTAGAGAGTTAGCGTGTCAGGGATAAGAATCCTCGTCAAGCCCAACAAGATGGGTTTCCCAAGTGTCGGAACAGTGAAAAGGAATCAGTCCCTCATTTGAGCCTGCAAATTGAGGTCATCTGGACTGGTTTTTCACCTCAGTGCAAACTGGACCAAACCCTTAACAGAGACTCAACAGGATGTGGTCAACCAGATGATATTTACCTCCATAGGAAGGAAAGATTCAGCAGCCTGTTTGCACACATTCAGCCTCTTTTAAAGGGACAGAAATGCTGTTCCTGGGGGATGCCCTCCCTCAGAACAACATGACAGGGTTGTCTGAGGGAGGAATCAACACAAAACCTCCCCAACTGGGAACTTCAGATTTTTGCCTCAGACAGGCTAATGGTAGGGATGCCAACAGACCTGCAGAAAAGCATCCTGGGAATTACCAGGTGAACCTCTTTATGGCAGGAAGCAAAATAAGATCACCTGGTCAATAACATCCCAATCAGCTGGTTGTGGTGGATTTTCCAGGTTGTGTGGCTGGGGTCTGGTAGTTTTCTCTCCAAACGTTTCCCCTGCATCTATGGGTGGCATCTTCAGAGGTGTGTCGTGGTCAGATGTGTTTCTCTCCGCGGCACAGTGTGGAGTCTCCAGTGTGTCAGCCGTAGCTGCCGCCAAAACATTAGGAGCAAAAACTATCAGATCGCAGCCACACGGCCCAGAAGACCCATGACAGCCAGATAATTCGAACCATGAAAGCTTTCGACAAGGCATCCCAGTAAGAATCTATTATGAGGACAGGGCATTTTTCCACTGGCCGTTTTCCAGCCCTATGCCAGTGATGGCACAAGTCCCGAAGGAAATGCCAGGTGCACCTTCTGGAATGGAACCCACTTCAAAAAAATGGGGGGGGGCGTGTTTGCAGGAAATGCCGGGGTTTGGTGGTTTATTTATTTATTTATTGATTGATTGTCGAAGGCTTTCACGGCCGGAATCACTTGGGTGCTGTGTGGTTTCCGGGCTGTATGGCCGTGTTCTAGCAGCATTCTCTCCTGACGTTTCGCCTGCATCTGTGGCTGGCATCTTCAGAGGATCTATTGATTGATTGATTGATTGATTGATTGATTGATTGATTGATTGGTTTTGTATACCGCCCTACCCCCGGAGGGCTCTGGGCGGTGCACAACATAATTTCCTCATACAACATATACAAACAAAACCCCATTAAAATTAGATTAAGTTAGATTAAAACACAGCAGTAATTAACAAAGATGGCGTCAGCGATAAACCCCAATTAAAACCCTCCCAGAAAGAGGGGGGAAACAAAACAAAAAGTGGGTCCCCTAGATGGCAAAGGAACTCCAAGTCGGAGGAATGAAAGGGGGGGGCACTTCAGCGGCTGGACACTCCAAAAGCCCGGTGGAACAACTCAGTCTTACAGGCCCTGCGGAACTCACCAAGATCCCGCAGGCCCTGGACAGCTGGAGGGAGAGTGTTCCACCAGGCGGGGGCCAAGGCCGAGAAGGCCCTGGCCCGAGTGGAGGCCAGCCGCATCATGGAGGGGCCAGGAACCACCAGCAAATTGGGCTCTGCTGAGCGCAGAGGCCGAGTAGGGACATATGGGGTAATGCGGTCCCGAAGGTACGAGTAGGGACATATGGGGTAATGCGATCCCGAAGGTTTCCACTTGACTGCCTACCCATCCTGTACGTGTGAACTGTCTCCCAAATTAGGTATTGTCTCCTTTAGGACTGCCAGCTTCCAGGTGGGCCTGACAATCCAGAATTACAACTGATTTCCAGACTACAGAGATCAGTTTGCCTGGATAAAATGACTCTATGGCGTTATACTCTGCAGAAGTCCGCCCCTTCCCAAAACTTTGTCGTTCCCAGGATTAACCCCCGGGTCTTCAGGGATTTCCCAACCCAGAGTTGGCAACTCTAGAGGAGTACCAATGCCAAGACTGCCAGCTTGGAATTGGGAAATTCCTGGAGGTTGTGGGGCAGTACTTGATGAGGGGCTTGGCTTCCTCTTAGTCTTCATGGTATACCATAGAGTCCGCCCTGCCATTTTCTCCAGGGGAACTAATCTCTCTAGCCTGGGGGGGTCAGGTGTAATTCCGGAAGACCTCTAGATTCCGATGATGCTTCCAGCCAAGGACCACGAATTCTTCTTTGCTGATATCCTGCAGGGAAAATCCCCCTGTAGCAACCGTCTGAGCATGACTCAGAGTCATGTGCTGCAATTCAAAGATGTGTCACTTCAGATAAACTGAAACTTCGGGGTTTCACTTTGTGCTGTAGGGGAAGGACGGTGCTTTGGAGAAAACAGCAAGTGAAAAGGAGTTCTGGATTTGCTAGAGGAAGTTCCGTTTATACTAATGAAGAAGAAGAGAAGAAGAGTTTGGATTTATATCCCCCCTTTCTCTCCTGCAGGAGACTCAAAGGGGCTGACAATCTCCTTTCCCTTCCCCCCTCACAACAAACACCCTGTGAGGTGGGTGGGGCTGAGAGACCTCTGGAAAGCTGTGACTAGCCCAAGGTCACCCAGCTGGCGTGTGTGGGAGTGCGCAGGCTAATCTGAAGTCCCCAGATAAGCCTCCACAACTCAAGCAGCAGAGCTGGGAATCAAACCCGGTTCC
The DNA here is from genome assembly GCF_021028975.2 of Sphaerodactylus townsendi. Classification (NCBI taxonomy): domain Eukaryota; kingdom Metazoa; phylum Chordata; class Lepidosauria; order Squamata; family Sphaerodactylidae; genus Sphaerodactylus; species Sphaerodactylus townsendi. The sequence goes on from NC_059430.1 coordinate 17,815,035, forward strand.
TCCAGATCAGCGTGCACCTGCTCTTAGCCACTATGCCGCTGCTCTGCCCCTCCACTATGTGACTGCAAACAAGACCAGTGTGGGCAAACAAGGGCTTCCTTTCTACCCAGTCTAGAGGACTGTGCTGGGCATAATAGCCGTTGTTATCTTTTTAAAAAAATCACAAATAACTATTTTTTTAATTGCCTGAAACTGCTGAATTAGTTTCAGAATTTTCTTTGCACCTAATAGGTCCCAACAGATTCTTGGGAAGGGTTTGGACCTGGCTGAGAGAGCCGTCTATATAAACCCTTCAAGGGTCATTTCATGGTCATCTATCATTGTGATGGCAGGGCTGAGAGTTTGAGACACCATTGACAAATCATTGAAACACTGAGGCCAAGTGGACAGCCCTCTCCGGGAAGAAACAGCTTAACACAAGGCAGACACCGCATAGTCAAGACCCTTTCCCATAAGGTTGTTTTTAAAGATACCAATTTACTGTTAAGCAGCAACATGTTTCAGGAATTGGGCTCTAATAATAATTGTTTTCTGTCAATTTCCAGCTGACGTATGGTGACCCTGTAGGTTTTCCAGGCAAGAGATGATCAGAGGTGGTTTGCCATTGCCTTTCTCTGCCTAGCAACCCTGATCTTCCTTGGTGGTCACCTGCAGTGATGGGATCCAAAAATTTTAGTAACAGGTTCCCATGGTGGTGGGATTCAAACTGTGGCGTAGCGCCAATGGGGCTGGGCGGGGCATGACGGGGGCGTGGCCAGGCATTCTGGGGGCAGGGCATTAATAATTTCTCTGTTACTGTAAAAAACTCTTACTGTAAAAAAAAAGTTCCTAATTTCCAGCTGGTAACTTTCTGTCCATAATTTAAACTCATTATAGCAAGTCCTATCGCCTGCTGCCAACAGAAACAACTACTTCTCCTCCAATTGACTGCCTGTCAAATACTTAATACTTTCAAATACTTAATTTTGTTTCTAGAAATCAAAAGAAGGATATTTTCCTTAAACAGGGAACTTTACCATATTTCTAAAACATGATTTTAAAACAGCCCAACAGGGAGAATTATCCCGTTTTCTACCTTCGCTAACCAGCCACATAGGGAACAACAGGACTTTGTGATTTTTGGACCTAATGGAATTTCTAACGGAAAAGCAGACCCAATTAGTAACCCCCTCTCGGCACACACAAATAATTAGTAACCCACTCTCGGGAACTGGTGAGAACCTGCTGGATCCCACCTCTGGTCACCTGTCCAAGTACTAACCATACCCAGCCCTGCTTAGTTTCCAAAATCTGATTAGTCAGGTGTATTCAGGCTGCTAAAAAGTAACTAATCAACCGTCATAGACCAGCATAAGGTAAATAAAATTAAACTAAAAGGATAAGATACATTACAACAGTAAATATATATCTAAACAAGAAAAAAAAAGCTACTGGTAAAAGGCAATCAGGAACACAAACAGGGACATAACAGAAACAGGATAATTAAGCCAACCCAGTTTAACTTCCAAGCGTTACTGAGCTCAGGGAAGTCTAGCAGTGCCAAAGAGGGTGCCAATAAAAGGTATTTGAAAGAAGGCCGTAGAACCACCTGGCGGGAATAGTTCAACATTAAAAAGGAGCAAAAGCTTTAAAAAAAACTATAAAAGAACCATAAAAAGGGAGATAGGCACGGAGAAACAATAACATTGGCAAAAGGAAGGCTATAGCTATCAGATCATTACGCCTGCTTTATTGAACAGTCCATCCTGCGTCGTACTTCAAGCGCTCCTGCACAGAATCTGGCAACACTGCAGGTTGTGTCAGGATTGGTATCTGTAAGCAGCAAGAGATTGCAGTCCTATTTGATACCAAAGATACCTGACAAAGTAATATAAGCATGCCCAAATGCACTCAGACCATCTTCTGGTTGATTCCCCCATCAGAGGCATGGTTGGAGGGTGACGGAAAACAGAGCTCCAAAATTGTGGCATGTCTTCCTAGAGAGCCCTGGGAAGCTTCCACACTGTTGTTCTTGAGCAGGCAAAGATTGCTCTTTTCAAGCCCTTATTGGGTTAGTTTAAAGCAGGGATGTCCAACTCTGCCCCTCCAGATGTTCATGGAAGCTGATGAGAACCATAGTCTGTGAACATCTGGAGGGCCAGAGTTGCACACCACTGGTTTAAAATATCATTGGCTGGACTACATTGTTGGTGTTATTCCTTTGGCTCTTTCTGGTTTTATTTATTTTCCTTGTTTATTATTTTGATATTTTCCTTGTGACAAAGCTCCTGGTGTCAGGCTAGGACAGTGATGGTGAACCTTTTTGAGACTGAGTGCTCAAATTGCAACCCAAACCCCACTTATTTATCGCAAAGTGCCAACCTGGCAATTTAACCGTAATGCTGAGGTTTTAGTTTAGAAAAAAACAGTTGGCTCCTCTTTCTCCGCCCCACCCGCTCTAGCAGGGGCCAGCCTGCTCTAGCCTCCAGAATGTCCCGTGTGCACCGCTCTGTGCCTCTCTAGCATCTCTGCCTCCTCTGCGCCCGCCCCTCGGGCAGCAGCCACCCGGAGCACAGGCATCAGGCCTGCCAGCCGAGTCCTCCCTGCTCACCGCGGTGCACACATGTCGTGCTCAGTGGCCCAAGCCAGCCTAGAGATGTGTGCGTGTGGGGGGGGTGATTTTCTGCCCCCCACATGACAAACTCACCAGCCAATGTGTGCGGCGTGCTCCACAGAGGAAGTCCGGAAGTGCCACCTCTGGCACCCATGCCATAGGTTTGCCATCACTGGGCTAGGATCTGGGAGACCTGAGTTCAGATCACTCTAGCCCCATAGTGGCGAACCTTTGGCACTCCAGATGTTGTGGACTACAATTCCCATCAGCCCCTGCCAGCCAATTGGCCATGCTGGCAGGGGCTGATGGGAATTGTAGTCCATAACATCTGGAGTGCCAAAGGTTCGCCACCACTGCCCTAGCCATAAAGGAACTGTCAGGGTGGGGCAGCTGTCTTCTCCCTCATGCAATGTATTGTGGAATGGGCTGCGGATCAACTTTAATCCTGTTCGAGATCTGGCAGGATGAGGCCCTCTCCTCTCTAGTGTAGGCTTTTTCCAGGTGAGAGGGCAGTGGAAATCTGAGAAGCAAAAGCTCCCCCCACCCCTCCTCTCTTTGCATTCCTGTTTGCTTCTTGGCTGCTATTAATGATCTGTCTATTTGTGATCTCAATGGTTATGTAAAACCCCAGCAGCCGCTATCCAGGAGGACCAGGCTCCAGCTCTTGTTTCCGAGAGAGGGTGAAGGCGAACAGGTCTTCATTTCACGTGCAACCGTCTGACCTTTTAACTACAAGATCCATTTTCACTACTGTACCTATGCAGAAATCCAAGCTCACAGGAGGAAAACGTTGCGGCCCAGATCCTCCAACCAAGATTTATTGGTTAAAAATGCTTAGCTTGTTTGCTCGCTCTGTTTTGAGCACTGTTTTAACATAAGTGGTATGCAATCCATAAAACCAACTGAAAAACCAAACCTGAATAAAGAAAGGCTGCAAACCCTCACACAGTTACTGGGAAAGAAGCCTCGCTGATCTCAGAAAGACTTATTTGGACGCAAGACGTGCAGAAAACACAACTACACTTCAAAAAACCTCTTATCTCAACTTGCTTTCCATCTACTTGCATTAAGCTGACACAGTATTACCAACAGATAGGGTTACTAGCCTTCAGATGGGGCCTAGAGATCTCCCACAATTCTTCAGAATGGATTTACCAACCTCATACACAGTTACCATTTGCCCACTGAGATCCCCCCCCCCTCTACAGCCCCTTCCCACTGATGCTCAGGCTGAGCAGTGGGAGAAAAATGTGTGTGCTGGGGGGAGATTGTCATCACCCCGCCACAACAACATCATTTCCAGCACAATCAGAAGTGATGTCAGCGTGTCACCAGCGACACTCTAGCATTTGGTCAAAACATGATGGCCACCATGATAGCGGAGTCAGAAGTGATTTTATTCCATTTCTGATCTTGTTTTTAAATAAAGACGGAACTTTGTTTTATTTCTGTGTAAATTAGGTAGGAACACACTGTATTAGGTAGAAAATAGGAATTATAGCTATCTTTTGTATTTGTGTCTGCATGGAACCTCCTTGGCTCAAGGCAGGAATCCACCCCTGCTCTACCTGGGCATGTCTCTTTCATTTATAAAAACCATGAATGGATGTTGACAAAAGGGACCCCGGAAGAAGCGCCTCAATCTGCCTAATCCCACCAGCAGGCAGATAAGGGTGCCATCGTCATTAAGTTTCGTTTTCTGACCCCAACCACCCAAAGGACTCTTTTGTGCTCTTCCCGCCAGTGCCTACGTCATCGCCTCGCCCTGCCTTTGCCGCGAAATTCAAGAAGAGACTGCCCGCTGGACTCTAATTGGTTCCCTTGTACTTGTAGATGTCTGATTGGTTGTCATGTATTTTGTGAATGAATGATTGTAGGCTGTCCTGTATTCTCCCGGACTCCCTGTGGGAGAAAGTGTATATAAGTGATTGTAAAGCTGCTAGGCAGCACAGCTGCCGTGGCGTAGAGGTGCTGACACGTAGGTCAGCAACTCAATAAACTCTTTTATTTCACTATACTCGCTGTGTCGGGTCCCGTTTCTGTTCCCCTGCGCTGCCGAGAGCTGGTTGGTCTGGAGCTATTAAAAGTTACCAGGCAGCGCGGTAACAACCATAAAGTTTGCCTCAAATGCTGCAGCATTGCTGGCAGGGTCTTGATGTCACTTCCAGTTATCACTGTCAATATCATTACATTGCCTACCCTACTACATGGTGAGTTTCCTACTAGCTGTCAGCCCCGTGCAAGAAATTCTACTTATCAATGTGCGCTAAATTTGCCTCCGCAGATCTAAGAAGAGCCCTGCTGGATTAAACCAAAGGTCCATGTCTTCCATCTTCCTGTTTCTCAATTTGCATGCCTCCTTTTGGCCCTATGTGTGCCAGCAATCCTACAACCACTAAAACCTCATCCAAGCATGATACTTCTTCATGAAAACATCCATTTAAAAAGAGCACTCCAGTCTACCAAGTGGAAGTCCTTCCGGGATGAAAACGTCTTGAACTTTCTCTAGAAGGCCTTAAGCGCCAGAGTCGGTCTCATTTGCTAGAGCCGCATCCAAAACCAAAAGGCACCCCCACCTATGAATCCCTGTCGATTGCATCCTAGATTAGGACTCTGCAACCTTGTACGACGAAAGAGCCAAATGACCTGGAAATTCAAAGCGAGAGATTTTCAAAAGAGCCTTTATAAGAAGGAGAATTGGCACAAGTGAGACTGCAGAACGCAACGTTCCTGGTAATTGGCAAATTGATATTAGCAATAGATAAAGAGTATTTGTAGTGCAAACACTGGTGTTTGTGTGCGCCTTACTGGGCTTTGGCATACCTGAGATCTCACAGTAAGTATTAACTTCACAATGAGCACCGTGCACAGTTGAAGTGTGCTGGTATAATTCCATGCATGGTTTCCCCTGGCATTATTGTACAACTTTATCATTTCACAGCATCTCTAATGGGCCTTTGAGTCCATTAAAAAAAAACCCTTGGCCTGCTGTTCCTTTTGCATACTGACTGTTCTAGCATCCCGATTACCCTTTCAAGATACCTTCACTTCAAGATTTCACTTGCTTTTATAAAGAGCCATGTTTTGGTCCATAATCATTGCTCCGCCAGCCGCACCGGCTCAGGGCAGAGTGCCGAATCAAGTTCAAGGTTTTGGTTTTTAATATTCCAAACCCTAAATCAGTGACGGCGAACCTTTTTGAGACCGAGTGCCCAAATTGCAACCCGACCCCCAGTTATTTATCGCAAAGTGCCAATCCAGCAATTTAACCTGAATGCTGAGGTTTTAGTTTAGAAAAAAACGGTTGGCTCCCTCTTCCTCCGCCCCACCTGCTCGAGCAGGGGCCAGCCTGCTCTAGCCATCAAGTCCTGCGCGCACCGCTCTGTGCCTCTCTAGCATCTCTGCCTCCTCTGTGCCCCCCCCCCCCTCGGGCAGCAGCCACCTGGAGCACAGGCATCAGGCCTGCCAGCCGAGTCCTCCCTGCTCACTGCGGTGCACGCATGTCGTGCTCAGTGGCCCAGGCCAGCCTAGATGTGTGTGTGTGGGAGGGGGGTGATTTTTCACCCCCCACATGACGAACTTTGTGTGTGCGTGTCCACAGAGAGGGCTCCGAGTGCCACCTCTGGCACCCGTGCCATAGGTTCGCCATCACTGCCCTAAATGCTCTAAGTGACCGTCTCTCCCAGTCAGTCCCCTGAAAATTGTTACGTTCTGCATATGAAGATCTATGAAGAAGGGAGCAGCAGTGGCGTAGGAGGTTCAGAGCTCGTGTATCTAATCTGGAGGAACCGGGTTTGATTCCCCGCTCTGCCGCCTGAGCTATGGAGGCTTATCTGGGGAATTCAGATTAGCCTGCACACACCCACACGCGCCAGCTGGGTGACCTTGGGCTAGTCACAGCTTCTGGGAGCTCTCTCAGCCCCACCTACCTCACAGGGTGTTTGTTGTGAGGGGGGAAGGGCAAGGAGATTGTCAGCCCCTTTGAGTCTCCTTACAGGAGAGAAAGGGGGGATATAAATCCAAACTCCTCCTCCTCCTCCTCCTCCTCCTCCTCCTCCTCTTCCTCTTCCTCTTCCTCTTCCTCTTCCTCTTCCTCCTCTTCCTCCTCTTCCTCTTCTTCTTCTTCTTCTTCTTCTTCTTCTTCTTCTACTGGTGATCCCTGGCCCAAAGGCTAGCCTCAACCAGGGCCGGAGCTTTCTTGGTCCTGGCCTCAACCTGGTGGAACGCTCTGTCTAGTGAGATCTGTGGGATCTGATGCAATTTCACAGGGCCTGTAAGACAGAGCCGTTCCACCAGGTTGGGGCAGCGATGGTTGTTACCTTCTGGCCTCCCTCCTTTTCACCTACATTTATCCCCTGCAGGATGTATTTGTGTGAAATTGTTATTTGTTGCCGCTGTTACTTGGTTTTAATTATGGAAATAGTTTTCAATTGAGCAGTTATTATTTCTTTCTATCCGACACAGATAGAAAGTTTTTTGGGAAAAAAGTTAGTCCATGGAGGGCAGGTCAACCCAATGCTTTTCAATGAGTGGCAGCCCCCTCTTCCGAGAGGCTAAGATTCTCTTATGTGCGTCTGCGTAGCTATGAAGATAGCTCCTTGAAAATACAATTTAAAAATAGGGAAACTATATATTGCCAGAATCGGCAGGACCAGCTGAGTACACCTACGTGCTTTTGGGGCTGAAAAGGTGCCCTGGGGCAACCATCAGCAAATGGCAGTAGGAAGAATCCCTTCAGTTGCACACAAAATGTCGGGCACAAGTTGAGGGTGAAATGGACCAGAGAGCAATGGAAACCTCCTGAGCTCTGTATTCTGCACAGCTAGGCAGGAGACATCTTGCAGACGTCTTGCAGGAGGAAAAGGTGAACATAAGAACATAAGAACAAGCCAGCTGGATCAGACCAGAGTCCATCTAGTCCAGCTCTCTGCTACTCGCAGTGGCCCACCAGGTGCCTTTGGGAGCTCACATGCAGGATGTGAAAGCAATGGCCTTCTGCGGCTGTTGCTCCTGAGCACTTGGACTGTTAAGGCATTTGCAATCTCAGAACTTTGAAGCATTTTTTTAAAAGACGTCTTGAGCAGAAATAAGCTGTCCTAAGGATGCCTTGGGGAAAAGACTGTGAAGTGGCTTCCAGGGACGCCTTCTGGATGTCTTGTTTTGACTGTGCAGAATGGGCCATCCTGTCTTTTCAAAGGTGGAAAAGAGTCGCCTCAGAGTTTGAAAAGGGCCCTTTCATATGATAGAGATAGTTGCCAGCTCCAGGTGGGGAAATATCTAAAGATATTGGGGGGGGGGAGCTTGAGGGGGGGAGTTGGGGAGAGGGGGGGCTTCAATGGTGCGTAATGCTACACCCTCCAAAGCAGCCGTTTTCTCGAGGTGAAGCAATCTCTGTCACCTGAAGATCAGTCATAATCCCAGGAGATCTCCAGCTACCACCCAAGGGGCAATGAAGGTTCACGACGTTCCCAAAGTAGGGGTGATTATTAGTTGCAAAAAAGCAAAAGGACAGTGGGTAGGGTTGCCACCTTTGCCCTGGGAAATTCCTGGAGATTTTTTTTTGGGGGGGGGGTGCCTCTGCAGAGGTGAAATTTGGGGAGAGATTCCACCAAGAATAGGAGTCCCCAACATGGCCACCCATCCACATCTTTCCTGGCACCTGCCAAGTGTTTTTTTTAGTGGCAGGGGCCAGCTACGACGTTTGTCTAGCAAGGCTTTGGACTGACTGCACAGTTTTTTTGAAAACATGGCTTTGACAAACGCTGCTGCCACAGCTCGATCTTCACCATGTGACTGAAGATAAGCTCCGGCAGCCATTTTGTGGTTGCGCCCACCACACTCTGTCAGAATTCCAAAGGTGCCCACAGGCTTAAAAATGTTAGGGACCCCAGCCTTAACAACTAACAAGATGTCCAGAGTATAAACTCAGGGATTTCCATCACTACCGGTATCGGATGGAGAGAACGTTGACTCCACAAAAGCTTATACACTGGAAATCAAGCTGGTCTATTGAACACAAATCTAGTTCTACAAGTGGAACGACAGCCCCTGATAGTCAGAGATACACTGCCTCTGAACATGGATGTTCTATTGAACTATTGTATATTTAGGGTTGCCAACCACCAGGTGGAGCCACGAGTCTTCCCAGGCTACCAAAATGGGTTGCCCTGAATAAAATGGTTGCTTTGGATGATGGCCTCTATGCCTTGCTGAAGCCCCTCCCCTCATCAGATCCCACCCTCCCCAGGCTCCTCCCCAAAAATCTCCAGCTATTTGAAAACCCGGATTTTTAACTGTTTTATTTATTTATTTATTTATTTATTTATTTATTTTATTATTATATTTTTATACCGCCCTCCCCCGAAGGGCTCAAGGCGGTGTACAACACTACAGACAATAAAACAGATAAAATTAGATTCAGACTTAAAATGCAGCAGCGTTCATAACTGTTTAACTGTTGCATCTGCAGTTTTTGGTGGTTATCAAGTTTAATTCTGAGATTAAAAAAAACAACAGTGTAACCCACTTTGTCTATTTATGTCAACCCTGCTTTTCTCCCTAGAAAGGAGAACATCTCAATTTTCCCTTCACAACAACAACCTTGTGGGGTAAGCTAGGCCAAAAGAGAACGATGGACTCAGGCTCACCCAACAAGCTTCCATGGAGGAATAGGGTTGCAAACCTGGGTTTCACAAATCCCAGTGGCGTAGCGCCAATGGGGCGTGCGGGCAGGCGCCGGTGCACAAGCGAGGTGTGGTGGAGGCGCGGGGCACACGCGAGCCCCGGGCGCCGTTCCCCCTTGCTCTGCCCCTGACAAATCCTAACCGAACATTCAAACCGCTATGCAATGCCGTTTGCCTGCAGATGAGTCCTATCCCAGAGAAAGGCAGGCTGCCAATACCTCAAATAATACAATAAGGGCTGCGTTAAAAATTAACTGCTGACCCAGGGTCTCTCTGCCATCTGACAAGGTGGCAGAAGCCTCTCGTTTTGGGAGATTTCCCAGAAGGGCTGGTTCGTCCTCCAAATAGTCTGGAATAACCCTCTCTTGCCAGGAAAAAGAATTCCCAGGCTTTCTTTCTGTCCTTTCCCCCTTCCTTCTGTTATCATCCTGTCCGATTGGATTGGAATTTCAGGTTGAGGCAAACCTGTTTCCCGCCCTCGGTATCAGATAATGTCCTTCTCTAAATATAGGCTCAGGCCATGCAAATTGTATGTTGACACAGCCGGCCGCTTCGGTAACAGGCTCTGCTCGTGTTGGGCAAGGCGCACCCTTCTCTGGAATAAAGTCTCTGCTGCTGAAAGGCATCAGATACGAAAAGCCGGTCCGTCCCCGGATCGTAACTTAACTTTTATTTACAGAAACAGCCCTTCTTGGAGAGAGGACTGCTCTCTGCCCAGAACAAGCCGGCCACTGCAAGAGCAGGCCGGATGGGTTCCTGTTTGGGATCGGTTAACTTTGTAGTGGTAAAACAGCCCCCCAAATAGTTTGGCAATCCTCAGTTGAGGAGGAACAAATCCAGTAAATTTACTGAAGGTACAATCTTCTTTGGAAAACCAGCGCCAGACTAACAGGCTGCCCTAAAGAAGCCTTTTGGATGAAACGCTTAGGGAATTGTCGAAGGCTTTCACGGCCAGGTTCAATTGGTTGTTGTGGGCTTTCCAGGCTGTGTGGCCGTGGTCTGGTAGATCTCGTTCCTAATGTTTCACTTGCATCTGTGATACACCTCTGAAGATATGGGACGCCGTTATTATTGTTTTGACCGCTGTTTAAATGGGTTTTAATGGGTTTTAATGGATTTTAGTAAACATGGTCACTATTGTGACCCTTGTTACACATTGTATACATAGTGATATTGTTGTGCACCGCCCAGAACCCCTCGGGGATGGGGCGGTCTATAAATTTAAATAAGAAATAAAATAAATAAATAAATAAAAGATGCCAGCCACAGATGCAGGCGAAACATTAGGAACAAGATCTACCAGACCACGGCCACACAGCCCGGAAAGCCCACCACAACCACTTAGGGAATTGTTATCTGAGTGCTCTGCCTTTGGAATAGCCAATGGCAATCTCTGCCGCTAGGTTTGCCAACCTCCAGGAGGGGCCTGGAAATCTCCCATAATTACAGTTGATTTTGAAATGTCAAAGGTCAGTTTCCTTGGAGAAAATGGCTGCTTTGGAGAAGACTGCATGCCATTGTATCAGGGTTGCCAACCTCCAGATAGGGCCTGGAGTTCTCCTGATCTCCAGACTACAGAAATCTATTGCGCTGGAGAAAATGGCTGCTTTGAAGGGTGGACTCTATAGGCTCCGCCTTCTCATGGGATTTTAAATCTCACAGAACTCTGGTCTCTCCAGACAGAGCGTTCCACCAGGCAGGGGCCAGGGCCAAAAATGCCCTGATCCCAGTTGAGGCCAGCCAGACTTCTCTTGAGCCAGGGAGGGATCACCAATAGATTTTCAAATAGCTGAGTGCAGCAGCCTTCGGGGGACGTAACTTGCTTCATTTATACCTCAGTCTTCTACCTGATGGAGAACGATGATGGCTTACATCATAGGTGTCAAACTTGCGGCCCTCCAGATGTTATGGACTACAGTTCCCATCATCCCCTGCCAACATGATGCTGGCAGGGGATGATGGGAACTGAAGTCCATAACATCTGGAGGGCTACGAGTTTGACACCTGTGGCTTACATCATTCTCCTCTCCTCCCTTTTATCCTCATATTAGCCCTGTGCGGTAGGTGAGGCTGAGTGGGTTTGGCTGGCCTACATTCACCCAGCAAGATTCCATGGCAGAGTGGGAATTTGAACCTGGGTCCCCGAGTTCCTGCTCTAAAACTCTAGCCACTATACTGCTATATGTCAGGGGGGTTGTATCTAGATTGATTGATTGATTGATTGATTGATTGATTGATTGATTGATTGATTGATTGATTGATTGATTGATTGATTGATTGATTTATATACTGCCCTCTCCAAAGGCTCAGGTAAGATGCATTCTTACCTCATTGTAACTGCTTAACTCTACAAATCAAATGCTGCTAAAAGATAGGTGTAACCAGCATGCTATATGTTACTACTGCCATCTCTGTTACTACTACTACAGCATTCTTCCCTTGATCTTTACTTTATGGCTTCACACACTTTGTAGATAACTAGGCTTTCCCCCGACACCCTGATCCCATGAGAAACAGTTGTTCCATTATCTCGTAGGGGCAGGAAGCCAGGTGGCTGTCTCTTATTATCTGGTGGCGACCTTGGGGCGCGTCAGCACTGGGGACTGTATGGCCTGTGATTTTAGATCATCAACTCTGTATTTGCTGCCATAAGGGCTAATGGTGCTCTTGGTTTTAGTACATAAGTGCATGGGCACTTTGTAATAAATATAGCTGGATTTCATTTCACACAGCCTTTTGGGTACTGAACTTTGTTTCAAGGTTGGGTCATTTCCCCCTCCATTCTGTGCATCTGTTGAGGACCCTGGCAAGTTCCCTTCCTTGCTACCCTCTGTAGCCAGCTCTGCTGACTTTCTCATTCGGGGACCCCTGGGGTTTCTGGAACAGAGTCTTAAAAACTTCCTGAAATTATGGCCATCTTTCAGAGGTAACCCCACCATCCCCAGCAATATTTATAAACAGGCATTGAGATTCGGATAAGAAAAACCAAGTGAAACGGAAACAAAGAGCTGTTTCAACTACTAACCTTAGCATCCCATTTCTATATAATCACACGAACATCTGCAGTGAGAACTAACAGGCTCTAAATGTTGGCCCTCGGCAGGAAAGCTTTCTGGCACAAGGCATGTTATGGGGCAAACAGTACTTGCTGTCCAGTTGTGCAATGTACGGATTACTACTTTGACTGATGCAAAACATTTGACATACCTTCCTTCCTCTTTTTCTAAAAAATATGAAACTGGCCAAGAAGTCCAGAATTTTGGAATCTGAACATTTCATGCATTTCACCGGTGAACCTGGGGGACATATCCTCAAAGGAAGCATTCTGCGATCCTCCAGGACTCTACCACGACAGAATACTGGTGGAGCAAAACTAGAATGTCAGAACAAAATGTTCTACATAGCCTCCTACAAGATGGCGGGTTGGATCCCCAGGAGGAATTTCCATTCATGATAGAGTGAGCTGATTTTCACAGGGTCTGGGGAAAGTGTGGTTTGGAGGTATCTAATCTGGAGGAACCAGGTTTGATTCCCTGCTCTGCCGCCTGAGCTGTGGAGACTTATCTTGGGGGATTCAGATTAGCCTGTACACTCCCACACACGCCAGCTGGGTGACCTTGGGCTAGTCACAGCTTCTCGGAGCTCTCTCAGCCCCACCGACCTCACAGGGTGTTTGTTGTGAGGGGGGAAGGGCAAGGAGATTGTAAGCCCCTTTGAGTCTCCTGCAGGAGAGAAAGGGGGTATATAAATCCAAACTCCTCCTCCTCCTCCTCCTCCTAAGCATAAGCATAAGCATAAGCATTTTATTGTCATTGTGCACGCACAACGAAATTTACAGCAGCATTCCTCGATGCACACAATTTCAGACTCATACATCATCATCCTCCACCCATCCCTACACAGCCCCAAATACATCAATATGAAGCAGCGGAGTTTAGCATAGCCACAGCTCTAGAGTAGAAGCTGTCTCTAAACCTCTTTGTCCTAGTTCTGAGGGCCCTGTATCGTCTGCCAGATGGTAGCAGTTTAAAAAGAGAGTGTGCTGGATGAGACGGGTCCCTCAGAATATTTTGGGCTTTATTTAGGCTTCGGGCATTATAGATTTCTTCCAAGGAGGGGAGAGGGCAGCCGATAATCCTTTGTGCAGTGGTGATCACCCTTTGGAGCGCCTTCCTATTCGCCACTGTGCAACTGGAGAACCATACACAGATGCAGTAGGTTAGGACACTCTCTATAGCACAGCGGTAAAAGGACACCAGGAGTTTTCCATCCAGTTGCTGCTTCCTTAAAAGTCTCAGATAGTACAGTCTTTGCTGGGCTTTCTTAACCACCGCGGCAGTCTGTACTCCCCAGGTCAAATCCTCTTTAATCATAACGCCTCCTCCTCCTCCTCCTCCTCCTCCTCCTCCTCCTCCTCCTCCTCCTCCAAGGGTATAATGCCATAAATCTAACCTCAAAGGCAGCCATTGTATCTAGGGAACTGATCTCTGTAGTTTGGAGATCAGTGGTAATTCCAGAAGATATCCAGTCACCACCTGGAAGCAGCATTTCCAGGGACTGACTTAAGAACCCTCTGCATGCCAATTGGAGTTTACAGTAAGGGGTTCCAATGTTTTTGAACCTGCGGGCACATTTGGATTTCTGACACAGTGTGGTGGGCATATCAACAAAATGGCGGCCACAAAATGGCTGCTGCAGGAGGTGGAGCGAGCCACAAAGTGGCTGCCACAGCTTAACTTTGATAACAAAGTGTGGATCCTTGTGCTGTGGTGGCAGCTGCTGACAAAGCTATATTTTAAAAATATCTGCACAGTCAATCATATCCCCAATAGTCAATCAGGAGGACTGAAGGCAAAAGCCCTACTTGGTCCTACTCACTTGGTGGGAACCAGAAAAAGTGTTGTTTGGCACCATGGTGGACGTCTGAACAATGATATCACTTCATGTAGAGAAACATTGAGCGAAATTTCCTTAGGTATGTGGTGTCCTGTCGCATGGTGAAGTTCAGCAGTGCACTGTGGTTTCAACTCGGTCTATGGTTTTGTCATACTCCTCTCTCCTTGCAAAATCTGCAGACTTTGTCAGTTTATTTAAAACTGTTCAGGGGACAGTCACAGTCCGTGAAGTGTAACCATCTCTGGATAACCATGCAAAAACGGGAACCTTTTTCCCTTCATCTGCGGAAGTCATCTAGGAAGCAAGTGCAAGAATCTCGTGCGCAAGAGATACACACAATGTTTCTCAAACGTGAACAAGTTCAGAGAAAATCAAGTTCATGGCCTTACTTAATCTGTTTAGAAAGACAGTCTTCTGTGCCCAACAGAAGAAAAGACATGTCTACCAATATAAATCTAAGCTATTGCAACCGTATCTGGAAAGTACACCCCAATTTCTGTGCAGTCACAAGTACATCAATTCTAAATGCATTTCTTTTTATCAGAGAAATAGTTAAATCATCAGAGTGAATAGAAGTTTGGAACCAATGTACAAAATAATGATTAGAGCAGCACACGCAGTGTTGGCGTTGGGCTGGAAAGATAATAAAAAATGGACAGTTTCAAAATGGTTGGAATATATTTGGGAACAAATACAGTTAGAGATATTTGAGAGACTGACAAAAACATTTTATGGAAAGAAAAAATAGAAGATATCATGAAGATATGGACAGTGTATGAAAAATGGATCGAAGAAGTCGGATTTAACGAAGAGCCATGGAGTAAGAGAATAAGAAGAATAAATCTCCTACTGCTTGCATGAAATAACCAATAGAAAGAAGGGGGGAGGGGGGAGAAAATGGAAAAATGTATAGATGGAATAAAGATATTAAATGTAACAAATGTACAAATACTCTATACAATAAAAAAAGAGAAATAGTTAAATCTACATTATTATCTTTTAATTATTATTTATTAGATTTGATAAACCACCCTACCCCCGAAGGGCTCATGTGTGTAGCAGTTCCAAAGATCTTTGAATGAAGGTTGCTAGCAATCGAGCACTGGAAATCTTCCCAAAAAAGACTGATTCAAAATCTAGACCTCAACAGTTGAGCATAAGTAAACTCTCTTTAACCACTGGACAATCGTTTACTGGTATATCTCCACCCCATCCTTAGTTGTGGGTTCCTCATGTCAGATTTCCTCAATGGCAGTCTTTTTTCAACAGCCCTCTGTTCTTCTTTGAAGGGTTCCCCACTCTGTGACCTGGTCTGATAGCAGCTCAGCATACAGTCTCCTCGGGGTAGAGCTATTTTAATTGTTTTTAACACTGTTTTTTAGCCTCTTAATCTTTCTATCAGTTATTTGATGTCCTTCTACTTTTGGGAAGGATGATTTTCTTCTTTTTAATCATTGCAACAGTGGTTTTAATTACAGCAACGGTTTCAATGGCTCTGTGTAAACTCTAAAGAAAACGTTTCACCGGTGGCAGAGCAGTTGAAGATAAGAGACTTTTGTTTATCCTCAGTCCCCACTTCAAATCTCTTCGCAGCACTTTCAGACAATAACACTGAGGCTACAACTGGAAGTACAGCCAAAGAATTTATAACCCCAGACTTGCAACTCGAATGTAAAAACACTACAAGCAAGGGGAACTCAAGAGAATGTATCAGAACTGTGTCAACTTTCTGCTGTTACACTAACATCTATTTACAACAAACTTCAAATACTCAGTCTTAAAGTGGAGGCTCTTTCCAAACCTCTGCCCACACCTGCTCTTAGTAAACAGAACCCAGCAAGTTATCAGACTTCTGGCACTAAGTCCACAGTCTGTGATCTGGCCTCAAACATTTCTGGTTCACTGTCCAGAAATCCCTCCCATAGTATCTATTAACGAAGAGGCAAAAACTTGCAACTTAGTGCTTGAACCTAACAAAGTCAATTTGGCTATTTACAACC
Organism: Sphaerodactylus townsendi; assembly: GCF_021028975.2. NCBI lineage: Eukaryota > Metazoa > Chordata > Lepidosauria > Squamata > Sphaerodactylidae > Sphaerodactylus > Sphaerodactylus townsendi. The sequence goes on from NC_059430.1 coordinate 17,831,207, forward strand.
ATGGTAGATTTAGACCTAATTGGAAACTTAGAAACCAGGTCAAACTCCATTTAGCAACCTTATTAAAGATAAAGAGCTCCCTCATCAACTTACAGGCAGTGATGCCTCTCAAGGCCTCTAACAAGGTCCAGAGAATAATATTGACTTTCAATTCATCTGTCATTCCATCAAAAGTGTTACAAGCTAAAGCGTTTTTAGTGCTCAGAGGAATATTTCCATCACGCATGTTTAAAAACACCATTGTAACTCCACTACTAACATCTTATATGTCACCAACTTCCTCCGCCTTAGCTTCTGTACAGGACACAAAATACGACACTAGGGAAATGACCTTTAAGGATAACCCACCCTGAAAGGGAGACTCCACTAAAGAACCTTGAGCTACAAACAAAGGTCTGCCGTGAGAATCCTTGGGGGGCCCAATCCGTAGAAGATAATCTTAAAGAGTCCTTTGTGGACTTGGATGTCAAAGAGCAAGGGGACATTATTAAAAGACTTGATCTCCTGAAAAACAACCTCCTTGGACTAATGGCCTGCAAAGGCTTCTCGCTGAAATCTCCAGAAAAGGAATCAGGTGCTGGAGCAAAGTCGTCAGATTTAACGCAGACCGTAGTTGACATAACTCCACCTAATTGTGACGCATATCCAAAATCCCAATACCACTCCAAGCCCTGCGCTAGACTCCTCTGAGAAAAGGAAAAGGAGAGACTCTAATGAGACAACGGATAACAAACGTCTGGCAAGTATCAAGCGTACTTGCTTAAAGATTCCTGCTGTATTACAGCCATGCAGTGCAGAATACCTACAATTTAATGCCACTCCTATGGAAACCAAAATAGATACAAGATCATATAGAGTACTAGATTTCAATGAAGAATCTCAATTTAGAGGAAAATCATGGGCCCAGGAGTTGGCAGAACTGTATCACAATCCTCCTATGCCAGTTACTGAAGAGATTACGTCCTCAGACATATCTTCAGAGGATCTGGATCAGAGGATCTGATCCTCTGAAGATGCCAGCCACAGATGCAGGCGAAACGTCAGGAGAGAATGCTGCTAGAACACGGCCATACAGCCTGGAAACCACACAGCACCCCAATGGAATGAATTTCTCTGTGTAATAGCTAACAATGATTCCAGAGTAGACTTTCTGGCCTCTGCCTGAAGGCCCCCAGCCAGAGTCCGCAACCTACTCCAGCATAATTACTTCTTATGCCAAACATGCTCTGAAGAAATCTTTCTTCGACTGTTCAACCAACATCTACCCTTCAGTTTGTCTAAATCCAGTTGCCTTATCTAATTACATTAACGACTTGTTCTCTCTCTACTGGAATTTGGGAGTACTCAACAAAGTTGATGGGTGACACATTCGGAACAGACCAACAGAAGAATGTCTTTACACAATAAGGAATTACAGTGTGGAATTTGTTACCAGCGGATGTGATGATGGCCACAGGCTTGGGCTAGTCACAGCTTCTCGGAGCCCTCTCAGCCGCACCTACCTCACAGGGTGTTTGTTGTGGGGAGAGGAAGGGAAAGGAGCTTGTAAGCCACCTTGAGTCTCCTTACAGGAGAGAAAGGTGGGGTATAAATCCAAACTCTTCTTCTTCTTAGATGATTTTGAAAGACAGATTGATGGAGGAAAGAGGACCTCCAGTGGTTACTAGCCATGGTGACAAAGGGGATCCTCCATATGCAGAGGCAGTCAACCTGTGAATACCAATCCCAGGAGACAATATCAGGGATGGCCACAACCCCTATGCCCCGTTTGCTGACCCATCTGGTCCCCCAGTTGGCCATTGTATGAAACAGGATTTTGGTCAAGATGGCCTGCTAGTTTGATCCAGCAGGGCTCTTCTGATGTTCTTTAGTTAATAAGACTTAGCATTTGTATGGTGCTTTCAACATTCAAAGGGCTCCACTCAGATTTTCTTGTTATGATCTTGACAAAAAGCCCTGCAAGGAAGGCCAGCATGTCCCTATATCACAGTTTGAGGGAAGGGGGCTGAATCTGAGAAATGGAGTGACTTACCTAAGACCACCTAGTTAATTTAAGGCAGAGACAAGACTCGAACCATCAACTTGACAGGTCAGCAGGGGGTACAGTCCCAGCATCCCTGGGATCCTGGCACACTCTGTCCTGGGATGTCAACACGGTAGCCATGGCAACCAAGGCTGGGTTTAACTATGACACTGCCAGCAAACTTGAGTCTCCAGCAAATACGTCACTGCATTCATCCTCCATTGCCTGATAAACCCCCTTCTGAGAGAAACTCACCTCCGGTTCCCTTCAGGCCTGGCCGCCCCCATCATTGTCAGTTAAAGAACCAACTGTCCCCCACCCCCGCCCCCAATTCCTCCAATGATGTCATAAGGCCCGTGTTGTCATGGCAACTAGCCAAGCCACCTTGCAAAGGCAGTGCCCTGGTGATGTCATGCCGTGACTCAGGCTTGTGAAAACGTTTGGAAACGGTCATGCTGAAGCACCTTGTTGCTATGGAGCTGAAATCCTTTCATGCTGATTTCCCCCCTTTTTCGTAGAGTCTTCACATGGAAGAGTCTTTTTTCCCCTTTTAGTAGAGTCTTCACCTATGGAAAATGGCACCTGGGGCAAGCTTGCAAATGGTACCCCTCAGCTGCTGCGGGTTCTGCGCCCCCCTAGCAGCCCCCTGGCCAAACTTCTCCCCTGTCAGAGAGAGCCAGTATGATATAAGTGGTTAAGAGCAGGTGGACTCTAATCTGGAGAATCAGGTTTGATTCCTCACTCCTCCACATGAGCCGCAGACTTTTATCTGGCGAACTGGATTTGTTTCCCTCCTCCTCCACATGAAGCCTGCTAGGTCGGTCACCGTTCTCTCAGAACTCTCCCAGCCCCACCTACCTCACAAGGTGCCTGTTGTGGGGAGAGGAAGGGTAAGGAGTTTGTAAGCCGCCTTGAGTCTCCATACAAAAGAGAAAGGCAGGGTATAAATCCAAACTCTTCCCATCTTCTTTTTCACTTAGAAGAGGGCAGGGAGTTATACCAGTTGGCATCAGAGGATAGGACTCACAATAAGAGGGTATAAATTATGGCTGGAAAGGTACCGGCTGGATATGAGGAAACAATTTTTTATAGGGAGACTATTGCAAAAGTGGAATCGGCTGCCTAGGGAGGTGGTGAGCTCCCCCACACTGGCAGTCTTCAAGCAGTGGTTGGATAAATATTTGTCAGGGATGCTTTTGGCTGGTCCGGTATTGAGCAGGGGGTTGGATTAGATGGCCTCTGTAATCACTTCTGACTCTTTAGTCCCTTCCGCACATGCAGAATAATTAAGGTGACCAGATGGTCACCTTTGTGAACCGGGACGGGGGGTAGGCGGCCACATGCTCGCGCAGCCGCAGGAGCGCACTGCCTTCTGGGGCTTGCCGTTTCCCACCCTGTGACAGGGCGGCAAATGGCAAGCCCCAGAAGGCCGTGCTCCTGCGGCCGCGCGCGCAGGAGGCTGCCGCACTGCCTTGCGCCCCAGAAGGCAGTGCGGCAGCCTCCCAAAAATCGGGACAATTTAAATAACCCACGGGATGCGGGACAAATTGTTTGAAGGCGGGACTGTCCCGCCAAAAGCGGGACGTCTGGTCAGCCTGAGAATAATGCACTTACAAACTGCTTTCAATGCTCTTTGAAGCTGTGCAGAGTAGCAAAATCCACTTGCAAACAGTTGTGAAAGTGGATTGAAAATGCATTATTCTGCGTGTGCGGAAGGGGCTATGTAGATCCTATGTAGGCTTCTATTTAACAAAATAAGATGAAAAGTGCCCCTCACCTCTTTCTCAGACAGCTTGTAACAATATATGCTTTCTAAGCAATTCCTGGCCTGTCAGCTTCTGAAATTGTTGGCTTGGGCAAGAAACCCACGCCCCAGCTTATGCAGTCAAACATATGCCCCGGAAGCTGTAAAATCTCACGGTCCTCTCCGAAGAACCATGCCCCAAGACATACAGCACAAGCTGTGCCCGACCCTCCATTCTGAAACTGGCCTGATGTCACCGAATGTGGTCCTTCTCCAAATGCCAAGGATCACAGAGCCTTTTTAGTAGGTTTTAGGGTCATGGCTCGTCTCCCACAAATACCACGGCAAGTCTGACGTCAAGGACCCCGGATAGCATTTCACAATCTGCAGCCAAGTCTGAGACTCGGAGAGCACACAAGACCCAAACAGTGCCTCAGGAGGAATCCTGAGTCAACAGGAGCCCTGCAAACTGTTCATTCTGTCCCCTGCCAAATGCCCACTTGCAGGGAGCCGCCTGGAATGGCTGCAGCAATGGCTGGAACAAAATGTGTCCCAGCCCTTAGAATCATGGGAGTGACCATAGAGACCATCTAGTTTCTCAGTGCAGGATCAGCTTAAAGCAGGGATATTGAGCTCATTTGTTACAAGGGCCGGATAATGACATAAGAGTGACTTAGTCAGGCTGGGCCACGGGGGGGGGGGGGCACTGAGGGGGGTTGTTGTCACTGGATCGGGGGGCTGCCGCAGCTGGTGAGCCCACAACAGGATTACCAGACCAGATTGGCCCCTGAGTGCGGGGGGGGGGCATGATGCACCAGGATAGATCTGGGGCAGGATGGGGTGCCGCCTCAATGAGCTGCAGCAGACTCGCCAGGGCAAATTGGAAGCGAGGGGTGGCTAGGAGTCTGTACTGACCAGCCAACAGCGGGCTCACCAGGTCAGATTGGTTTGGGGCAGGGTTGCCTCAGCTGGCCAACAGGAGCAAAAAGAAAAGACCCCGCATATCCCAGTTTGCACAACAGTAGACATACTGGATGGCCAAGGCTAGCCAGATCTTGTCAGATTTCAGAAGCTAAGCAGAGTCGGCTCTGGTTAAAATACTTGGATGGGAGACTACCAAGAAAGCCCAGGGTGGCTATTGCAGAGGGAGGAAACGGCAAACCATCTGTGATAGTCTCTCGCCTTGAAATTTCTACAGGGCTCTATCTAGTGGTGGGATTCAAATAATTTAACAACCGGTTCCGGTGGTAGGATTCAAATAATTTAACAACTTATTGTCGAAGGCTTTCACGGCCGGAATCACTGGGGTGCTGTGTGGTTTCCGGGCTGTATGGCCCTGTTCTAGCAGCATTCTCTCCACAGCGTTTAAGCCTCTGAAGATGCCAGCCACAGATGCAGTAGTGAAGCGTCAGGAAGAATAGCTGCTCCATACAGCCCGGAAACCACACAGCACCCCAATTTAACAACTGGTTGTTTACAAGCACCATTTTAACAACCGGTTCTGCCGAAGTGGTGCGGACCTGCTGAATCCCAACACTGGCTCTATCCTGCCCTACACGAGGCCTGACAAGAAGAACAACCAAAGAACACGACCCATGTAAAAACAAATACTATTCGCTAACTCAGAATGCGTATCCGACTAAAACAATGGCACTACTCCATTTGCAAACCGGGAACCAATCTCAAAGATCTACTGATGGAAAAGAGGAAAGTAAAAGGGAGAGAAGCCAATCCAGAATATTTTGCCGAAAGTGTTCTTATCCATTGGTCAGGCACCTAGTATTGTACACTCCCAATTATATTTTAATTGCACACTAATTAATTAATTAATTAATTAATTAAATGTGCCGCCCTATCCCCGAAGGGCTCAGGGCGGTGAACAGTACAATATCATATATAAAAACTTCCATATAAGTTAAAAACCATTGCATTCTAAAACAATGTCCCACAAAACCCATATGCAACCCTCCCAGGTTGCATATTTCAACACATGAAATTGCCTTTGGTCTGTCAAGGCCTTAACTGCCTACTCAGAGAGCAGCAGCTGTCCAAGGTATTTGAGCAGGGGTTTTCCACATGCCCCTGAAGATGCCAGCCATCGATGCAGGCGAAATATTAGGAGCAAAAACGACCAGACTGCGGCCACACCACCTGGAAGACCCACAACAGCCGGTCTTTTGCATCCCTTCCTACCCTAAACTGTTAAACTGGAGATGCTGGGGATTGACCCCAAGATTTCAGCATGCCACGTAGATGCCCTACCCCTGGGCCTGAAAGCAACAAACATGATTCTTATCTGCTCCATGTTATCCTCACCTCAAGAGCCAGAATATGCTGAGTGCATGTGACCAATCCAAGGCATAGTTGCCAACCTCCAAGTCAGGCCAAAAGATCTCCTAGTCCAGTGGTGGCGAACCTTTGGCACTCCAGATGTTATGGACTACAATTCCCATCAGCCCCTGCCACCAAGGCCAATTGTCAATGCTGGGGCCTCAGTGTTGTGAGGCTCCCTGCCACCTCAGATCGCAATGGTCACTCCTCTTTTCAATGCTGGCAGGGGGACTGATGCGTATTGATCCACTGGAGTGCCTGAAAGGAACCACCTTTAGTAGTCTGCAACCTGCAGCTCTCCAGATGTTCATGGACTACAATTCCCATCAGCCCCTGCCAGCATGGCCATGTTGGCAGGGGCTGATGGGAATTGTAGTCCATGAGCATCTGGAGAGTCGCAGGTTGCAGACCCCACATTTCCCCTGAAGAAAATGGCAACTTCAATAGGAAAACTCTCTGGTATACCATCGATCCTGGGTGACAAAATTCTCCCCTCCGTCCTCAGATCTTCTGGTATTTCCCAGACCAGAGCTAGTAGCCCTAACCTAAGATCACAAAACGGCTCTGAGCTTTCATAGCACGGTGGGAATTCAAAACTGGGTCTTCCTAGCTGGGCTCCTAAACCACCACACCACACTGGCTCAGACGATACAAGTCAGCTGTCGTAAGATCCGTGGAATTGAAGCAGAATGTGACACCGTTTCCCAAGGAAGGGGATATACACAAGAGGAATTTTATTATGTAAACAGGTTGGAGGGTGTTCCATAACAACAATAGCTCAGTTTAAGAAATAAATATGTGTTAAGGCACATCCCCGCTAACAAGCGTCCTCCTAGCCCAAGAACAGCAACATTCAAAACTAAAAGCTCTGTACTGTGAATTCCAGGAAACAACCCTAAAGCCGTATTTATGTACAATATTTGTCTGGCGTCCAAAAGTACCTTGAAAAAAAAACCCATTTTGATTGGATGCCACTGCTGGGGAGTTCAACAAGGAGGTGCCCGAAAGAGGGTGTCTTTTTATTTTTACTTTTAATCGGTCGCTGCAGCCCAGCCGGGACATCTGCAAAATATGTTTTCCCCGAGCGCTGTGCAGAAAAAAAAACACCCGAGCACAGCTTGTTTATCAGGCAAGCTTGTTCCCAGAGCTTCTTGGAAAGGCTCCTTCATGGGGAAGCCATGTGAACAGGACCCACGCCGACAATGAGCCGGCACGCCTCTTTCACATGGCCGAGGAAGTGCTGGGAGAGAGTGTACAGAGAGGTCAGGCAAAGTAGAGGGAAGAAAGAGGAGACTTCCTCCCGCTGCCCACGTGGAAGGAGCATGCACAGCTCGGGGAAAAGCAGCTAAGATGATTCGCCTGCCCATTTGTGCACAAAGATTCTTCCCAGAGGCCCAGCTGTTTACCAACATATCAGACTGCTGCAGAGAAGGTCCTTGCTTTAACCAGCCTCGTCTTGCCGTTGGGCTGCAGGGGCGAGACTGTCAGACCAGAATCTGAGAGACCCAGGTTCAAATCCCAGCCTGCCCTGCAAGTTTGCTGGGAGACCTTGGGCCAGTCACATTCTCTTAACCCAGGGGTCTGCAACCAGCGGCTCTCCAGATGTCCATGGACTACAAATCCCATCAGCCCCTGCCGGCATGACCATTAACCTTACCTACCTCATAAGGCTGTTGTGAGCTTTAAAAAAGGAGGAGGGAAAGAGGCGGTGAGCCACTTTGGTTCCCTGTTGGGGAGAAAAGTGGGATACAAACAGCAGTGGGATTCAACTAATTTAACAACCGGTTCCGGGGGTGGGATTCAAATCATTTAACAACTGGTTGTTTACAAGCATGGTTTTGACAACCAGTTCTGCCGAAGTGGTGCGAACTGGCTGAATCCCGTCACTGGATATAAACGATGCAAGTAAAAAAAAAAAAAAGCTAAGCAGTCCACATAGTAGGAATGCCAGCCTCCAGGTGGAGCCTGGGGATCTCATCTCCAGATTACAGTGATCAGTTCCCTTGGGGAAAATGGGTGCTTTGGAGGGTGGACTCGGTGGCATTGTACCCCACTAAAGTCTCCGTCCTCCCCAAATCTCCAGGAGTTTTCTAACCTGGAGCTGGCAACCCTACACCTCCCACTGGTGGCCAGGGGAAAGCTGGCAACCTTACCACATGTTCATGTATACAGTGTCAGAGGTGGGATCCAGCAGGTTCTCACAGGTTCCCGAGAGTAGGTTACTAATTATTTGTGTGTGCCGAGAGGGGGTTACTAATTGGTGATTTTGCCACATGATTTTTGCCTTAGTTACGCCCTCCTCTACTTATGCAGTAGCGTGCATAACTTGAAGCAGTCTAGCAGGAGGTGCACCAGCGTGCGTGGCAGCCTGCACCTGCGTGCATTCGTTTCCAAGGTCCGGCGCAGCGGCTGCATCCTTGCCACAGCCCCGCCAGGAATACCCCACCCCCAGAATGCCCGGCCACGCCCCCGTTGTGCCCCGCCCAGTCCCATTGGCGCTACGCCACTGTTTGAATCCTACCACCATGGGAACTTGTTACTAAAATTTTTGGATCCCACCACTGTGTATACTGTATGCTCACGTATACTCTCAGAACAATAAACAGAAGGAGGGTCAGGGGTTTCTTTAACAGCCCAGAACCCTACATTCCAACCTCAAAGCACTACTTTGAGAGGCAGCGTGGTGTAGTGGTTAAGAGCAGCAGACTCTAATCTGAAGAACCGGTTAGGCAATAGCCAATGGTAGTGCACGACGCACAGGGCTGTGGTCCCTGAGTGTCCTGCACTGTAATTGGCTAAGGGTTCGTCGTCGGACATTCAAACCTTTAGCTATTACACAGGATAACCAGCCGTTGTGAAGTTATACGAAGTCATTCAACAACGGGGAATCAGCCCGTGTGGATATTGTTTAATTTTGTTGCGAGCCCTTTGCAGAGGGACTATTTGATTAATGTTTCTTTGTAATAAGCCTGTGTAGATATTGTTTATGTTATACGATATAAAAGCTTATTTGCACCTGTCCGGAGGATGGCGTCCCTATTTTCTCAGGCTAGCTTCTCTCTTTGTATGTGTGTCTTTCAACTTCAGCCCTCACTCACCAGCAATATGGCTGAAAGCAATACCAGTCTACCTTACAGGGATATTGTAACAATTACAGGATAATGCACGTGAACCTCTTTCAACACAAAAAGGGCCATATAAATGCTTAAGAAGATTCATTTTGCTGGGCCTTTCAACAAAGAAGGGCATACACTGGTGCAGGATCAGCATTTCTACTGAAACAAATCCATGAATCTGCTAAATTTTGATCCTTGCCTGTTTTGGAAGGGCAAACATCCACTCCTTTTAACAGCTGGGCTCCAGAGTGCTGCACAGGTCAGATCTGGGAGCAGAAATCCAGGATCCCCAGTCAGTGAAAAGGACAGTCCAAAAACAGATATATCTCATGTGATTTTCAACCTCCAAGAGGCTGCTGGAGACAGTGGCGTAGCTCCAAGGGGACAGAGGGGTGCACAACGCACCGGGCGCCCCCTGTGGACGTGTGGCAGGGGCGTGGTGAAGGCATTTTGGGGCAGGGGTGGAGGACGCACCAGTGCACGGGGCGCTTTCCCCCTTTGCTACGCCTCTGGCTGGATATCTCCTGGGAATACAATTGATCTCGAGGCAAGAGAGGTCAGCTCCCCTGGAGAAAACGGCTTCTTTGAAAGGTGGACTCTGTGGCATTCTACCCTTGCTGATGTCTCCCTCTCCTTAAACCCCACCCTGCTCAGGATCTACGTCCAAAATCTCCAGGAATTTCCCAACACAGAGCTGGCAACCAGAGGTGGTATCCAGCAGATTCTCACCAGTTCCCAACAGTGAGTTACTAATTATTTGTGTGTGCCGAGAGGGGGTTACTAATTGGGTCTGCTTTTCCGTTAGAAATTCCATCAGGTCCAAAAATCATAAAGTCCTGTTGCTTCCTATGTGGCTGGTTAGTGAAGGTAGAAAACGGGATAATTCTCCCTGTTGGGCTGTTTTTAAAACATGTTTTAGAAATAGGGTAAGGTGCCTTGTTTCCAGGAGAAGTATCAGCTTCTTTTTTGATTTTCTAGAAACAAAATTAAGTATTTGAAAGTATTAAGTATTTGACAGGCAGTCAATTAGAGGAGAAGTAGTCGTTTCTGTTGGCAGTAGACGATCGGACTTGCTATAATGAGTTTAAATTATGGACAGAAAGATACCAGCTGGAAATTAGGAACTTTTTTTTTACAGTAAGAGTTTTTTACAGTAACAGAGAAATTATTAATGCCCCGCCCCCGGAATGCCCGGCCACGCCCCTGTCATGCCCCGCCCAGCTCCATTGGTGCTACGCCACTGTTTGAATCCCACCACCATGGGAACCTGTTACTAAATTTTTTGGATCCCACCACTGCTGGCACCCCTCTGTCTTAAGTATACCCCAGCATCTAATATTATCTAACTGCTAACTCCTATATAGCAGGGGTACAGCAGATAGACTACAATTCTTGCCAGCAGTAAGGGGCCACCATTCGTTCTTAAAACGACGCCAGAAATCCTATCAGCTGCCTTCCCTTCCCTTCGTCAGTGGCTTCACTTCAGTCGACAGCCTGCCCCATCATCCAGATGTGTAAGGTGGCCCTCAGGCAGTCTGAAACAGCATCGCTTCATAAACAAGCCCAGCGATATCCGCCAACGGTTGTAATTTTCCATACGATACGGCTCAGGTTATTTCCTAACACCCCCCCCCCCCGAAGAAAGTCACGCCCATTTCTCGCTCTAAACAAAACATCTCACTGTTTTCCAGAGACACGGCTTATATAAATTAGATGGTGGAGGGGAGGGTCAGGTGCACGCACGGAAAAGCAGTGCGCCCAATTAAGCGAGGGAAGCAGGTTTTACGGGGAGAAACAGCGATGCCTTGACAGCGAGAATCAAATAACTTTGCCTGTTTTCCTGCTAAGGTTACAAGGGAGCATGCGTGCCTCCATGTGCGCACATATGCACATACGTGCGCATCGGCACATGTGGGAAGCATATGGGAAGTTAGATCAGCACAGCCGCACAATGAGTTGACCTCGTCACTGAGAGTGGGAAACCCAGAAAGCATGAGTCACCAGAAGCGTGGTGGCAAACATGAAAGGGCACCCTTTCCAATTATAGCACCTCAGTTTGCCAAACGCACCAGAAACAGAAAGAGGGAGAACGAGACTCTGAGAAAGGATAGGTTTCCAAAGCCAGGCCCTTTGGGATGGGGAGAATGAGGGCCCTTTTGGGGAGGATTTGGGCAGAATTAGGGGAGAATTAGGGCAGGATTTCCGCTCCACTCTCTACTTCAGGGGTTCCCAATGTGGTGACCCTAAGAGTTATGGTGTTTTTTTTAAAAAAAGCAGATTGGGTCAGGTGTTTTTAAAAAGCAGTGTTTTAAAAGTGTTTTTAAAAAGAAAATTGGGTCAGGTGGGGATTTTGTGCAGATTTTTAAAAATGGCACTTTGAGCAAAAAGATTATGGACCATCATCAATCATCCATCTTTTTGCTTAATAATTCAGTGATTCTGGTGGGACCTCACTGTGGCAGAAGTTTCACAAAGATCTTCACTGTGTGACTGAAGCTGGGTTGCCACTACCTAGGGGAGGTCTGAAGATCTTCCACTGCTACCACCGAGCTCCAGAAAATAGAGATTAGTTCCCCCTGGAGAAAGGGGGCTGCTTCGAAGGGTGGGCTCTATCTATGGCATTATACCTGCTCCCTTCCCCAAACCCCACCCTCCCAGCTTCCATGCCCCAAATCTCGAGGCATTTCCCAACCCAGAGCTGGCAACCCTAGGCTGACGGTAAGCCGCCATTTTGTGGCCGGTTCCACCTCCCTCGGCAGCCATTTTGCGGACACTCCTGCCACATTTTGTCAGAATTCGAAATGTACGCACAGGCTCAAAAAGGTTGGGGACCCTGCTCTGTGACAAAAAAAAATGCTCTAGCAAATGAACAGCTGAAAAACAATCCATTGTTTCAGAGCAAAGTATCAAAAGGCTCATCGAATGGCACCGGGTGACCTTGACCTATCTACCTGACTGGGCTGTTGTGAAGATAAGATGAAGAAGGGGGATGAACGATCTACTCTGCTTGGGCTCCAGGGAGAAAAGACGAGAGGAGCAGGCAAAATTGGGAATGAGGAGACTCCAGAGTCTGAAGAACTCTTTCACTAATTCCAAATAAGCACAGTCGGATGGGATTTTCCCTTCAATATCGTTCCCCCTCCCAAAATATTTTTTGCATTATGCTGTTCATATGTAGAGGGCACTGAAAGAAGTCAGCCGCCTTTTTTGTAACATGAACGCTGACATGAGCATGCCAGAGGTAGGAAACTGAAGACCAGATTTCCAGTTCTTGATGGGCCTGGCTTGGCAATAGGGTTGCCAACCTCCAGGTGACGTCTCTTTCATTGATTCCGCACTTGCGTTATCGACCTAAGTTCGAGCTGCGTTCGACCTAAGTGCTCCGCACAACCACTGGGATCGACATGGTTTTGTCCCAGCTTCGCCCCGTGTAACGGTCAAATTTCCTACTCCAGTTGGAAACGACTACTTTTTCAGGGAACCACGCTTGAACTCAGCTCGATTCCAGTAAAGTGCGGAATCTCTGGTGCCAGGAGTCCCTTATTCAGCCAATCACAGCTGAGTGTTTCGGGCATGTGTACAGCTGGCCAATCAAAAACGTCATCTTCGTCCCTCAATTCCTGTGGCAGTTTTTTAAATAACGTGTGTGGGGATAGACGGAACATGGCCGTAGAACAGTAGCCAATCGGAACGGAGTGGCGAAGAGGCACAGGATGATTCTGCCCTCCGAGCTGGGATCAAGCTGGTGCAGTGGGGAACAACAATGGCTTCGACCTAGGTTAGCACGCTTCTCAGGGAACTGGGTCGAACCTATTTTACTCGTGTGCGGAATCGCCCTTTGTTCCTTTAAAAGGCAAGTAGCAGAACAAGGTTTTGATCCAAATTGTACAGTCTGTAGTTGTCATCTCCGACTCCAGATTTGGAAATTCCCGGAGATTTTTGGGGTGGAGCCTGAGGAAGGTGGGGTTTGGGCAGGGGAGGGACCTCAGCAGGGCACAATGCAGCAGACTCCACCCTCCAAAGCAGCCGTTGTCTCCAGGGGAGCTGATCTTTGTTGTCTGGAGATCAGTTGTTATTCCAGGAAATCTCCAGGCACCACCTGGAGGTTGGCAACCTTAGTTACATCTACTCTGCCCTGAATAAAATATATCCCAGAGGAGCAGCAGAGGAGAACCAGTGTGGTGTAGTGGTTTGGAGCAGGTGGATTCTAATCTGGAGAACCGGGTTTTATTCCCCACTCCTCCACATGAGCGGCAGACAGACTCTTAACTGGTGAACTTGATTTGTTTCACTACTCCTCCACATATGGCCTGCTGGGTGACCTTGGGCCAGTCCCAGTTCTCTCAGGACTCTCTCAACCCACCTACCTCACAAGGTGTCTGTTGTGGGGAGAGGAAGTGAAAGGATTGTTGTGGGTATTCCGGGCTGTGTGGCCATGGCCTGGTGGACCTTGTTCCTAACATTTTGCCTGCATCTGTGGCTGGCATCTTCAGAGGTGTATCACAGAGGGAAGTCTGTGGAAGTCCAGGACACAGTGTGTAACAGATTTCCCTCTGTGATACACCTCTGAAGTTGCCAGCCACAGATGCAGGCGAAACATTAGGAACAAGATCTACCAGACCACGGCCACACAGCCCAGAAAACCCGCCACAACCAGTTGAATCTGGCCGTGAAAGCCTTCGACAATACATTGAAGTGAAAGGAGCTTGTGAGCCACCTTGTGTTTCCTTACAGGAGAGAAAGGTGGTGCATAAATCCAAACTCTTCTTCTTAATCAGTTGTCCCCTAACTAACAAAAAGTTACTTAGTGATGAATGAACGTGAAGCTCAAGACACACCGAATGAATTACTCTTTAGAGGTCTACCAATAACAATCTTGTCAAAAGTCCGAGAATCCTGTCTCAGGAAGAATCAAAAGCCTGAAGATTGTCTGGCTGAAAACTGGGATGGTTAAAGGAGTTTGCATCAGATAACAGCCATCCAAGCCAATGATCCTTTCTTCGTTCCAGGTGTGACTTGTTCTCTCTCTTTGTTCCTTATCTCCCTCCCAACTCCACCGCCCCCTGTTGGGAGGTAACCTCTTTAAGGGTCAAACCCTCTACGTGGTGCCTGACATCCGTGACCCCAGAGCTCCTCTCGTTGTTTTTGAAAGACAAGTGTGGGAACAGCAGTGGTTTCCAACCTCCAGGTAGAATCTGGAGATCTCCTAGAACTGCGACTGATTCCCAGATGGCAGAGATCAGTTCTGTGGGAGAAAACGGCTGTTTTGGAAGGTCGACTGTATGACATCCAGTGGTGGGATCCAAAAATTTTAGTAACAGGTTCCCATGGTGGTGGGATTCAAACAGTGGCGTAGCGCCAATGGGGCTGGGCAGGGTATGACGGGGGCGTGGCCGGGCATTCCGGGGCGGGGCATTAATAATTTCTCTGTTACTGTAAAAAACTCTTACTGTAAAATAAAAGTTCCTTTAATGTTTCAGTTAGTAGATAAATGCTCCTTTTTACTAACTCTGTAATTTATAATGCCAATAAAGGCTTTGGAATTGGAATTGGAAATAAAAGTTCCTAATTTCCAGCTGGTATCTTTCTGTCCATAATTTAAACTCATTATAGCAAGTCCTATCGTCTGCTGCCAACAGAAACAACTTCTTCTCCTCTAACTGACTGCCTGTCAAATACTTAATACTTTCAAATACTTAATTTTGTTTCTAGAAATCAAAAGAAGGATACTTTCCTGAAACAAGGAACTTTACCATATTTCTAGAACATGTTTTTTAAACAGCCCAACAGGGAGAATTATCCCGTTTTCTACCTTCGCTAACCAGCCACATAGGAAACAACAGGACTTTATGATTTTTAGACCTAATGGAATTTCTAACGGAAAAGCAGACCCAATTAGTAACCCCCTCTCGGCACACACAAATAATTAGTGACCCCCTCTCGGGAACTGG
Source organism: Sphaerodactylus townsendi (assembly GCF_021028975.2). Taxonomy (NCBI): domain Eukaryota; kingdom Metazoa; phylum Chordata; class Lepidosauria; order Squamata; family Sphaerodactylidae; genus Sphaerodactylus; species Sphaerodactylus townsendi. The sequence goes on from NC_059430.1 coordinate 17,846,372, forward strand.
TGAGAACCTGCTGGATCCCACCTCTGATGACATCATATGCCAAAGAGGTCCCTGCCCTCCCCAAATCCTGCCTTTTCCAGGTTCTATCCCCAAATCTACAGGATGGCAACTCTATAAGGCTGTAGCACAAGGGGAAAGGGAAGTTTGCTACTGTGGACCATCTGATTTTTCCTCTCCTATGGAAGCCATTTGCTCTGAGCCGGAATGCCCAGGCTTGGCCGATCTTGCCAGCGCTGTTCCCAGTTAATATTTAGATGGGAGGCCTCCAAGGGAGTCCAGGGTTGCTATGCAGAGTCAGGCAATGGCCAACCACCTCAGTATGTCTTTTGCCCCAACTGGGATGGGCCAGACTAGGTCACACCAGATCTCAGAAGCTAAGCGGGGTCAGTCCTGGTTAGTACTTGGATGGGAGACCACCAAGGGAGTCCAGGGTTGCTATGCTGAGGCAGGCAATGGCAAACCACCTCTGTATCTTGCCTTGAAACTCCTGTGGAGTCGCCGTAAGGCAGCTGCAACTCGACAGCACTTTCCAACAAACTGTGAATGCCACTGCTTTAAATAAAGATAAACGAACCTGGGAAATGGCTGACCTCCAATGAAACTGCGGCCAGAAGGAAGGGAGAAGAAATGTGCCAACTTGGAATATGAGCAAGGATGACTTTAAAAAAGAAGTTAATATTTATACTGCTGTTTCCAACCACAGCAGAAGTTCTCAGTATGTAATATTAAAGCATTAAACAGAAGGATTTAAAGCAAATTTCTGCTGATCAGCAGTAGAAGCACCTTGAATGTCCTATAGTGCAAAGAGGGGGAAAAATGCCTTTCAGACAGAAAAAAAAATAGCAAGGAGAAAGGTAGGCTAAATCCTTCACCCTCGCATGCTGGATTTCTGAAGGAAGGGTTTCCCATGGGAGAAGTTATGTGATTGTGTGTTCCTGCATTGCAGGGGGTTGGACTTGATGGCCCTTGTGGTCTCTTCCAATTCTATGATTCTAAGTTGTCTAACACTTTTTAAAAATTAAAATGAAATGAACATTTACGTACAGCCTGATCTAGACACTTCTAGAATAGGCTTTGTCACTTTTCTAGTAGGAGAATTAGCCAAATATTTTTTAAATGTATCTACAGGCTGAATTAGTAAAATTCTGAAAAAGACTATGGTCCCTTCCGCACACGCAAAATAATGCGTTTTCAAACCACTTTCACAACTGTTTTCAAGTGGGTTTTGCTATTCCGCACAGCTTCAAAGAGCACTGAAAGCAGTTTGAAAGTGCATTATTCTGCATGTGGGGAATGAGCCAAAGTTTGCCACACTGGTGTCTGCTGATTGTTCCTAAGGCTTAAAGTCAGCATGTAGTGGAAGTAAGGGTGCTGAACAAGGAGCCTGGAGACACGGGTTCAAATTCCCCTTCTCCTGTGAAACTCCCTAGCTGACCGTGGGCTGGTTGTTTTCCCTCAGCCTAGCCTACCTCACAGCGTTGCTGCCTGCAAGAATAAAATAGAAAAGAGGAAAATAAGGTACCGGTACACTGTGTGGAGCTGCTTGAAGAAAGAACATGCTGTCAAGTTGCGCTCGCAACCGACACATGGTGACGCCCATCTGTGGGATACTCCAGGGAAGAGACGGATCAGTTTGCCATCGCCTTCCTCTGCATAGCAACCCTGGACTTTCTTGATCGTCCCCTATCCAAGTGCTACCTGTGTCTGATCCCGCTCAGCTTCCAAGCCCAGGAAGGGCGGGAAAAAGTGTACTAAATGAAGAAATAAATGTTGATTCAGTTATTTGTTCACTTGGAAAAGCTCCCCCTTTTATAACCCCATCCCACACATCTTCAAATCAAACCTAGGCCCACGGAACAGTGCTTTTCCAGTTGTGTGCCCTGGATGTTAAAATTCTCTTCTCGACTTCCCAGAGATTTGTCAGACTATCCATTTCTGCAGGCTACGTAGAGAGCCAATCACCTGACATAATTTTGATCTATTTCTGACAGCTGAATTGGGTGGTAGATTTAAAGGCTGTTCATTAACTTAATTGCCAGTTTTATGGCTTTACTTTGCTGTAGGGCCTTTCGATCGCATCTCTGCTGCCATGACTTGCTTACCTAAGACAGACAATGTTTGCATTTTTCCCCTCTAAATTCACTGATTAAGAGCTTCAAGGATCTCAGCATTCAGAGGGTGGGCTCCCCACCCCACTCCGTTTGCCTGCCAGAGCTCTTGTACCTTTAAGAGCTACCTGGCAGGAAGACCATACAGGCTGTTTCCATCCCTGTCTCACATTCTAAAATTCCTGCCTATTGCAAGGACATGAGAAAACTATAGCTCTGATTCATCAGTGCTAGGGGGCCTCATTCCTATTAAGATGATTGACAAGTTTTGAGCTGTACAACAGGGTTGACAACTCAGGGTAGGGAAATACCTGGAGATTTTTGAGGTGAAACCTACAGAGGGCAGAGTTTGGGGAGGGAGAGACCTCAGCAGGATATAATACCATATAGAGTCCACTGTCCACACTGAGAGCCACTGTCGCTGTGGTAGATAGAGTGGCAGACTAGAACCCAAGACAACCCAGGTTTGAATCCTCTCTTCACTAGATACTCTGGGTCAGTCACAAACTCTCAGCCTGGCCTACCCCGCAGGGCTGTGGTGGAAAAATGGAGGAAGGATGTTCTAAAAACTGCTTTGAATCCTAAATGGGGAAAAAAGTAGATTCACATATCTTTACTGGCACAGAAAAAAATCATTTAAGATGAGTAAACATTAACATCAGTAGTGACTTAAACGGCTCAGTCATTTTTTCAAATTATAACGAGACTTCTTCTGTAGTATCAGTGAGGGTGATTAGTTTCTCTCTTGGGTCGTTATAAAGCTGACATTCAAAAAGTGTGCGAGAGACGTTTTCCCCACAGGAGCAAAGTTGTTTGAAATATGGAATATAGAAGTTAGCTGGGGATCCTTGGGCCAGTCACAAACTCTCAGCCTGGCCTACCCCACAGGGCTGTTGTGGGGAAATGGAAGAGGGATGTTCTAAAAGCTGCTTTGAATCCTAAATGGGGCAAAAAGCAGGGTATAAATAAACCAGTGCATCCAAAGCATCCATTTTCTCCAGGGGCACTGATCTCTATAGCCAGGGCATGACCTGTAATTTCAGGAGATCTCCTGCCCGCCCCGAAAGTTGGCAACCTGGAGTTTGAGATGTGGAGGACAGTGGTGGGATCCAAAAAATTTAGTAACAGGTTCCCTTGCCAGCCCCCCCTCAGCAAAGGGGACAGAGGCATACCTAGGCAAATCTGAGCCCTGGGCAAAACCTGAGTTGGATGCCCCCCCATGGGCAGCCACCCCACCATGACCCCCCCAAATTTTTTTGCACCAGGTCATTTCTAAATCATCATCACATTATAGAAAATGCCCCAACTCACAAATCTGAACACAGCAATGGTGAAACACACAGGTTCTTTGATAGAGACTGGTGAGATAAAAGGTACAAAAGGCTGAGAATCAATGAATTGCAGTACCTGGAAGGGATTAACCCAGTTCAGGGAGTTACATTATTAGTCACAGTTGCTATATGGAACCTTCACGTTCAAAGGCAGTAGGCCTCTCGGGGAGGCGAGGGCGTGGAGATGGAAAAGCGGACCCAATTAGTAACCCCCTCTCGGCACACACAAATAATTAGTAACCCACTCTCGGGAACTGGTGAGAACCTGCTGGATCCCACCTCTGGGAGTTGCCATAGGTTAACTGTGACTTGATGGCACTTTATACACACTCTCTTCCCTGACATAAAAAATTGGAGTCCAGCAGCAAGCACCTTTAAGACCCACGGAGGTTTATTATTTTTCTACTACAAGGCCAACTGTCTGATGAATTCAGAAAATGGAATCCTTTCCTATCTAGAAAAGGGAAATTAATTTTAAGCATTTCTTATCAGCTGTTTCATCACAGTTCTGTAGCTTGTGTCTTAGGATTTTGCTTTCACTTTCATGTTTATATTTTAAGAATTTTTTTTTAATTAAAAAAAAAGTTGGGGGTGTTGTGGAGTTGGCCACAGATGCAGGGCGAAACGTCAGGAGAAAACGCTACTGGAACACAGCCATACAGCCCGGAAACCCCACAACATCCCACTGATTCCGGCCGTGAAAGCTTTCAACCGTACAAAAAAGTATAAGCTTCCGTGTGTGTGCACGAAACTTTGTTGGGCCTAAAGGTGCCACTTGATGCAAACTATTTTCTGCTGCTTCAGACTAAAACGGCTTCCCACCTGAACCTATCATTCCTCACATTTCAAGTTTCCACAAGCAGAAACTTTTACAACATCTTTATGATTAGCATACCAACAGAGTATAAACACCTAGTAGCACGGGCTCACAGTTCCTGTTCGCTTAGTCTTATAAACAGCTGTAAAAACTTATGGGCTCACAGTTCCTGTTCGTTTAGTCTTATAAACAACTGTCAAAGCTTTGCCACCTTACAGGACTTTGAGGAGAAAAGAGAAACCTTTCTTCAAAACCCTGTATTCTTAGACCGAGGTCTTGAACAATAAAACCATAAAACTCAAAATAAGACCCGTGTGTAAAACCATGTCCCTTCCAGCAAAATAAAGACAATGAGGGCGAGAGAACTATAAGAGGAACAGAGCCTTTTGTTTTAAAGTTGCTCAAGAAAGCATGAGCAGTTTATTAAAAGGTGGTACAATCCGTTTTAGCCTCATTTGGGACCCATAAGGGGATTGCAAAAGGATATGTACGGTGGCATCCATTGACTGAAAGGGGTAGGGACATAGCCTGTCTGAAAAAGGGAACTTTAGCAGACAATCCAGCAAAACCACTGAAAAGGGGCAATTAAAACTTGTGTGCATAAAAGTTTGACATAACTTTACGTACAAATAGGAAGGTTACCCTTAGATAGAAGACCCAGGGGAAAGGAGAACCCGTAGCTTATTCTCATCAGAAAATCCTTTCTGTTTGATTGAAAATATATTGAGAACTTTGTCCCTGATATCAATACAGAAGAGACAACAGAAAACCACACGTGATGCGGTTTCTACACAGCAGTGTCTGCAGGCAAAATCTGTTTGTATAGGGGATTTTTTTGGATCTTCCAAACAGAGTAGCTGAAGGTAAGATATTTAACCTGGTGAGCAAAAAAGGCTCAAGGAGAGAATTATACAAGGTACAGGACCCGTGTGGAAAGGTGCGGCCCACGTATGATGGAGTTGACCTCCGGGGCTATTTACACAACTCAGGTTAGAAAGAACATCAGGTCTGACAAGCGGCCAAGGAGGGGGGGGGGGGAGACCAGCCTTTGATCTCGCTCCAGGTGAGGGCAGGCTGGATGCCAGCCAATCAGTGTCACCCGGAGGGGGTAGATTTAACCCCTACCTTTCCGGAAAGGCATCGCGGTCAGGATCTGTCACTGGGTGAGAAGGGGAAGGGGCTGCAGTGGATCTCCTGGGTCCTTCCCCAGCTTTGCGGATCCCAGGCCCGGCAGTGCTCTCAAGACGGATGCATGGAGGAAGGGAAACAGACTAATTTGGTCAATGCCTCCCGGCACCGTCATCATAGCTTCAGCTTGCCAAGGAGGAAGTGGGTTTTTAACCCTTCCCCCGCCACCCTTCACCTCTTGCAATGCAGGGAAAGACGTTTCTCTCTTGCATGAGTTCCTACCATTGCGGCGTGTGGTATTTTACTCTGTTTATTTTTTTGCAAAAAGTGTTCGCAAAGCCAGATCTCCTTTGTTTCTTCTTCAAAGAGACAACATGGCCGGGAGACACGCAAAAGGAGGGGGCTACACCTGTTGAATGCCTGCCTCAGGAGATGCTCAGTTCTATCCCCAAGCCAACAAAAATAGTGCAGCTGGGAGAGACACCCAATAGAGCTGCTGCTCACTGGAATAGAGAGGAATGGAGGAGCCTGCATAGTAGACTACCACACTGTACTCCGCAGGGGCTGCCCTTGAAGACTACATAGAAATTTTAGCCAGTGAAGGACGCCACACCTCAGTTACTACCCAGTGTTAGGAGGGCTGAATGTGTATTGCTTGCTTTTGAAATTGCTTCATTGGGTCCCCATGGCAGTTGGCACAATTTCAGTACTTGCCTTAGATGCCGTTTTCTGTAGGCAGGTTCCTGACTGGCAGCGCTTCCAGGCATGCAAACTCCCTTTTTTCCAGCTGCTTGATCGATTTCAATTTATTGTTGAATTTTAAATATTGCCAGGTGATTGTGGTGGCATTAAATGGGCTCTTCCATTTGTCTTCACAACAACCCTTTGAGGTAGGCTAGGTTGGAAGTGGGTGTCCTCCCCTTCCCCCCCCCCCCCAACTTCAAGTCAAGAAGCATTTTAAATCCACCAATCCAGCCCTGGTTGTAAACTCAGCTACTCAGTTCACACAGGTTCATTCTATTACCTCTTACATTTTAAAACCACACCTTTCCGCGGAAAAGTTCCCAGGTGTACACGTGGTTCTCCTCCCAGCTTCAGTTTTAACCTCACGCTCACTCTGCAAGGTAGGTTAAGCAGGGAAGCCAGATTAAAATGCAATGCAAGCAAGACAAGAGATCTGGCCCAGGGGATTTTGCCCTCCCAAATCTGAACGGGGCTTGTTCACTACACAAAACAGCTGCCAGTGGTGGAAAGGGCTGTCAAGCAGACAACTTAAGGGGTTTTCATGGCGAGAGACTGCCATCCAGGTCAAGGCAGGCAAACAGAAGTGATTGGCTATAGCCTGCCTCTGCATAACAACTCTGGTCTCTCTTGGTGGCCACCTATCAAAGCCCTAACCAAGGTTGGCCCTACTTAGCTTCGAAGATCTGACAAGATCAAGCTAGCCTATTAGAGCAGCCTGGCTACAGACCTCTGATGTTCTACTAAAGCATGGCAGATTGCTAGAATTTCAAGCAAGTCACCATGTTGGTCTGCAGTATTGTAGAATCATAGCGTTGGAAGAGTCCCCAAGGGCCATCAAGTCCAACCCCCTGCAATGCAGGAACACACAATCGAAGCACTCCTGACAGATGGCCATCCAGCCACTCTTTAAAAACCTCCAAAGAAGGAGACTCCACCACCAGTAGAAGAGCAAGATTTCAGTCCCGAAGCACCTCAAAGATGAGCAAGATTTTCAGGGTGTAAACTTCCAACCCATGAAAGGAGTTTTGACTTTGACTGCCCGAGAAATCTGGGCCTGAGCACTCTAGAGGATTTTCAAAAGAGAAAATCAGAAAGTACACACAGTTTTTCAGTCGATACGCTGTGTGTGCCAGGTGCTGTACAAAACACTATAACCTGCCAGGTGGCTGTGTAAGTCCATTACAGCAAAATTGGACAGGAGTCCAGCGACACTCTCAAGTTTAAGCAACAAATTAAAAAAAATCAGCATTGCCTTTGGAAAGTCAGAGTGTTCTTCATCAGATGAAAAGAGGACGGCCCCCAAAACCCAGGGCTTAAGGAAGAGTGGCTTTAAGAAGGATATTGACAAGCTGGAACAGGTCCAGAGGAGGGCAACCAAAATGGTCAAAGGTCTGGAATCCATGCCCTACGAGGAGAGACTTAGGGAGCTAGGGATGTTTAGTCTGAAAAAGCGAATGTTAAGAGGTGACACAATAGCCATGTTTAGATATCTGAAGGGATGTCATGTTGGTGAGGGAGCAAGCTTGTTTTCTGCTGCTCCAGAGACCAGGACCAGGAGTAATGGGTCCAAGGTGAAGGAAAAGAGGTTCCATCTAAACATCAGGTAAAACTTCCTGACTGTCAGGGCTGTTCGACAGTGGAGTGCACTGCCTTGGAGTGTGGTGGAGTCTCCTTCTTTGGAAGTTTTTAAAGAGAGCCCGGATGAACATATGTCAGGAGTGCTTTGATGGTGTGTTCCTGCATTGCAGGGAGTTGGACTTGGCCCTTGCAGTCTCTTCCAACTCTATGATTCTATGATAAGGAAGGGGAACCCCTAGTCCAGTGGTGGCGAACCTATGGCACGGGTGCCAGAGGTGGCACTCAGAGCCCTCTCTGTGGACACACGCAAACAGATCCCCCCCCCCCCCACAAACACACATATAGGCTGGCCTGGGCCGCTGGGTTCAATTATTAGCATTAAACCTAAAACCTAGTTTTGGGGAAGCAGTGTAGATAACCCTATTAAGCACTGTTAAACCCCACTGATTTTCATGCAAAGAACTAAAGCACGATCCTTTACCTGGGAGCAAGCTCAGTTGCTGGCAATGGGGCTTGCTTCTGAGTCAACCCTCCTAGGGTGGTGATTCACCCATTGGAAGAGTTGCACGGCTGCTTCAAAGCAAAGCCACCGACTACCACCAAGCTCACTCCAGAGTAACGCATGCCTCAGAGCCAACCGTTTTTTCTAAACTAAAACCTCAGTATTCAGGTTAAATTGCCGTGTTGGCACTTTGCGATAAATAAGTGGGTTTTGGGTTGCAATTTGGGCACTCGGTCTCAAAAAGGTTTGCCATCGCTGCCCTAGCCTCCTAAACAGCAGCCCACAAGAAGGGAGGCCGAGGCTAGAGTGAGAGCTGGCAGAGCAGGAGGCGCTTCTGGCCTCCAGAACAATGGCCGGAGGCAGAAAGCCACCCCAAGGGAGGAAATAAGGAAGCAACCAGCACTGAGACGTATGCGGAGGCCTTGGACTCCAGTCCAGCAGAGTGTGTATTGAGACACATTTTAGCGCTCTCAGTTCATGATATTTTGGGCCTTGCTTGTTGAAATGCCAAGAGATCTGGGAATGCCACTCTCGTTTTTATTATTGTAACCGCTAAGCAGTTGCTTACGGGGATCCCAAATTTGGATTAAGCCACGGTGTGGATGGTTTATTCCCACTCCCCATTAGGGGCAAACCAGGATGGGAGGTAGGGGGTGGGTTCTACTGTTAACAGAGCTACCAAGGCCCGGCTCTGCTTGGCCATGGCTACAGCAGGCACCGTTCCGGGGAAGCAGCAGAGCTTAAACATTCGCTGTTGTGTTGTGGGTAGTCCAGCTCACACTGGTCAGGGGAAATGGCACAGAGAGATGAAAGACTGATAGTGGCTGAGTGCAACACACATACCAGCTGCTACTAAACACCAAGCAGATGTCTGACATCTGGCCCAACATGACACTCTACTGAACGGGCATAGAACGGGCATAGAACGGTGCATGTCATATTTATGTGAATGCTTGTTGTCAAATTGCAGCCATCTCACTGCAAGCCTGTAGGGTTTTCAAGGCAAGAGGTGAGCAGAGGTGGTTTGCCATCTCTACCTCCGCATCACAACCCTGGACCTCCTCAGTGGTTTCCCAATTGAGTACAAACCAGGGCTGACACTGCTTAGCTTCTGGGCCATCCAGGCAGAGGCGAAGCTACCGGGCACGCACCTGGGGAGCGGAAAATCCCCCCCCCCCCCACACACACACTTACCTTAGTAAAACAGTGCAGGCTGGAAAAGCAGCCTGTTCTCTTCAGGCTGAAAATGGCCTGGTGGGAACTACACTTTCCAGGAGATCTTACAAGCCCGTTTTCAGCCTGAAGGGAACAGGCCACTTTTCCAGGATGAACTAAGGTAAGGGGGGAGGGAGGGGGGAGGGGCAGGGCACCATGGCGGGGGGGGGGAGGAAGGGGGGGAGGAAAACACAGAGTGCACACTGGGTGCACTCTGGCCCACCTATGCCTCTGCATCTAGGTCAAGGTGAGTATTAAATACCCTGCACTTATGGAAGATACAGCTATTGTTTGCTGGTGGTGGTGGAAAGTGCCCTCAGTTGGCAGCTGCAGAAGGTTTTCAAGGCAAGAGACATACAGAAGTGGTTTGCCATGGCCCACCTCTGCACCACACAAGAGATCTGGGAATGAACCCCCCGTTTTTATTATTTTTACTGCTAATCAGCTATTCCCAGGAGATCTCCCCACCAACTATTACCCAGGGCCGACCCTGCTTAGCTTCTGAGATCCGACTAGATGGGGTTGGGCTGCGCCTTCCAGGCCAGGGCAGAGTAGACGGTACCGATTGTGACAGACGAAGGCTCTGGCTCAGCAAAAGGCAGCTTCTGTGCATTCATGTGGACAGTCTCTTCACCTTTAATGACTGCCTGAGGAAACAGACCAACGAAGGGCTGCAAAGCTTCCCCAGCATACAGATGCAGTGATGAGGAAAACGGCATCTTGGCTCTGTGCGTCGAGCAGCTTTTAAGAACATAGGTTGCGACTCCGTAACAGAAATGGCATCTGCTAACGCTACAGTTGAAATTAAACTCAAAGACGCGTTTGGGGATTCCTGGTTCAGTCAAGTGTCTGCAGGCATTTCTAGCGGTGGAAAGTGCCATCAAGTCCCAGCTGGCCATCTTGTAAGGTTTTCCAAGGTGAGATGCCTTCAGGGATAATCTGCGAGAGATGGCTGTCTAGGCCAGGGCAGAGAGAAACAGAGATAGTTGACCATTTGCCTGCTTTTATGCAGTGACCCAGGACTTCCGTGGCAGCCTCACGTCCAAGTACTAACCGGGGCTGACTGTGTTCAGTTTCCAAGATCTGGCAAGATCAGGCTAGCTTGGGTCATCCAGGTCAGGGCAAAATGAGGCACACATAAGGCAAATCAGTTAGGAGGCCAGGAAACCAGGCGTAGGGGATGCTCAGCCAAGCCTTTTCCTAGTTGCAATGTTGGCCTATTGCTTATTTTTCTCCAGCTAGGACAGCAAATGACAACTATTGACACAGGAGAAAGAGAAACGGGGCATTTGAAGAGATCAGTATGTAAGAACATAAGAACTAGCCTGCTGGATCAGACCAGAGTCCATCTAGTCCAGCTCTCTGCTACTCGCAGTGGCCCATCAGATGCCTTTGGGAGCTCACGTGCAGGATGTGAAAGCAATGGCCTTCTGCTGCTGCTGCTCCTGAGCACCTGGTCTGCTAAGGCATTTGCAAACTGAGATCAAGGAGGATCATGTCCGTGCTCATGGGGAAGGGTGAGAGTTTCTCAGCCTTCCAGACCACGGCCTGTTTACTCAACGCGATAAACTGAACAGGAACTGTTCAGAATTGCTTATTTAGTGTCATTCTCTATTTTACTTCCTGGTATCATGTTATGGGTGTGAAGGAACTCTAGGATGACCGTCTGCATGCCACATGACTGCAGCATCCCCCTAGCATGAGCATCAGACTGCGGGCAATCGAAGCTGCCACTTTTGAAAAAGGTCCTAGTCCTCATGGTTACAGAACCAAAGCTGTAAGGCTGAGACTAGGCCAACAAGCCAGACCTAAAAAGCTGGAGTGTCCACTATGGGGGGGGAGTGGTCTTAGTGTGCTTGGGGGTTGTATTCCCCCCCCCCAACCTTGCTGCCATGCTCTCAACTCCTTACTTTCCTGCTGCTTATCATGAAGCTGCGGCAAAACCCCCATCAGGGAAGGAGAGCCAAGGGAAAAATCTTCAGGCCTAACATTTTTTCAGGTTTTGGTGCTGGATTTCTCAAATTTATACTTTGCCTTTCTCCCTAATGGGGACCTTTGTGATGTCGATTAGACTGAGATTATGTGTCTGAGGTCAAGATTGCCCAGTTTCGATAGTGGGGAGTGGGGATCTGAACGTGCGTTTCCCAGATCCTAGCCTTACACTCTGACCACTACACTTCACTGCTTTCCCAGCTAAGCTACCTAAACTTAGGGTGATTGGAGGCAGCTATCCAAGGGGTGGGATCCTGTATAGCTCTTTGCATTTCTGTTTCATGTTTCCCCAAGCATAGTACGGCTGAACTGAAATGTATCATCCTGTCTGTAAATCAAATACGTACGACAGCAATCCCTAACCTTTTTAAACCTGTGGACCCCTTTGAATTTCTGACACAGGCTGGTGGGCGCAACCACAAAATGGCTGCCACAGGAGGTGGTGGCAGACACGAAATGGGTACCAGAGGTGGTGGAGGCAACCACAAAACATCAGAGAGTGAACTCATGCAATCCTTCAATATTTCTGGCAGAAGCTCTGAGGCACAAGATACCTTTTAACCTACTTAATACACAGCCAATCACAATCCCTGCTGGGCACAAACCCCGCCCCGTCATGCCTGTTATCGAAAATCATTTGGCAAGCACAAGAATAGGTACTGGCAGGCGCCATGTTGGGGACCCCAGATGTAGGTAATTCAGAAAATAATTATTGCTGCAGTCCTACACCTTCCGTGGAGGCAGCTATTAAGAAAAGACATCTATGGGACGCACAGCCAAGTCTGCTGGCTTCCCACGCAGCTCTGCATTCACCTCATTTTCTTAATTCAATGCGGAAGGATCAGATTGGATTTTTTAAAAAAAAAATCTTGCTTCTGCTTTGGAAAGTGCTGCCTCTTTCATTGAAGAACGACCGAATTAGAGGAACACGGCAAACTCCAAAGCGGAGTCACTCCAGTTTAAGTCCACTTGGCTGGAGTGACTGTAAAGAGCACTGCCCTGCAAATCCAAGGGATGCAAAGGGGCAGAAGGACAAAAAGAATGAATGCTACAGGCAGAGGTGGGATCCAGCAGGTTCTCACCAGTTCCCGAGAGTGGGTTACTAATTATTTGTGTGTGCCAAGAGGGGGTTACTAATTGGGTCTGCTTTTCCGTTAGAAATTCCATTAGGTCCAAAAATCATAAAGTCCTGTTGTTTCCTATGTGGCTGGTTAGCAAAGGTAGAAAACGGGATTATTCTCCCTGTTGGGCTGTTTTAAAAACATGTTTTAGAAATATGGTAAAGTTCCTTGTTTAAGGAAAGTACCCTTCTTTTGATTTCTAGAAACAAAACTAAGTATTTGAAAGTATTAAGTATTTGACAGGCAGTCAATTAGAGGAGAAGTAGTTGTTTCTGTTGGCAGCAGGCGATAGGACTTACTATAATTAGTTTAAATTATGGACAGAAAGATACCAGCTGGAAATTAGGAACTTTTTTTTTACAGTAAGTTTTTTACAGTAACAAAGAAATTATTAATGCCCTGCCCCCGGAATGCCCGGTCACGCCCCCATCATGCCCCGCCCAGCCCCATTGGCACTACGCCACTGTTTGAAACCCACCACCATGGGAACCTGTTACTAAAATTTTTGGATCCCACCACTGGCTACAGGTTGTCGTTCTTATAGGCTGAAAGCCGAGGATATAGTCCCAGAAGGCAGGAAACACATAGGAGGCAAGCAGGAGGACCACATCAGCTCATCTGGTACCAGCTCCTGGATATTAGGAATAGGAAGGATTTTTTTTTAAAAAAAGGTTTGACTGCCTATATATCAAAACCAAGAAGAGTTTGGATTATTATCCCCCCTTTATCTCCTGTAAGGAGACTCAAAGGGACTTACAACCTCCTTTCCCCCCCGCCCCCTGCAACAAACACCCTGTGAGGTGGGTAGGGCTGAGAGAGCTCTGAAGAATTAGCTCAAGGTCACCCAGCTGGTGTGTTGGTGCACAGGCTAATCTGGTTCACCAGATAAGCCTCCACAGCTCAAGTGACAGAGCAGGGAATCAAACCCAGTTCTCCAGATTAGAGTGCACCTGCTCTTAACCACTACACCGCGCTGGCTCTCAAATCAAGAAACACCACCCTGTGCTTCCAACAGTCTGGTCAACTGGGAGTACAATGAAGCTGTCTTATACAGTCACACCATTTCGGCAGTCTTGGTCAGGACTGGCCAATACCTCCAAGATCCTTGATGGCACTAATTTGCTGTGTATTCTAAACATCTGTAAAGGTACATTTTGCAGGAGGCAACGTCAGGGGAAGGCCTTGGCCCCTGTGCTCTGTGGCTGGACTTCCAGAGGGAACGTTTGGCCACTGGCTGAGATGGGATGTAGGACTAGATGGGCCATGGTCTGATCCAGCAGGGTTCTTCTTATGAACCCGGGACTTCTACAGGGAAAGCAGTCCTCCCTATCTCAAAGGGACTGTGATATTGCTGCACATTGCTATAGGGACAAAAAAACACCCCGCATCAACTTTCACTGCCACCACACCAACATTCCCAATAGGGATAGGAAAAAAAACAGGGAAGCAAGACAAACTGTTACCTCATCAGCAAATTGTGAAGGGCTTGCTGGGGCCCCAAAGGCAAAAGTTGTGTTCAAGAACACAGAACAGGCCATACTTTAAAGGAATTTTATAGCACAGTAAAAATTCAAAAAAAAAATTATGTCCATCGCAACAGATAGGAAAAAAAACCATTACGGGATTTCTTTCAGTTTTTGGAAGAGATGCCACCCCCTTGTCCAGTTCTCAGCATGCAGCTGAGGAAAAAAATGTGATTCCAAACAGCGACGAGTCCTTGGCTTGGGGGAGGGCGTGGGAAAATCAGACTTGCTCGGCGAGATCCAGCACTCTGAATTTGTCCAGATTGTAGAAGCAGGCCTTCACAACTCGGCCCCCGAAGTACCTTCCATTCAGGTCAACCACAGCTAGAAATCAAGTGGAAAACATACCATTAGACACTGCTGTCCGGAGTGACAAATCAGCTATGGAACGACATGGAGCCCGTGGATTTTCTCTGCTAAGAACGGTGCTTCCCCTGAGCATGCAAGGAGTCTTCCACTTAATGCTAGAGGCCTCTAATCCCATGCCAGTTTATAAGGGGGGGGGGGGGACAGAGGAAGAGCTACTCTCGAGCCTTTTTGATCGGGCACCTGTCTTTAAATTTTGCTTGCTCTTAACTTTGTTATTTAAATTTTAAGTAACTGCTGCTGTTGGAAATTTGTTTTAATGGGGTTAAGTTTTAGTTATGTATTTTAAGTTCTGTTATTGGAAACAGCTGTACTGTGAGCCGCCTCGAGCCCTTTGGGGGTGAGGCGGCCTATAAATCTAATAAAGAAGAAGAGGAAGAGGAGGAAGAAGGAGGAAGAAGAAGAGGAGGAGGAGGAGGAGGAGACCACCGAGATTTTCGGGGTATGTGCTTTTGAGAGTCAAAGCTCCCATCGTCAGAGGAGGGAAAGAAAGGTACCAAATGAAGTTGGCTAGTTTATGTTAAGGCAGAATTGTAAAGAAAAAGCCAAGCTGGACAATGTTTGTTGGTGGAAAATGTCATCAAATCACAGTTGACTTATGGCAACTCTGTAGGGTTTTCAGAGAAGTGCAGAGGTGGTTTGCTTGAGAGAACTGTGACTGGCCCAAGGTCACCCAGCAGACTTCATATGGAGGAGTGGGGAATCGAAACTGGTTCTCCAGACAATATCCGACTCCTTATTTTCCCAGTAGGCCAGTGGGTCATTTCATGTGGGGAACCATTAAAAGTGAGATGGTGAACTGCCAGCGTATTCAGCAGTTCACAGAAAAAGGGGAAGCTTTGCACCGTAAATACAAGCATCACCATGGTAACATATAGTACGCATCCACTGTTTAGATAGCCATGTTTAGATATGTGAAGGGATGCCATGTTGGTGAGGGAGCAAGCTTGTTTTCTGCTGCTCCAGAGACTAGGACCAGGAGTCATTGGTTCCAGGTGACGGAAAAGAGATTCCACCTAAACATTAGGAAGAATTTTCTGACTGTCAGGGCTGTTGGACGGTGGAATTCACTGCCTCGGAGAGTGGTGGAGTCTCCTTCTTTGGAGGTTTTCAAACAGAGGCTGGATGGCCATCTGTCAGGAGTGCTTCGATTGGGTGTTCCTGTATTGCAGGGGGTTGGACTTGATGGCCCTCGTGGTCTCTTCCAACTCTATGATTCTTTGATACTGCAATCTTGATCAGTGCATGCCAGACTGGGCGGAGCCATGCCAGTTACATTCTTCACAGTTACATTCTCTTAGAAAGTAACAACCACTTATACTTTCGGGCCTCGAGGCTTTCGAAACAAAGGGCTTTATCATCAGCGCCTTACCTTTTATTGCTGATTCCACCCTCTCAAACTCTAAAAATATTCTTACGGCTTCATCATCAGGAGCGCCTGGAATCTAAAATCAGACACACACAACTGGTACAGAGGATTGCTCAAATTAGACAGAGAGTGCTAAACAGAGCAAGTTCAGCCTGAAGTTAGCTAAGGTACTTTCCCTGTCATAACTGATTCAAGGGTTACAAGAATCACCACTGAGAGGCACTGAATACAGGAATCACATGCAATTATTAAATTTCACACACACAGGAGCATGAGGGGGTAGAATGAACTGGATTCATTCAGATGGCAGGTGAAGAGTCCGACTCTGGATGTTCTTATGCTGAAAACTCCCCACAAGCTGAAAATGAGCCCAGCAAGGAGAAAGGTTCTCCTGCCATTCATTTTACTTGAGATGCCAGTTTTCTGTTTCCAGGAAGTTTTTGACCCAGTGGAGAATTCCAAGATGTTTCCATTTTACTACCTTGATCCCATGCATGGGTGAACCAGTTTTGGAAACAAATGCAGCCCACGGGGCCCCAACCAACAGGGAACAGAAGGGACAATTCATAAGAACATAAGAAAGAGCCTGCTGGATCAGACCAGAGTCCATCTAGCCCAGCACTCTGCTACTCGCAGTGACCCACCGGATGCCTTTGGGAGGTCTCGCTTCATGCTTAGGAATGCATCCATGGGACGATTCAAGGGAATGGGGAAGTTTAAGAGGGTTGCACTATGAACCCTGGTTCATACATTTACTTGGGTCAAAGATTTCAGGCTGTGGCCTACGCTGTGGTGTACTGCTTACTGTAAGTAGAATCCTATCACGTAACGTTTGTACTGCTTAATGCGTCATATTAATTCTTATGCTATGCTTCAGCTCTTTCTGGTAACTGCAGACTTCTAAAATCCTATTGCACTGGTTACGGAATGTTCCATTTTATTGACTGTACTGACTTGCTATGTGGAATCCACCTTGAACCCCTGTGGGACAGGCGGACTATAAATAACATAAATAAATAAAGCCAGAAGATTGCTACGAATAAGGGGGATGAACCAGTTCCTGAGAGAACAGCAAGAAGCAGCCCAAGCCAAGATCAGGCAGTTGTGAACAACCCGGCGCTGGAACGCATTTCTGGGGAAGCGGAGGAAACTTCCCTAGGAAATGCCTACGAATAGGCTTGAATAATGTTTGCCAGGAACTATTTGATGCAACAATGTCTGCTGCCGTTTTGGGCTGGATCCCAAGCAAGTGATCTTGGGGGGTTGCTTCCAGCTCCAGATTCCCATCTGCTGACTCACTGGTGTCATACCCAAGCCAATGTGGGAACAAAATGCTGACTCATCTGACGCTTGCAAGAAACTGAAAAGCACCATCAATGCTACGTGCGTCTGCGAAACTTTCCACACTGTAGGAAGATATCAGATAGGGCATTATTAGTTCCAGAAGAGTCTGCCTTTAAGCATATTCAGGCCCAATGGAATGCTCTCCCAGATGGGAGCGTTCCGTTTAGGATCCTGGGTTTGTGGATGTTAAGGTTGATTTGATGCCTGTGAGATTTGGGGTATTTATCTGATTGTGTGTTTTGCATTTTAAGAACTGCGAAAAAGGAAGGATGAACACTTTAAAAAGGATTTCTCACTTTCTCTTTCCCTCATGCTTTGGGTTTTATAGATCCATGCCTATGTTGGGCATCGGCCAGCTTTTTAAAAAATCACTGTACGGCACCTAATGAATTAATAGCTTACGAACAAAAGGCGTGCTGGGAAATGAGGCTGTTGTTTCTTACCTCAAAGATGACGCACTTCCCGACTTTGCCGTATTTTTCACATTCTTCCTTGGTTTCGCCTTCAAGTTCCTCGTCAACCTCCCCAGCCCCGACCATGTTCTGCAAGATACAGAAGAGAATTCAACTGTGGATACCAATAGTTGGAACTCCCTGTAGAATGAGACCGGGGCCTTGAGGGACATGGCTCAGTAACACTGGGCATGTAAGACGGAGATGTCTGCCAGGCCCACAGTTGAGGGCAGTAATGGTTTTATATCAGCTCACCTCCTTTTTCTTCCTGTTCCCTCTCTCCACCATTATTTGTCTTTCCTTTCCCTCTCTCTGCTGGACTCTATTGGATTAGATCAGACTGACAAATCTTATGCCTCCCTTCTTGTTCCATAAGGCCTTTTCCCATTAAACGCGGGGCAAATTTCATCCTATTAATAAATGAGTGCCCCTATTTGTAATTTGACATAATGAGGGAAATATTAGGGTACCATTTTAGCGAATTTCATTTTTAAAAGATTTTTATAGTAATATGTGCATATGTGGGTGTTTTTACATATCATATACTGTGTTTGCCGTTGGCCACCCTGAGCTTGACTTGTGACGAGAAAGGGTGGGGCAGAAATCTAATAAATAAAAAATAAAGCCAGCACCTCCATCCAGCTGCCCAAACTTCTAAGGCCCCTTCTGCACATGCAGAATGATGCATTTTCAATCCACATTCAATGCACTTTGCAGCTGGATTTTACTGTGAGGAATAGCAAAATCCACTTGCAAACAATTGTGAAAGTGGATTGAAAGTGCATTATTCTGCATGTGCAGAAGGGGCCTAAGAGAAAAGCAGACAGTGCAAAGAGGGAGCTCAGACATTACATCTGTCTAGTACCGCCACCCCCACCCCAATTCGTTCTGAGATGCACCCAGAGGTGGGATCCAGCAGGTTCTCACAGGTTCCCGAGAGTAGGTTACTAATTATGTGTGTGTGCCGAGAAGGGGTTACTAATTGGTGATTTTGCCACGTGATTTTTGCCTTAGTTACGCCCCTCCTCTCAGCAGTCTAGCAGGAGGTGCACCGGCGTGTGTGGCAGCCTGCGCCTGCATGCATTCGTTTCCCACCCAAGGACCGGTGCACCGGCTGCGTCCTTGCCACAGCCCCGCCCAGGAATGCCCCGCCCCCAGAATGCTCGGCCACGCCCCCGTCATGCCCCACCCAGCCCCATTGGCACTACGCCACAGTTTGAATCTCACCACCATGGGAACCTGTTACTAAAATTTTTGGATCCCACCACTGGATGCACCCTAGAGATGGCGGCTTTCTAGGGTTCTGTTCTTATGTTCCATTGCTGGGTCTCCAAGAAGGAGAAATCTGACAAATTGGATGAGCTCTTCCTTCCAGAACTTACAGAATAGGACTTTGTGGATGTACGGACCATTACCACACTAGCTAGAGACTTAAAAACCCAAAAGACGACACACGAACAGAAACACTTACCCTTAACAGCACCACTTTGGTGGGGCACTTCAATATCTCTGTTAAGGGGTTTGAGTCCGATTTCTTGGATGCATCTGCTGTTCAGAAAAAGCAGCAGACGGTTTCAATTCAGATTCTAAATCGCCATTTCATTCAAAGGGCATTCAGCTAGCCTACCCCACCATACACTAGACTGGGCACATTCTGCAAAAGCAAAGAATTTATTACCAGAGACTGCTTTCCGTGTCCTAAAAAAACAATTACCTTTCGTTAAAAACAACAATAGCTAAGAACATCAATGGAAAGCCAGGAAGTCTGTGCCTCCAATTTTACCTCAGCGATAAAGGACCAATGTAGCCTTGGTGTGTGGAAACAGCCCAGATCGTCCTGACAGCTTACTCTTGGGGGGCTACATGGAAGAACGGTTACCTTTGTCAGCAGCATCGCCAACAATGATTTTGCCTCCCCTCTTGCTGGTTTTCTCAACCGACAGCGCCGTGCTCAAGCCTTGCTCATGCTTCCCAAGTCCCTGGCCCTCTCGGAAGCCGTATTTCTGCATTATCTTGTGTGCCACTGTGCCTCTGAAGGGAGAGAACGGAAAGAAGTGCAAGGTGGCAACTGTTGGAAATGGGGGGTTCTGCTGGATCCAAGTGCCAGGAGATGAAGAGACAGCCAACGTGGTAGAACTGGGAATACTGGGCTTCCTAATCCAGCCAGCAATTAAACTTGTTAGGTGACCCAGATTGCTCTCTCTCAAGATAACCTACTTCACAGGGTTGCTGTAGGAATTAAATGGAGCAGGACAGTATCAGGTACACCAGCCTGAGTGCCTTGGAGGAATGGTGGGATAGAAATGCAATAGACAGTTCAGAGTCAGCGTGGCACAAGGGCCAGAGTGTCAAACCAGGAGCTGATATAATCAGGTTCAAATCCCCACTCTGCCACAGAAGTTGACAGATGGCCTTGGGCCAGTCACATGGTCTCAGCCTAACCTACCTCAAAGGGTTGTTATGAAGATAAAGTGGAGCAGAGGCTAAGACTGTAAACAGCTGTGGCTCCCCACTGGGGAGAAGGGCAGGATATACATGAATAACTAAAACAGAACATTCTCTTCAGGGTTCAGCTTTGGAAATGTGGTTTGCTAGGCAGGCTAATCATACTGGACAGAAACAACTCAGTGGATGCCTTTTTACCTTGGAAGACTCTCCAGGGATGTCAGCTTTAAAAGGGGAACTTGGCAGGACACACCCTGATTTATACATAAGCAGTCGGGGAACCGAATACACCTGACAGTTGAAACAGCTAAAGGACAGGTAAAATGACAAGTCTGTATTGCGCACCCACTCATGGAGACATTATGAACTGTCCTAGGAATCAGACTCAAACACTCAAGGAGCTACAGTTTGACTGTGCCACTGTAACAAACTATTGCTTTGGCCAATGGTTCTGAACCTACTTTCACACAAGAACCCCTGAGCAGCACATTTCTCTAAACTGTACCCCAGAGGCATATTTTTTGGGGGGGGGGATGGTGCCCAGGGACAACACCTCCTCCAGGTGCCCCTCCGTGGGTTGTGGAGCCCCGCCCCCCTTGGAGCCTGCCAACGACGTGGGCAGGGCTAAGGGAGCCCAAAGACGACGAGGCAGCTGGTGCCTCATGTTCATGGAGGAAGGGATCTGGTCACGTGGGGGGCCGATTTTGTGCCCAGGGATATGGGTTACCCCATGTACACAGGCAGATACGCCCCTGCTGTACCCCCATATACTTAGAATTGAAAAAAAATAAATTTGAACTTAACTTAAAACAATGTCAAAAGCTGCAGTTCATACAGAAAACACAGAACGGCTACCTCACCAAACTCTGCACATGGGCAGTCTGCACTTGAATGTTCCCAAAGAGGAGGCGAGTGAGAGCCTATGAAAAGGTGCATGTGCACTGAAGACACTTTCATCAAAAGCTAGGAACCAGAAGGTTTCCTCCGAGTTAAATAATGAAGGAAACAAGCATTGCCACTCATCATAACACTGAATTCATTTCACAACTTTTGACTTGTATTTTGTCTTACACTGTGCCTTTTTCCTACATTATATAATTTTTTTGTATACACCCAAATATTCTTACATGAACCCCGGAGGGTACACATATCCCAGGTTGGAAACCACTGGTTTATGCTAACCATATATTCTGCCCCCACAAAGGCCTTGTGGCCAGCTGCTACCTTTGAGCCAGACTGTCTCTCCTCAGCCCTGCGCTGGCATCTGTCACAATAGGTCAGCTTGCTGTGAGCACTCACCCCATGTTCGCAAGGAAGGAATTGCTGGGGCCCGTCGGTGACCGAGGTCGTTCAGGCTCATCGTACATCGGAGGGGGAATGGCTGCTTTGGAAGATGAACTGCGGGGCCTGGACTCTTCTTCGTATGGGAAATTCGGCACAGCTGGAAGGAAGAAGAGCTATTTTACCATTTGGGCAAAAAAGTGTTGGCTTCACCTGAGCACATGTGCTCCAACACAGGACAGGAACATTTCATTGTTAGGCCCATCACTGGCATTACCAGAACAACAGGATCTTTTTGTGTCAGTTACTGCATCTCTCTTCTCCAATTTTGTCTTGTAAATCTCTAAAAAAGATCTAAGTCTGCCTGGGAATTAAGATCACAGGAAAGGCCCTCTTGACCGTTCCTTTGACTAAATAAGCTTGTCTGGCGGGTCCACAGATAGGGCCTTTTCAGTGGCAATCCCACAGTTGTGAAATAATTCCCCCAGGGAGGTGCTCTTGACCTCCTTGCTTTTGAGCTTTGGGGGACAGGAGATGATGGTTTAATTCAGGAAAGGATTCATTTTGTTTAGTTTTTCTGCCTATCAGTAGTATTAACTGTGATTTTAATTCATGGTCTTCTTATGTAGGTTATGTTCTATTCAGGTTGTAAACTTCCTTGAGTTCCCTGAGGTCAAAAGGGTGGCTAATAAATGTTTTAAACAAATAAAATACAGCACCTGGTATGAACAGACAACCCATACACCTCAGCTCCTCAGACCACTATTTTTCAGTTCTCTTCCCTTCTACCCACTGTGGTGTAGGGGTTAAAGTGTTGGACCAGGATCTGGAAGATCCCGGTTCGAATCCCCACTCTACCACATAAGTTTGTTTAGCGACCTCAGGACAGTTGCATTCACTCAGCCCAGAGGTGAAGCTACCAGGGGCCCGGGGAGGTGCACATTGCACCAGGTGTGCGCCTGGGGGGCAGGCGGAAAATCGCCCCTCCCTTTGGACACACACACCTTTGTCAAACAGTGCAGGCTGAAGAAGCGGCCTGTTCCCTTCAGGCTGAAAAAGGCGTGGTGGGAACTACACTTCCCAGGAGACTTTGTGAGCCCCAGGGTCTCATGGGAAGTGTAGTTCCCATAAGGCCGTATTTCCAGCCTGAAGGGAACAGGCCACTTTTCCAGCCTGTACTAAGGTAAGGGGTGGGTGGGGCAGGGGTGGAAAACACAGAGTGCACACCGGGCGCACTCTGGCCCAGCTACGCCTCTGACTCAGCCTCATGCATCTTGCAGGGTTGTTGTGAGGATAAAATGGAGGCAAAGAGATGGGCAAAAAATTATCTATGTCCCCTCTGGAGAGGCAGGTAGAGCACAGAAGTAAAAAAAATCAATACCTCATTCATTTATTTATATTTATTCCTTGCCCTTTACTATAGTCTCAGGGTGGGTTACAATACATCATGGATCCAGCATCACCCATGAGAAATCCGTTATAGCTACGGCGGCTCTGATATCAGCGATGAAGTTTTAGCCAGGCACCGATACAAAGCACCTCAGCCAACTTGGGCAGCTGAACATCATGAGTGGCGCCAGGGGAATCTGGGGAATCTCAAAGTGAATCCAAAAAAGTGTCTAACCTCATGGTCATGAACCAAAACTGGCAGCAATAACTGTGTAGCTAACATAGCCTCCTCTTCTTCAGAACTGGGAAGGAGCTGTACATCGGCTCACGCTTAAAAGCCCTCACAAACCTCCAGACAGCGCAAACTAAGAACATGGATTGACAGAGGTACCCGGTCAAATCTGTGAAAATTGGGGCTATCTCAGCTCTCAGCGAGCCCAGGGCCCTGTGGGACTTAGCTCAGTTCTTCAGGGCTTGGATGCTGGGTATGTTCTGCCAGCCGCAAAGCTGAGGCAGCGAGAATTTTAGCAGATCGGCTTGCCTCTTTTCTCATCTCTTCTCCTCTCTCCCGTTCCTTGTTTCTTTTTCTTCGGTTGCTTCTCTTCTTTCCCGTTTTTTTCTCTTCTCGTCTCAACTCCTTGGAGGACATGCAAATTTTGGGTCACTGGGGCCGTCTCTCTGTGACCATTTACAAACTAACTCATCACAAGAAAATTCAGTATTTTAAAATAGGTACCATATTAGAATGTCCTCTTTTAACTGAAGTGAGTGATTATAGTTTTAATTCTATGTTTTAACCCAGGGGTCTCCAAATGTTCATGGACTACAATTCCCAACATGGCCAATTGGCAGAGCTGATGGGAATGGTCGTCCATGAACATCTGGAGCAGGGGTCTGCAACCTGCGGTTCTCCAGATGTTCATGGACTACAAATCCCATCAGCCTCTGCCAGCTGGAGGGTCATAGGTTGGAAATCCATGTTGTAGCCCATGCTTATATATGTATGCGTTATCTGTTGGAAGCCACCCTGAGTCTGACTCATTTGGGAAAGGCCAGGGCAAAGTAAAGTAAAATTTAACTACATAAAAAATAATAACAATAACAGAAAATATTAAAATGAAAAATGAAAGAGAAGGGAGAGTTTCGATTTATGCCCTGTTTTTCTCAACTGTAAGAAGACTCAAAGGGGCTTATAAGAACATAAGAACATAAGAACAAGCCAGCTGGATCAGACCAGAGTCCATCTAGTCCAGCACTCTGCTACTCGCAGTGGCCCACCAGGTGCCATTGGGAGCTCACATGCAGGATGTGAAAGCAATGGCCTTCTGCGGCTGTTGCTCCCGAGCACCTGGACTGTTATGGCATTTGCAATCTCAGATCAAAGAGGATCAAGATTGGTAGCCATATACACTCCTTTCCCTTCCTCTCCCCACAACAGACATCCTGTGAAGCAGATGGGGCTGAGAGACTTCTTGAGTGAACCGTGACTAGCCTAAGATCACCTAGCAGGAATGGAGGAGTGGGGAAACAAACCCAGTCCTCCAGATTAGAGTCCACCGTTCTTAAACACTAGATAGATTAAAACACAGACCTAGCTGTGTGCCTACATCGCTTGTAAACACATTTAAAACTGCCAAACGGATGCTTGAAACTGTTTTCCAACAGAACACTCTGTTTAAACTTTCTGTATTCTTTTGCCACCTAGTGGCCTCACACGGCCTTTCTCAGACTTCATAAAACCACCTTTAAGTTCCCTTGTATTTCTGCCACAGTTCCACCTCCCTCAGAGAGAAAAGCCAATGTTATTTAATACGGTATTGTTCACAGTCTGCCCTTTCCGCCCCTCTCTGATCTTGCATCTATTCCTCTAGTTCTCTTCCAGCCAGAGGTTAATTGGGTTTAGAAAGAAGAGGGATGGAAAACCTTGCTCCTTTCAGACTTGCAGTTCTTCAGTAGAACAAAATTTGAGTCCAGTAAGCACCTTACGGACCAACAAGAATTCCAGAGTATACGCTTTCATACCTGGAAACTGACGAATTGAGCTTTGGCACTTAAAAGCTTATACCCTGGATATCTTTTGGTCTGTAAGGTGCTTGCCGGACTTGAATTTCATTCTGCTTCTACAGGCTTAACATGGTGACCCACCTGAAACAGTTGCTATGAAGCACTGTTTTATCAAAGGGGGGGGGGGATGCTAAATAGATTGCTTCTCGAAAGCCTCTGCACATCCAATTTTTAAAAAGGAAGCCATGCACAAAAGGCATGACTTTATTTGCTCTTTCACAGATATTATAATTTTCCTTCTTGTAAAAGAGAGCCCTTACAGAAGAAAAAGAGGAAGAGTTTTGATTTATATCCCCCCCCCTTTTTTCTCTCCTGTAAGGAGACTCAAAGGGGTTTACAAACTCCTTTCCCTTCATCTCCCCACAACAGACATCTTGGGGCACAAGAGGGGCTGAGGGAGCTCTGAGAGAACTGTGACTAGCCCAACATCACTCAGCAGGCTCCGTGTGGAGGAGTGGGGAAACAGAAGAAGGATCTGCCGATCGTGTGGAGGAATGAGGAATCAAACTCACTTCTCCAGCTTAGAGTCCACTACACCACACTGGCTCTTTGGACACACCTTCCCATGATCTCTGATAATTTGCCCCACCATAGAAACTAGAATCCCAATTAGGGTAGAGTAGCAGCTGGGCAAGGTTGGTTCCTAACTCACCAGGGGTGGGAGGGAGTCTAGGCTCAAAGAAGTACAGCAGTGGGAAGGAGGTAGAGCAGAGGCTTGCAACGTGTTGCTCAGGAGCTACCTCCAGAATAATTCTATTTACTTCATTTATTACCCTCTCCCAGCTTTCTCCCCCATAGCAGCTTACATAATTCTTGCCTCCATGT
Organism: Sphaerodactylus townsendi; assembly: GCF_021028975.2. Classification (NCBI taxonomy): domain Eukaryota; kingdom Metazoa; phylum Chordata; class Lepidosauria; order Squamata; family Sphaerodactylidae; genus Sphaerodactylus; species Sphaerodactylus townsendi. Next base: position 17,871,966 of record NC_059430.1, read on the forward strand.
CATCTTCACATCAACCCTGTGAGGTAGGGCAGACTGAGAGAGTGACTGGCCCAAGGTCACTTGTGAGCATTCTTGACACAGGATGTGAAGCTTCACGATCCTGATCCAACCACTACACTGTTTAGGCAGAGAGTTACCTCCTCATTTGTGGCATTACACAACCAGGTCACGATTTGTGGCTAGTGAATCTCTAGCACGGGAGTCTGCAACCTGCGGCTCTCCAGATGTTCATGGACTACTATTCCCATCAGCCCCTGCCAGCATGGCCAATTGGCCATGCTGGCAGGGGGTGATGGGATTTGTAGTCCATAAACATATGGAGAGCCGCAGGTTGCAGGCCCCTGCTCTAGAACATGCTCCGGAACCCTCTCTAACACATGCCTCTGCTCTATGGCAGACAACAAGAGGGCTCTCAGCAACCAATGGCATAAAACAGTGTGACAGCCTGCTAACCCAACTGAATTCAGCGGACTTGGATTTACGTACGTTCTTTGTCCTTCTCGACCAAAGATGTCGGAGGTGCGATAGCTGCTCCTCCCATACCTGTAGAAGAAAAAACAACAAAACGTGAAAAAGAAATCTAAGTGACGCATTAGCAGGCTATGAGTTTATTCATCTACTTTATTTATGGAACCCTTTTCTGAGTGAGACTCAAGGCGGATTTGAAGGCAGAAAAAAGGGAGAAGACAACACAGGATTACAGAAGGAGAGAGGTTTGAGAGAATAGCCACACTGCTCCACAGGAGAACAGTCAGATTCGACTCAAGAAGTACACTAAAGATCAACAAGATTTCCAGGTTTTAAGAAGAAGAGTTCAGTTTCATACCCCACTTTGCTGTACCATAGGGAGTCTCAAAATGGTTTACAATTGCCTCCCCCGCTTCCCTCAACAGGCACCTTGTGAGACAGGTGGGGCTGAGAGAGTTCTGAGAGAACAGTGCCTGGCCCAAAGTCACCCAGGAGGCTTCATGTGGAAGAGCGAGGAAAATAAACCCAGTTCACCAGATTAGAGTCCGCCACTCATATGGAGGAGCAGGAAATCAATCCTGGCTCTCCAGATTACCGCCTGCCGCTCTTAACCTCTACACCACTCTAGCTCCACACTTAAGCGAGTCAAAGCTACCTTCTTCAGATAATTACAGAACAATGTGAACAACAACTATCCAAGGAAAGGTATACTACAAACAATACAAAAGGTAAATGCGGGTGGTAAGACAATGCCAGAAAAGCAGGTGATACAATAATCATCGCAGTGGGCAACGATCCTGTCCCAACCAATGACAGCTCTAACCTCTTTTCAAAAATGCCCTCTTGAACATTACTGTTGTATCACTTGTTCATATTATGAGCGCAGAGGTTTCAGTGAGGTTAGCACAGTGCCCAGAGAGGTCTGAGGAACATAGGGCCAGAAAGAAACCCTGAAGTTCCACCTTCCCAGAGCCGCTGCAGGGTCTACATTATACAGCTTCTGGGTTGACATGCCAAACCTCAGGCATTATGTTATTCCTAACCAGAGCCAAGCAAAGTACAAATGAGAAAGTGGGCCAGGCAACAGTACAGTACCACCTGGGTTGGATCACACCCCCTAGTTTCTTTCCCTTCATTCCTTAAAGACTATTTTTTTTCTCAAAACATTCTGAGGAATTCAAATCCAACACACAGAGACCTATGCCACTAAGACAGCATCCAACGAGGAACAACGACGGCATGAGAAAGAACTGGAGGCATAAGGTAGCCTTTCAGTTGCTTTATGCATCAGTCACCCTCAGTCCTAATGGTCCCTTACGCAGTCACTCTGAGCAGTAGCGAAAGGCAAGGAGATAACAGAAGGAGAAGAGCCAGAGGCTTGGAAGTTCACAAAGATCCCCAGCTTTCAAATTAACGGGACTTTCGAGTCAATGCGCTGCCAGGAACACAGAAAAATATGACATTTTTCATTAAGTAGAGTCCTCTGCAGCTACCTCTCAGAAGACCAATATTGCAAACCATTTCCAGTTTCTCACTTGAAACTGGTCTTTAGTGCACTAAGTAAGCAAAGATGAGTCAAGCAGTCAAAGCAAATATGAATACACAGAAGGCTCTCTCATTGCAAGGCCCTCCTTCTGTCTCCTCACATCAAGCATTTGAATAGCACCTTTTACGTTTTCAGGAATCTTCACAACCATGCTCTATTATTATTTCCATTTCAGAGATTCAAAACAAAAGACAGAAGATTTCCCCACCCCACTGCATGACACCAGGGTTTTGCTGAAGCCATCAAGATGTCCTCTCATGGAGTCAGGAGAGGGCTTCTTGTCCTGGATTCCCTAAAAAAGTCCCAGAAAGGAGAGAGGTCGTCTGACCCCCCAATGGCTTAGTTAGGGAAGATCCAGGCCCCAGCCCCCCAAACCTGACCATTTCTTGCATACAAAAAGTCCAAGAGAATGAATGTGATGCAAGGAAGGGGGAAAACTCTATCTGCAGTCAACAGGTTTGGCTTTGTTTTGCAGTATTGGATTCTACAATCACTCAAATATTTCTTACTTCGCTTCCTTCTTTCTCTTTCGTAGTCTTCATCTTCATCGGAATCTGGATCCGGCCGTCTAGAGAATCCACTTGCCTCATGCCTGTCTTTGCGTCTCCTTGCAGTTAAAACAAACAAGAAATGCAGAGGACAGTTCTTTAGCATAAAGACCGTTTCAGGTGAATAGTTGTGTTGGTATGCGGTAGAACATAAGAAACAGCCTGCTGGATCAGACCAGAGTCCGCCTAGTCCAGCACTCTGCTACTCGCAGTGGCCCACCAGATGCCTTTGGGAGCTCACATGCAGGGTGTGACAGCAATGGCCTTCTGCTGCTGCTGCTGCTCCCAAGCACCTGGTCACATCTACAGTCAACTTCAGTAGAAGAAGAAGAGTTTGGATTTATACCCCCCTTTCTCTCCTTCAAGGAGACTCAACAAACTCCTTTCCCTTCCTCTCCCCACAACATACACCTTGTGAGGTTGGTGAGGTAGTTCCAAAGTACTGTGATAAACCCAAGGTAACCCAGCAGGCTATGTGTCGGAGCAAGGAAACAAAACCAAATAAGAGTTCGCCGCTCAGATGGAAGAGTGGAGAATCAAACCCAGTTCTTCAGATTAGGGTCCACTTGCTTTTAACCACTACACCACGCTGGCTCTCAACAACATTTCCAGGATAAATGCTTCTGATAGTCAAAGCTTCCTTTATCAGAGAAGAATCAAATAAAAGGAGCTTTGACTCTCAAAAGCTTACACCCCAAAAATCCTGTCGGTCTTCAAGGCACCACCGGACTCAAATCTTGCTTCCTAGCACAGTACTAGGCAGTACTTTCTAATACAGTTACGCTTTACCTGACAGGACAACTTAAAATAAAAATCACAATAAATAGTAAAAATTGCAATAAAAATCGCAGTAAATAATAAAATAAAATTCAGTCCCTTTGTGCCAGTGACTGCACACTCCTGTCCCAAATTAATATCTGCTGAAGTTATGAGGGGGAAAAAAACCCCAAATTCAGTTTTAATGGCATCTTATGCTTAATAGGTTATACACTAACAGGTCTATTGCTCCTGAATCATGCCCTCACATTCAGACATTCTGATAATTTAACACCACACAAGTATAAGAACATCCATGTAAGAATATTAATGAAGAATATCATCAACACCACATTAACCTGAGCCCTCCGGGGGAGGGCGGTCTATAAACCTAATTAATTAATTAATTAATTAATTAACAACTATAATTAAGACCAGCTAAAACATATACTTCCTGGGAAAATGTATTTAATCGCAGATATTTCCACAGTACTTGGAAAACAGCTTTAATGGCTACAAATTAATGGACTGCATCAAAATTCAAGTACAAAAACACATAATTTCTGTTTCTTGAGTGGGTAAGGTTTATCACATTTTGAAGCAGATTTTGGGATTATGTTTTGGTATTCTTTCCTGTGATGAGATTTTCTACATTCACAGAAGTCAATACATTGCTCATAATACGTTCTCTACACATTCTAAGAAGGCTGTGTGTCTTTTGATGGAACAGTTTCAGCGAATTCTGTTACTGAATAATTTCGTTTCTTGTCTCTCCTTGTAATGAGTACATTTTGCTACAGGTGTTAAAGGATGGGTCTATAATGTATGAAAACTCACTGTGTGGTGAACATGTGAATAAGTGAGATCTCATAAGTGGGTCTGACAAGATCAAAAACCACCCATTTGCATGAAGAATTCCTTAGCTTCCGATATCTTCAACGCAACCCAAATGATTTAAGAGGAAGTCAAACAGTTTTAATGCCTGATAGCCTGAACAACTTACTTTTCTCTTTCTTCTATCTCTTTCTGCCGCTCCAGCTCCCGCTGTCTCTGCCTTTCTTCTCGCTGGCGTTTAACCACTTTCTCATAATCGTTGGGGAACATCGGATCATACTCATCAGCCAGAGGGATCAATACATCACCTGCAGAAAAGCCGCTGGGAACAGGGTCCTGTAATTGAAAAAGTCACGCAAATTGTATTTTTAGTGTTTGTACTTGGTGTGGAAAAAACTGGACGTCCTTATGGAAAACGCACTTTGTTTTCCTGTGACCTTTGTGATGCAAGGTTGTTTAAATACTAATAAAAAAATTTAACTAAAAAAACTTCTAATGGAAGAACAACTCCCTTGCACTCCAATATGAATAATACGGCTGCTCTGCTACTGCTATGCCAGGACGCACATCTGACTTGTGCTGTACGTACAAACGAAAGCAAACAGCACTGCAAGGAAGTATTGGGACCGCTGAATGCTGCCACACTGGATCTGCATCTGAACCATCAGCTTGCTGCTTACAAACAGCATTACCACAACACTGTTCATACTGAGATACTTTCTTGTGAATGGGAGGAATCCCAGTTTTCAGCTTACATTAAGGAGCAGGTCCTTTCTATATGAGCCTCAAAGACATTCAAAGAAATTCTGTTCTGGGTGCCTTATTCTGGAGGGTTACTCAGAAGTAAGGCTTCCCTAGCAGGGAGCCAAGGCTATGGAACTCTCTCTCCCCACAAGAGGTTTATCGAGCACCATCTTGAGGTAGCACATTAAGATCGCTTTAAAGTCTGGGATTTAGTATGTTGTGTTTGTGATGAAATTGGTGATGGTGGGTAAGTGGTGAAGTTCTTATTTCCATGATCTACCTACGGGCAAAGATGCTGAACCAATAACGATCTAACCATGCTCTTGTGTGCATGTCTCAATCGTTTTCTCCTCCAGAGTTGCATGGAGAGAATCATGGAAGAAAAGTCATCAAGGTCTATAACTTGCGCCAGGGCCTTTCTGTTTAGGACTCTGTGATGGAATTGTACTGTAAGTCTAGCAGCATCACATGTACATGTTAAAAGGGTCTTTGATCTCCGGATGGGGAAACCAAAAGGCCAAGGGAATTTACCCAGGACAGGAAGATGCCCAAAGAAGGCACTTCAAAGGCTTTGGGTAACTGCATGGCAGTAATAAGAGTTTTCCTGGAAAGGAGAAACAAAGGATTTTGTCACACTACCATGGACTAAGCTAAGAGAAGCACCTCTTGGCAGGAGGTCCCAACAGAACTGTAAGAATGTACTCAGCTGAGAAATCTCTGTAACAGCATTGATGTTTTATTTCTTTGATTTCCATTTTTCAATAAATTTTTGAGAACTTAACTGGCCTGGAGTCATTGGAGGGAAAAGGACCCGGGATTGGGGCGAGATAGCGTGGCTCTCCCAAGCTTGATCTCAGCCTCAATCATACATGGTAGGAGTGTATTCTCCTATACTCCAGGGTGAACACCTTCTTGGCTTTTCAGCCTCCATCATCATAGACTCTTCTGGCCTGTTCTTTACAGATCCCGCCTCACCTTCAGGCCAGCTGCCACATGCGGTGGGGTGTCCACAATCTGTCGCTCATCGGAAGCGCTGCCTCGTTTCAGGTCAATCACCGGAGCAAGGACTGTGCTCTGCTTTGTCCTCTGACTCTAAAATGAATAAAGCAGAAGTGAAAGAGAAGCAGATGCTGACCCCCAACCTTAGCTGATGCTGCGGCAGAGAAATCTAAATAGGTTTTTTGCACATGCATAAGGACATAAGACCCTGCTGAATCAGACCAGAGTCCATCTAGTCCAGCACTCTGCTACTCGCAGTGGCCCACCAGGTGCCTTTGGGAGCTCACATGCAGGATGTGAAAGCAATGGCCTTCTGCTGCTGCTGCTCTCGAGAACCTGGTCCGCTAAGGCATTTGCAATCTCAGATCAAGCAGGATCAAGATTGGTAGCCATAGATCGACTTCTCCTCCATAATCTGTCCATGAAATATGAAGGACAGTCGTGTTTTGATACACTGCTTTTCTCTTCCTGAAGGAGTCTCAAAGTGGCTTACAATCACCTTCCCCTCCCCGCATCAGAGACCCTGTAAGGTCAGTGGGGCTAAAAGAGTGCTGAGAAAACTGTTACTGGCACAGGATCACTCAGCAGGCTTCATGTGGAAGAGAGGAAAGCAAAACCCGGCTCTCCAAATTAGAGCTCTTAACCACCATGCCACGCTGGCTCTCAATATAAAATAAAGGAACGTGGGTCAGCTCAGTGACGCACAAACACAGGCAAAGATATTTTCCAAAGGTACACAAGACAAGACTTGTTTTTCTTCAATCAAAGGTGTTGTAGAATACTATTTTCTATCCCCATTTCATACAACCTTTTATTTCAAGGCGCTGCTACCCCAAGCCAGCAATAACAGAGAAAGCATACTGACCAAACTGCTGCAGTACCTTTGCTTGGGTAAGTGCGGCTTTTTTAACTTGCAACTGAGACTGCAATAGTTTGAAGTTTTTGGACCAGCCTTCTGTTTTGGAATCACTGGTTTCCACTCCCAGGTCATCATAGAGAGACATTTTCTTTTCAGTTCAGAGCTGCAAGACAAACAAGATGATGTGGATCAAAGAGACAGTCATAGTACTCCAATCTACCTGGGTGCCACTATTGGTTTTTATCAAGAATTTAAACATTAAAAAAAATAAGTTTGACCCTCAACTCCTTCCCCCTCCGCTTGGACAGATTTATGGAGGAGAAGTCGATGTATGGCTACTAATCTTGATCCTCCTTGATCTGAGATTGTAAATGCCTTAGTAGACTAGGTGCTTGGGAGCACCAGCAGCAGCAGCAGCAGAAGGCCATTGCTTTCACATCCTGCATGTGAGCTCCCAAAGGCACCTGGTGGGCCACTGTGAGTAGCAGAGTGCTGGACTAGATGGACTCTGGTCTGATCCAGCAGGCTCTTCCTTATGTTCTTACTTTGCTATTTGTTGCCTAGTACTTTGCTAAATTAGAGGACATTCAACAGGCTATAAAGTAACTTTCACTACACATGTGCTTATTTCACCTGTGTAATTCTCTTGAGTCTAAGTAAGAAACATGGACTATAAATAACACAAATAAATAAAAATATGTGATTCTTGCATCGTTTAATAGGCCATGTTAATATGCATGCTTTGTTTCAGCTTTGTCCCAGATTTTTATTTCCGCCTCCTAGTCCTATTACACTGGCTATTAGATGTCCCATCCTAAACACTACAGCACCTTACACTGTGCACTCTTTCATTGAGAATATCAATAAATGAAATTATCATGGTTTTTGATCAACACAATTGAGATTCAGTTTCCATCAAAGCATTTCAAACAGGATATGCTGGCCAAATATCAACTGATTTTAAATTACAGTACCAGTGTTTCAATATGTTCTATCGTAGGCTGCACTACCCACAAGCCATTCCAGGTTGTCTATCACTAGTCAAGTCTAAAAGACTGACATAAATGCACACTAAAACCCAGAAAGGACAAGCACAGGCAGGTCGCATAATTTTACATTATTTTAAATGGTTTCAGCACCACAGCCTGAAACCACCAATTAGAACGCACAGGTTTCTCTTTTTGGCAGTCTTTTATTTGAAATAAATATACAGCCCTTTCAAAAACAATTGCTTAATGCAGTTGCTTCCTCTGAAGAGGCCTGAAATTTTTCATCTGCACAACAACCTTGAGGGGTAGTGATTGATAAAAGGGCAGCTCATAAACTGTGAACCCAAGTTTCTAACCACTGAATTGCACCAACTGAAGGTTTAAACCTACCCTAGATATGCCAAAAGAGGTAGCTGTGATGGATCCGATAAATGGTCCATCTAGCCCAGCATCCTAAGAAAGTAAGACAAGCCCTGCTGGATCAAACAGTGGTCCATCCAGTCCAGCATCCTAAGAGCATAAAAAGAACCCTGCTGGATCAGACCTATCACTATCTAGTGCAACATCCTAAGAACATAAGACTAAGCTTTGCTGGATCAGATCAGGGTCCATCTAGTCCAGCATCCTAAGAACATCAGAAGAACCTGCTAGATCAGATCAGTGGGCCATCTAGACCAGCATCCAAAGAATGTAAGAGGAGTCCTGCTGGATCACTCCAGTGGTCCATCTATTCCAGCATCCTAAGAGCATATGAAAAGCCATGCTGGATCAGACCAGAGGTCCATTGAGTCCAGCATCCGATTTCCAACAGGAGCCAAACAGGTGCTACAGGAAAGACCACAAACAGCCCCCTAGTTAATATTTTTCTAAGCTAAATAGATGATTCATAGTGCAGTCCTAAAGAGAATTAGTTCAATGTAATCCCGTTCGTTTCAATGGGTTTAGACTGCAGTGATTCTCTTCAGGATTGCCCTGTGCCACACAACATCATTTACAGTCCACCCCTAAGTGGTGGAGAAAGTAGCAACCCTGTTTACATAGCCACACAGCATTAGAAGTGTATGTGTTGGGAGGAGAGGTTGTGGCTGTAATTCTGAAAGGCACTCTGTACATGCTCAGAATACTCCTTTCGTCGAAATATTTTAAATATACACACACTGAAAAACGTGGAAAACTCTCCATGCTTTTTATAAAGTTGGGCCGCTTTGCAATGAGGACGAGGTAGGTAAAAATAAATTAACCAGAATAAAAATACATTCAATCTGCATTCTCTGCTGGGTAACCCCTCACATTTCCACTAAAGCCACCCCCAGACTAGTTATCCTACCCCCCCCCCCTTCGTTCTCATCATACCCTCTGAAATGTACCGTCCCGCTATAACTTCACTTCGCAAACTGCGAAGGCCCGTCTCACCCTTCCTTACTAGGCCTCAAAGCCGGGGTCTCGCGTAGCTCCCGAAGCCGCCCGAAGTGCCTCCTGTTCGGCCAGGGCAGGCCGCTCACGTCACCAGAAGCGGCCACCAATCAGCCGCATGGAGCGAACCGACTGCCTCCGCTCGCTCGCGCTGGGAAGACGACTGCTACGCAAACTGTGTACCGGCCAGGTGGGCGGAGCTAAGCGGAAGCCTTCCTGGCCGCCAAAGACGTAAGCAGGCGAGGGGAAACCTAGGGAATGGGATACGTGAAACACCATATAGTAAAACTATGACGGTTCCTTCCGCGTCAAAGAAGTCTAAGCAAAAACCATAACGGTCCCGGCGACGTTTGCGCAAACTGAGTTACGTGGAAAGGAAAGCTCTCTGGCGACCCCTAAAGGCGCCCGGCCGAAAATACACCAACAATGGATGTTGGTGTTGAATATATATATTCCAGACATTTTAAGCTTTGCAAAAATTATTATGATGTAGGTTGCATCTTTCATGTCGTCTTGTTTTTTCCTCTTCTGGGCCTATTTACATGCACACTTTCATATGCACTTCGTGCCTCTATTTAAGGGCATTCTAGGCCTCCGTAGTTGATACATCAGTCTTCTGTTTTGGCTGCAAGAGGGCTACATAACTCCCCTGCAGATGAAAAGCTTTTTCAATGTGTGTCTGCACAGAAACCCACTCAATGAACTACAGTTGCCAGTAAGTGCAACTCTGTATTTACTTGTGACTGTTCCATTCCGATCAGGGTTTGTGGCTCAGTGGCAAAACATCTTCTTGGTTTGCGGAAGTTCCCGAGTTCCACCCTCAGCATTTCCAGTTCAAAAACGACCAGGCTGTAAGTGATGTGAAAGACCTCCACCTCAGACCCTGGAGAGCTGCTGCCAGTCAGAGGTGACAATATTGATCTTGACCAAGGATCTGGTTTAATTTAAACTAGCTTCGTGTATGTTCATGTGTCTCTTCCAAAAGGACTTTGCCCTCAAAACAGGCCCACTGTTTGTCTGTTTGGGGAACACGGAGGCAAAACTGGCTTCCGCTTTCTCAGAATCCACAGCTTTGTTACAATGAAGAGCACAGACACGTAACCAGGGAGTGAGGAGCTCGAGCCTCAGGCGGTCCTTGAGTTGGGGGTGCAGGCACAGACTCCACCTCTGCATGGAATCCAGCACCTCAGTGTGGGCTCTTCAGCCTTCCCCATTGTGGAGGCCGCACTGGGGTGGGTGAGGACTTCTCAGCCCTTTCAACTGCACCATACTGCCCCAGCGTAGCTTCCAGAGCCCCTCTTAAGAGAGGAAGGTTGTGAAGGCTGTGCTGAGGTGGCAGAGTCCAAATAGGGGAACCCTCTCGCTCTTCCTATTTTCCTTTCTTCCTTCCCAGTCAGACTGTATTGTCCCACTGTGGCGACTGTGCTGGGGCAGCAGCATCCAGGGGTGCAATTTTCTGTAGCTAAGCCCCTGAATTTGCTCAACATCCTTGAAAGGGGAGGTTTCCACAAGTTATTTCTAGGGACTCTACCCAGATCCAGCTTTGTTGCAGCTTTCTCAAAATCATCCTTACAGGCCTAGCAGGGTCACAAAAGCACTGAATTATGTGGGAACATTTTCGGATTATCTCCTCCTGCAACCCACCCAACCCCCCAACCCCCCACAACCCTGAAACACACCATACACAAACATGCGTCAAAATCTTTATTTGATTGAGTGCTCTTTGGCAACAGAAACAAGGAAAAAAGGCTGAGAAACAGTGACAGAATGTTTTGAAAAGATGTTTCTTCCATCTCTCCGCTAAGAACCTTTTGCAGATCAGCCCCCCCAACCTGATGTACCTCTTTATTTTGGCTTTTATCACACCTCCCGAGAATTCTACTTGGGATTGCTTAGAAATAGAAGAGACAGTGAGGGCACATTTTATTTAGTAAAACGTTTACAGCCTGCCTTTTCTCGTGGCTCAAGGCAGCTTACCATCATAGTTGAAACTTCTCCCGCATCTCCAGCAAAAGTCAGGGGTAAATTAGCAAAACCGAAAACAGGACGGCCAGAGCCCCACCAGCCTCAGAAATAGGTTGGATCGATTAGACCAGGGGTAGGGAACCTTTAACACTCAAAGAGCCATTTGGACCCATTTTCCACGGGAAAAGAAAACACTTGGAGCCGCAAATAATTTTTGACATTCAAAATAAAGATAACACTGTATATATTGGGGGTTTTCTACCTTTTACTCCGCTCATTCTGAGAAGTGCATGGATGCGTCCGCCCTGCTGCCTGCAGGGTGGGCAAGGATGGGGCCAGCAGCTCGGCCTCGCCGGCCGCTGGGAAAGCACCCACCCCGCTCGAATGGGGCGGGCGAGAGGGGAAGCCCCCAGCACGGCCCAGCCAGCCGCGGGCCATTGGTGCGCCCGCCCTGCTGCCTGCAGGGCGGGCAAGGATGAAACTGGTGGCTGGGTCTCGCTGGCCGCTGGGAAAGCGCCCACCCCGCTCCAATGGGGTGGGTGAGAAGGGAAGCCCGCGGCACGGCCCAGCCGACCACAGGCAGTTGGTGCGCCCGCCCTGCTGCCTGCAGGGCGGGCAAGGATGGGGCTGGTGGCTCTGCTCGTGGAGCCGCAGTGCAAGGGCAGAAGAGCCGCATGCGGCTCTTGAGCCGCAGGTTCCTTACCCCTGATTTAGACTCAATCATAAGGCAGGACTTGGCTGCCAGGTTTGTTGCTCTTAGAGGAGACATTGGAAAAGGTATTTTTCAAAGTTCCAAAGGATAGGCAGAGTTTATGCAAATCAACAATTATATGGCATTGAAGCTGCAGTTAGCTAGAAAAGGCTTTCCTGTCCCTCTGTTCTGGGCTCCATGGGATGAAGGTGGGACCGGGGGATCCCCCAGAATTCCAGCTCATCTCCAGACTACAAAGATCAGTTCGCCTGGAGAAAATGGACGTTTTGGAGGGTGGACTCTGTGGCAATTTACCCCACCTAGGGCCTAGGCCCCTGACTTCCCCAAGCTCCTTCCTCAAATCTCCAGAAGTTTCCCCACCTAGATCTAGCAACCCTAGCCCCTCCTCGCCTGCTGGTAGCCAGGCTAGACTTGGCAACCCTAGCTGAAGGTCATTATTTTTAAGGGACGGAAGTGGTGTGATGGAAGAAGCATTGCCAGTTGAGCAGACATGGCTGTGTTCTTCTTTGCCTTGTCTCAGTGTTTGTTGGAAGCAGTAGAATCTGCCAGCTGCGATAGATTCGAGCCCAGTAGCACCTTAGAGAACAAGATTTTCAGGGGGGCGGGTTGAGAGTCAGAGGTAGCTATGAAAATCAAAGCTCCCTTCTTCTCAAAAGCTGCTACTCTGAAAATCAGGTTGGTCTCTAAAGTCTCAAATCTAGCTGTTCTACTGCAGATCAAAATGGCTGCCCTCTGAAACTGGCACACGAGACGACAGAGATATTGTTGCTTCGCCAGGGCTCACTCATCCCACCCTCATCCAATGGTCAACTCTTGACAAAACATTCAGGGACAGGCAAGTGGATTTGCAGCTTTCGGCCTAGTAGCAAGAATTGCCGAAAATATCGACTTTCTTCTTTTTGTACAGTGTCTGGAGTTCTGCCTCCAGTTGTCTCAAGGTGAGAATTCTGACTGGAGGTATTACGCCAGGTGGTACATTCCGGTTATTATCTGTAATGGCGCCCCAGGACTTCCTCCTGTTTTTAGTAATCTCACAGCAGGCAGCAGACCAGACATGACTGGGATAATTGACTCGGTTTCCTGAAATGAAGGTATTCCCAGGGACCGCTCCGGTGACCACGTAGATTTTCGTGCAGCGAAACTCTCTCTTTTTCGCTGCCATTGTTGTTGTTTCGTACTCTCTCCATGACCTTTGGTTGGACCGGTTGAACTGCGGCACGATGTTGGTCAAGGTGAAAGTAGCCGCTTTGCTGTCCTCGTTGGGCTGATGGGCCACTGGGTTCAAGTGCCCTCTGTCCACATATCCAGGTGCTGCCGAGTAGTCACGGGACATGGCCTGGCTTGCTAGAATCTCTGACTCTGGAATCCTTGTTAATACCTCATCTTCCATGTTTGGACCATATCGTCTTCCTGCAAGCTGCCAACCAAGAAAAAAGTGTCAATTTCTCTCAGATCAGACACACACACCCGCACTCACACACAGCCTTTCCCTCCACAAAAAACTTCTGCTTCTCGGTCTTAGAATGTCCCTTCCTCTGTCTTGCCTTTTATACTTTTGGCTGATAAACAGGGCTGCCAACCTCCAGATTGGTGGAAGGAAGGGACTTTACACTGTTTCCTGCCTCAACCTATAGAGGAGTTTTTTACTAGATAGCCAGTGACTAGAAAGGGACCTAGGAGTTTGTCATCTTTACTCTATCATGTTGGTACTATCCTTTGATGTAGACTGATACTCTTAGGGACTTCCTCCCTTGCTTTTGCCTTCTTCTCAGAACTCTCCATCTTACTTTCACCAGGCCTAGGGAGAGGATGTGTCTCCTACGCATCCGTCTCCATCCAGCTAGAATAGGATAGTTAGTGAACCTATCTCTCCACCTTTCTATCCAGAATGGAGTTCACTAATAAATACTCTTTTTATTTATTTATTTATTTATTTATTTTATATATTCGGTTTATAGACCGCCCTCCCCCTAAGGGCTCAGATTTTATTAGATTTTATTAGATTAGAAACTACAAACGACTCTGACTTGCTTTTGTGTCTGAAGTTCTCTCTACCAAGCTTAGCCACACGTGGTGTCCAGGTAAGCTCCGCTGTGTTTTAGCCTCTGTGCACTCTGCTCGCTGTGCAAGGGAAACACACACACATGGTGTTGTTTCTCCCAACACAGATGAGGTCTGGAGTGCTTCCAGAATTACAACTGATCACCAGATGAAAAGAGATTCCCCTGGAGAAGATGGCGATTTTAGAAGCTGGATTCTAGGGCACTATTCCCTGCAGATGTCCCTCTCCTTTCCATAACCTGCCCTCCCCAAGCTCCACCCCCAAAATCACCTGATACTTCCATGCCTCCAGGTGAGGAGTTCTCAGGGGCAAGAAAGAACTGCTCCTGACATGGCGCCACCCGCCCCACCACACCCCAGAACACCCCCACCATGCCCCCTCCACAGCCCGGCCACACCCCCGCCGTGGCTCCACCTGGAGTGTCACACCCGCTGGCAGAGGCGTAGCTAGGGAAAATGGAGCTCAGTGCAAAATCTGAGTTTTGCAGGGGGCCCCAGGTATGGACTATGACCAAAGGCCGCCCTCCCCTACTACGACCAAGAACAATTTTTTGCACCATGTCATCTCAAAGTCACAATTACATTATAGAACATGCCCCAACTCACAAATCTGAACACATGCCCCAACTCTCAAATCTGGGCTTCCTAGTTGAAACAACATTGAAAGTGACGCTGTTGGGGTGGGGGAAGGATCCACCCTAAAACAGCATCACTTTTAATGTTGTTTAGACGAGAGAGCCCAGATTCCTCTTTTAAATCCACCTTAAAGGGAGAATCTGGGCTCTGCTGGTGCTACGCCAATGGGAGTTCTCAGAATTATACCTCATCTCCAGACGACCGAGATCAGTTCTCCTGGAACAAATGGCAACTTTGCAGGAGAGGTTCTATAGCAGTGATGGCGAACCTATGGCACGGGTGCCAGAGGTGGCACTCAGAGCCCTCTCTGTGGGCACGTGCAAACAGAGTTGCCCCACCCCCCCCACATATACATTCTAGGCTGACCTGGGCTGCTGGGCTTGATTATTAGCATTAAACCTAAGACCTAGTTTTGGGGAAGCAGTGTAGGTAACCCTGTTAAGTGCTGTTAAACCCCACTGATTTTCATGCGAAGATCCTTTACCTGGGAGTAAGCTCGGTTGCTGGCAATGGGGCTTGCTTCTGAGTAAACCCTCCTAGGGTTGTGATTCACCCATTGGAAGAGTTGCACAGTTGCTTCAAAGCAAAGCCACCAACTACCACAAAGCTTACTCCCAAGCTTACACCTTGGAGCCAACCATTTTTTCTAAACTAAAAGCTCAGTATTCAGGTTAAATTGCCGTGTGGGCACTTTGCGATAAATAAGTGGGTTTTGGGTTGCAATTTGGGCACTCGGTCTCGAAAAGGTTCGCCATCACTGTTCTATAGCAATACACTCAGATGAGTGCCCCCCCTTTCTGAAACCCCACCCTCTCTAGATTCTGCTCCCCAAACCTCCAGTAATTTTCCTAGCTGGTATTTACAATATTACCTATAACAGCCCCTCAAAAACGTCCTTGTATTCTTTTAATCCAGTTCTAAATCTTTTACAGGGATAAATGTTTCATGTCGTGTTTTGGCTTGACAGGTTTATAATCTATGTCATGCATTTAAAGAGGAGGACTTTTTTCACACAAAGCATTTAAAATGTTAGCCAAACGTTTTGGAAACGTTTTGAAAAGAATCGTTTTTGTGGGATTTACTAGGGTGTTGTGGATTTTCCGGATTGTGGGATTTGTCCACAGACCCCATAAAAAATAAAGCATTTAGGTTGAAAACACTTCTTTTTAAAAGAAATACATAGATGCTTCTTCAAAGCTATACTGATTTGAAATCTGCCAAGTCTTGGCTTGTTCCGCACATGCAAAATAATGCACTTTCAAACTGCTTTCAGTGCTCTTTGAAGCCGTGCGGAATAGCAAAATCCACTTGCAAACAGTTATGAAAGTGGTTTGAAAATGCATTATTTTGCGTGTTTGGAAGGGGCCCTTGCCATTGTGACGTCATATCTACATAGCATCAAATTTACTTCACACAAACATGTTAAAAAAGAAAAATGGCATGTTGGTTTAATTGGTAGGAAAAAAACTGTTTATTAGTGCACAGCAATGACGTAAATGGTGGTCAGCCACAATGCCAGATCGGAAGACATCTACAGAAAACTTCAGCAAATGGCAGATGGCCAGAGAACCTTTTCTGAAGCGGCAGAAAATGGCGGGTGGTAGAGAAACGAAAGTAAGAACTTGAAAAATGGGCAGGAGAAATAAAACATTTCCTGATCTTTGCATAGCAAGCAGGAAACATTTTTTGGGGGAAGGGTCGCTAGTTTACCATATCCAAATAAACGATTCGAGGCAGAAATAAAACATTTCCAAAACATTTGGGCTGAAAGCTGTGCGGAAATCCTGGAGGAAATGTCTTATTTTCCGGCCTCAAAACACTTTATGTGTGATGTGTGGAAACGGCTGTGGGTGTATCAGTGTTTTAGCAGACAAAAAAATTGAATGCTTTAACCCTTTTATTCATTCAACTCTTCCCATGGTGCCAGGACACGGTCTCGCATTGCTACCCACAGCCCAGCATTATGGTCCACTGGAGACCAAGCGCCAAATGCTATGAACTTCAAGTTCTTTCCCTCCCACACACATTCGTCAGAATGGAAGGCACTGTCAGATGTAGGTGACTGGAGGTGACTGTTGCGTAGATCACTGTGGGACAAGTACAGGGCTGGGCAGGACAAGTACAGGGCCAGCTGCTTCGCCTGGCAAAGAAGATAAAAAGCCAATTTGGCTGTCTGTGCGACTTGGGCCTCCAGGGATAAGGACAGTGGTGGGATCCAAAAATTTTAGTAACAGGTTCCCAGGGATTCAAACTGTGGCGTAGCGCCAATGGGGCTGGGCGTGGCACAACGGGGGGTGGCCGGGCATTCCGGGGGCAGGGAATTCCGGGGGCGGGGCATTCCTGGGCAGGGCTGTGGCAAGGACACAGTTGCTGCGCCGGTCCTTGGGCGGGAAACAAATGCAGGCACAGGCTGCCACGCACGCCGGTGCACCTCCTGCTAGACTGCTTCAAGTTCTGCACGCTACTGCTGAGAGGAGGGGCGTAACTAAGGCAAAAATCACGTGGCAAAATCCCCAATTAGTAACCCCCTCTCAGCACACACAAATAATTAGTAACCTACTCTCGGGAACCTGTGAGAACCTGCTGGATCCCACCTCTGGATAAGGAGGCATCCGAGGTCACATCCAGACTCCAGGCTGCAGGTGACAATGCCAACGCCATCCCACCCAATTCCATCTGTCAACACCCTCCCTAACCCGGCCACAGGACCTCCATCCACAATGTATTGAGTTTTAGCCTGCTTCTGGTCTGTTATGCTCTTTGTGGTGAATTTATGTTCATGTTGGGGAAGAGTTTTCCTTATGGACATCTTTTTCCTGTCACCACACACACCTCGTAGTAAATGGGAGACCAGTAAAAGCGAAGCGGCCCAACAGCCATAGGTCTTGCTTCAGATATGCCGGCATTCTCCCGTCCACACACTTCCCCCAGACCTCCGGGGGATCGAGAGAAGGCCTTTTTTTCTTTCTAATTTCAATCACTTCATTCCATCAGTGCGTAAAAGCAACAATGGAATGAAAAACTGATTTAAATATTTTTTTTAAGAGGCAGAAGAACACGGCAACCCCGGTGACCTGGAAGAAGAGGCAGGCGAACCTGTGTTAGGATTTGCAAGTGTCTGTCACAATCCTGACAACAAGGGGTTAACTGTGTGCATGTTAATTAGCTAGTGAGGTCAGTGTCTTGCTATCTATTCATTGATTAGTCATTGGACAGTTAATAACATTGCTTATGTGAGGCAGAGCACGTAGGTCAGAGGTTATAAAGTTAACTATCCTTTGTCTCACACAGACTCACACGAGGTTTTTCCTTTCTACCTGTAAGATGGATTCACCTTAAGAGGTGAAAGGCCTAGGCCACATGTGGGCTCACATGTGCCTAAGTTCTGTGCCTAAGTTTGTACTAGAATAGTAAGGATTTGTTATGTTTATTCCATGTATACCCTACCTTGATTTAGTTAAGTAAAGTTTCTTTTTTATAATCACAGCAAAAGTCCCCTGGTCTTTCCTCTCACTCTGCTTATTACCCAAATAGGGAAACAATTCCCCAACAACCTGGAAGAAGAGGTGGGTGAACCTGGAAGAAGAGGTGGGTGAATGTGGCTTCTGAAGTCGAGGACCTTCCCCACATGGAGCAGGAAAAATGTGAGAAAAATGTGAGAAAGATGCAGAGCAAGCAGGCGCAGGGCAGGCAGGGTATGCATGACCAGCCTATGATGTTATCCTTAAGGAACATTGTTTGGAGAACAGCACTTAGGGCAGTGATGGCGAACCTTTCCGAGGCCGAGCGCCCAAACTGCAACCCAAAACCCACTTGTTTATCGCAAAGTGCCAACACGGCCATTTAACCTGAATACTGAGGTTTTAGTTAAGAAAAAAAGGTTGGCTCCGAGGCGTGCGTTACACGGGAGTAAGCTTGGTGGTAGTCGGTGGCTTTGCTTTGAAGCAACTGTGCAACTCTTCCAACGGGTGAATCACGACCCTAGGAGGGTTTACTCAGAAGCAAGCCCCATTGCCAGCAACTGAGCTTACTCCCAGGTAAAGGATCGTGCTTAAGTTCTTCACATGAAAATCAGTGGGGCTTAACAGCGCTTAACAGGGTCACCTACACTGCTTCCCCAAAACTAAGTCTTAGGTTTAATGCTAATAATCAAGCCCAACGGCCCAGGCCAGCCTAGATGTGTAGGGAAGGGGGGCACTGTGTTTGTGCATGCCAGCAGAGAGGGCTCTGAGTGCCACCTCTGGCATCCGTGCCATAGGTTCGCCACCACTGACTTAGGGTGTGGGAAAAGCACAGGTGTTAGCTGAGCTCAGGTGCCACAGGGTTTGGTAACTCCTCCCCATCTTCTCCAAAGTACAACAAACAAGTATAAAAACTCCAAAGTACAAGAACAAAAAGGGGGCCTTGAAAAAGGAAACATCTATTCAGCCGTGAATGCCAGGAGTCCTGATGGCAGAGCTTTAATCCGAAAGAGCAAGCCCAAAATGTGATCAAATTCTAGAAGAGGCCTGATGTTCTTGGATCAAGCAATTGACAGTCCTCTTACCTGAGGCTCAATCATCCAATTTCCAGATCTTTGTCCTGGCTGAGGATCGTAAACATAAGCAGAGTATATCGGGATGCGCTTAGTCTTGTCGTACATGGTGGCAAAGAAGTACTTGTTCTTGTACTTCTGGCAGATCCTGGCTGGGTTAAATGGCTTCAGACCATCGTTTGGGAACTTCTTCTTGAAGAAGAACTGACTGCATTTATTAAAACTGGACACCAGCTCGCTGTCCCCAGGCAGGAAAAATGATGCAGACACGAGGAAGAGGAACGGCAGCAACATTGTTCACCTGTTCGGGAGAAGAGAAACAAAAGGCTGATGGCTAGGAATGCCAACTGTGGATTTGGCAAGGCCTGGAGACTTGGGGAGGGGAGGGTGGATCATGGGGAGAATGAGGCTTGAGGAGGGGAAAGGACCTCAGTGTGGTACAATACCACACAGTCCACCGCCTAAAGCATCCACTTCTTCAGTGGTACTGCCTGGTCTCTGTTGTTTAGAGATCTGCTGTGAGAGCAGGGGATCTCCAGGCCCCACAGGGAGGTTGGCAACCCTCCTGATGTGGACGGAAAACTTGGAGGGGATCCCAGAGAAGACTCAGACACATAAACCCAAGTTGACTGTGAGCCCTTCAATAACAGCAACAACCAATACTACAACTACAGAGGTTGAAAAAATAAACGTGGATTATTCATGTAGTGATACCTGGGGGCAGCAGGGTTGAAGAAAACAGAAGATGACAAAATACCAAGATGGAAGTCAAGAGATTATGACATAAACCAGCAGTTGGGATCCCAGTGATTATCAGCACACTGAGTGCCGGACTAAAAACCCTTAAATGGCACTTGAATCTCTACCTATTCATAAAATCTCCATCTATCAATTACAAAAGGCCACATTGCTTGATCCACACACATACTGCACCAATATATTAAAACATCCTAAGTTCTTCGGAAGAATCCAGTGCTTATGAAGGCCAAAACTGGCTGAAGATCAGGTGGCTGTGATGATGATGATTATTATTATTATTATTATTGTTGTTGTTGTTGTTGTTGTAGTAGTAGTAGATTTCACAGCTGCCAGATCTTTAGCTGGTTGTTGGCCTTCATTACAATTCGAGCCTCACCCAGAGGCCTAGGAAGTTGTAATGTATCGGTGTAGTATTCGTGCGGATCCCAGCAGGGCTGCCTTCTGAATTTGACAGATGTTAATTTTGTCAATTCGAAGATGTTTCAAGTATAATAATAATAATAATAATAATAATAATAATAATAATAATAATAATAATAATAATAATAATAATAATAATGACCATCATCAACATAGCAATACTGGTGACAGTAGGGTCGATGAGAAAGAACATGAGAATACCACAATTTGAAAATTGAGATTCTGGTGGCTATGGCACAGACCAGCAGAGGTCGTCCCAGCGGTAATCAGCACCTTGGGCACCATTGCAAAAACACTAGGATGGCACTTGAAACATCTTCGACAACACATCTGTCAGATTCACAAGGCAGCCCTGCTGGGATCCGCACGAATACTATGCCGATAAATTACAACATCCTAGGCCTCTTGGTGAGGCTTCAATTGTAATGAAAGCCGAACAAAAAGTTCAAGAACTGGCAGCTGTTATATCAACAACAATAATGATAAAGAGTTTGGATTTATACCCTTATTTTCCTGTAAAGAGACTCAAGGAGGCTTACAAACTCCATTCTGCACAGTCAAATCCAGCTGCAATGTGGATTGAAAGTGGATTGAAAGTGCATTATTCTGCATGTGTGGAAGGGGCCTTAGATACCTTTACTATAAAGTAGGAAGTTAGCATCTGTATGATAGATGGATAGCCTGTGCTGGCTATCAGCCCGACTTTGCCTCTCCCCTTCAACCCTATGCATAACTGGTCAAAAGAGGAAGCTCTTTTGCTTCCTGACCTGGGCCCCTTCCGCACATGCAGAATAATACACTTTCAATCCACTTTCAATGCACTTTGAAACTGGCAGTGGCGTATCTGCCTAGGGACAAGGGGTACCCCTTGTCCCCGGGCGCCACTGTTCTAGTCACGTGGGGGGCGCAAAATCGGCCTCCCACGTGACCAGGAAGTCCTGCTGTCTCATCGTTTTCACGTGCCTTGACCCCATCCGAGGCATGCAAAAATGACGAGGCAGCAGGACTTTCTGCTGCCTCCAGGCGCCCTGAACCCCACCCTGGACTCTCCCCACCCCCCCCGCTGGCTGGGCTCCCAGCTGGCAGCCTGCAGTCTGGGCTCCCAGCCGGCAGGGGGAGTCTGTTGGGGGGGAATTGGGCACCCTAGCCCTTGCCCATGTCCATGATGACATGGGCGGGTTCTAGGACAGTGGGGGTGGAGCCTGGGGCATCAGGGGCGGAGTTAGGGTGGTGGGGGCAGAGGTGGGCGGCAGAGCCTGGGGGGGCGTCCTGGAGACAATTTGTCTCCGGGCGCCATTTACCCCTGGTACGCTTCTGGAAACTGGATTTTACTGTGTGGAATAGCAAAATCCACTTGCAAACAATTGTGAAAGTGGACTGAATGTGCATTATTCTGCATGTGCGGAAGGGGCCCTGGTGCCCTGGGCTCAGAATCAGTTAGCCAGGAGTCCTCTGATGAGGATGACCCCATTGTGCTGGAGCCCCAGTCAACGGAACCTCAAGCACAGCCAGAAGTCTCACAGAACGCAGACAGAGCTGGGCCAAGTTAAGAGTCTGGAGCCAGAGTGATTGCAGAGTCACTGAGGGCCAGCCTAGCAGTCCACTTACCTCACCTGAGTCTGTAAGGCTGCTGAGGATTCACACCCGGCAGGAACTGCACTCAAAAGGGCGCAGTGCACGCTTGGAAGCCTTGAGGCAGCCCAGAGAACGCTGTGAGTCAGGATCAAGACTGAGCCACAGCACAGGCTTATAAGGGATTGCTTTAGGAAGTGAAAGTTGCAAGAGCAATGTTGAAAGCCTGACAGCTTTCTGCCACACCCACTTGCAGACTGATTCCTTGGAACTCTGACTCGGACCAGACTGCCTGATCTCGCTTGGACCTTTGACTGCCTGACCTGACCTCTCTTGAACCCTTGACTGTCTGGACTCAGAGTAAAACTGCTCTCTCCCTCTCTTGCATCTGTGCCTGCTATCAGCTGGAACCTGACTCCCCGTGAGCCTGGCAGGCCAAGACACCTGGATTGGTAACCCCGCCCTATATCTTTTCCAAACACCATTCAATATGTTATTTTCTTAAGACTCTGTATGAATGAATCATTCTAAGATGATTGTAGTACCTTTTATTATTTTCCTGATAGTCAGTAAAAACTCTCTGTATTGTCAAAACTATTCTCAACATTCAAAGGTCTAAACTCCTATAGAAAGATCCTGGTATACGTGGGTGGAGAGATCTTGCTGTTACCCACTTCTTGCAGGATTTAAAATCCCCCACAATAATTTATTTGGTTGCAGGCCACTCATTTGGGTAACATCCATGGGTTTATTTCCTTCTGCCAGCTGGCTTCCTGTGGAGTCTTGGGGATAGAATCCAAAAGATCTTGAATGGAGCAGAAAACAATATGGAGCTTCACAGTGGTGGGATCCAAAAATTTTAGTAACAGGTTTCCATGGTGGTGGGATTCAAACTGTGGCGTAGTGCCAATGGGGCTGGGCGGGGCACGACGGGGGTGTGGCTGGGCATTCCGGGGGCAGAGCATTCCTGGGTGGGGCTGTGGCAAGGACGCAGCCACTGCACCGGTCCTTAGGTGGGAAACGAATGCACGCAGGCGCAGGCTGCCACGCACGCCGGTGCACCTTCTGCTAGACTGCTTCAAGCTCTGCGTGCTAGTGCTGAGAGGAGGGGCGTAACTAAGGCAAAAATCACGTGGCAAAATCGCCAATTAGTAACCCACTCTCGGCACACACAAATAATTAGTAACCTACTCTTGGGAACCTGTGAGAACCTGCTGGATCCCACCTCTGGAGATTCGGGTTACTCCATACCAGCTGTCTGATGAGCAAAGCACCAATCTCAGCCTTTGCGGGTGTGGCTGAATCGTGCGGTTCCTCAAGTGCTTCATGGTTTACAATCAAGAATGGGGCTGAAACTGTGCAACTCAGAGGTTGCGGGTGAGAAACAGGAAGATCCCCTTTGCAGAGGCTGGTGTGAGAGAGGAACTGAGAATCTCAGATCACAAGAAATATAAGCATCGTCATTCTAAACACAGACAAAACTTTCTCTTAAAGTCTCTTTCCCGTGAAGTGTCTGCGAAGGTCAACAAAAGAGTATTGGCTGTGAGATCCAAACCAGCCTTTTGACTTCATAGGAGTTAAAAAGATCTAACTAGGATTGCACCATGAGCAGACTTCTGAGAGATGCTCCTAGTGAGTAATAACATGCCACATAAAGAGGGGGAAACATTGAAGAAGTAATTGGGGGAGATTTCAGCCCAGATTTGCTCACAAACGGAACATTTGGTGCCAGGGGGAAGGAGTTCCTGTTTCGGACCCAGGTCTGAATCCCCATTCAGCAACAAGGCTTACTGGCTGGCCTGGGGCAATCCCCTCTTGTCCTAAATTTTAATCTGTCTCAGAAAAAGATGTTAGTAGGGCTGTATATTCCTCTGCCACATAACTCAACATGCTGGACCTTCTTTGTTGTAGAATGCTCCTCCTGGGTCCTAGTGCCTACCTAGCCCTGCTTCTCCCTACCCATTCATTTGCAAGAGCAGCAGACTGTATGCGGGCTGTAAGCCTCCCTTACCTGGATCCATTGATGCACAAAATAACGGTTTTGACAAAGGCAGCGCATAAAATGAATGGAAATTCTCATATTTCAGGAACAGACAATTTTCTCGATCACCGCACCTCAACTGACCACACTAACATCCTTTCCTGAGACACTGTGCTTTACTGAGTTGTTGTTAAAGGGGAGAAGGGGAGAACCATGTAAACATCTCTTCAATGTTATGTATGTGAATCATGTTAGCTTTTGTGCCTTGCTCTTTGACAGTTCTACCTTGAGCTCTATTTTAGTAATTATATCATCTGTTACGAGTGCATCACCATGTATCTGTTTTCAGCCCACTTTTCCTCTAAGGAGTTCAGGGTGGCATACATAGCTGCACCCCCCTCCTATTTGGCAGTCACGAGATCCCTGCAAGGTTGGTTGGGGCGACAGTGGCTGCCCCTACGTTACCTGATTCCTTCAGAGCTGAGTGAGGATTGAATTGTGGCCTCCCGGGTTCTGGTTTGACAATTATAACTTCTGCTTACTTTATTTTAATTGATTTTATCAATCTTAAATGCTGTCCTTCCCCTGGCAAGCTCAGAGTGTTGCCAGATTGACCCATGGTGGGTGGGTTGATGGGTGGGACTCTGTTTTAAGACAGTGATACCTCTACCCATCTCTGCTAACCCCTGGGATGCCTAGCAATGAAGTGCCAAAATGGAGAGCCCATTCTTCGCATTGGCTCAGTGTGCCCACAAGAACACACAGAAAGTAAAAACTTGTCTAGTCCTCTCCAAATCAGCGTTGCATAATGCCTTTCTGACACCCTTCCTGAAGGGTATGAATGAACAATATACCCCTTCCCTGGAAAACGTCCCCATCTCCAGCCCTGGACCATGCATCCCGTGAAGACAAAGGACTTGTTACTGTGTTTTCCCCAAGTGTTTATGCTGGAAAATTGTATTAGCCCAGTGCTTCTTCCTCTGACTAATACCTCTCCAATGACCACTCATTTGCATTGTCATTGTTCTATAGCTGTAATTTCATCAGCTACCTTCCCCTTTCAGACACTCCCATGCTTGGACCATCAAGCTAATATCTCAACCCATTAGATTAACAACCCTACCAATAAGGTTGATATCTGCCTCTTGTCTTTCTCCAGAAAGCCAGGACTCCCCTTTGTCCAGGGGGATTAAGGACCACTTTGCATAACCCTGAGGTCCCTTTTTCCCTATAAGCAGCCCCTTCTCCCAGTAGCCCCTGTTCAATATCTCTGGATACCTCTCTACTTCTGATATTGTTCCACAAAACATTGTTCTTCTACCAAAGGTAAGGGTGGGTCACTCAGCTCTGCGCATTGGACCATTCTGCTGCAAGAACAGGTGACCCTAACCTTACTCCCCAATTCCCTCGTCTATTCCAGATCTATCCCCTCACAACTGTTAATATCTAAGGACTGTGTGTGCATTCTGCTGTTTTGATTATTGTGTGCTTGTTCATTCCCATTATCCCTTAATAAAATTGATAAACTTTATACACTGTACTATGGATTTTCTTGCAAAAGCTGATTTCTGTAGACATAAGCAACCAAGATACTAAACTTGCCCAACCTTTTGTAGAGCCTAGATCAGTGATGGCGAACCTTCTCGAGACCGAGTGCCCAAATTGCAACCCAAAACCCACTTATTTATCGCAAAGTGATAACACGGTAATTTAACCTGAATGCTGAGGTTTTAGTTTAGAAAAAGTGGTTGGCTCCAAGACATGCGTTACTTGGGAGTAAGCCTGGTGGTAGTCAGTGGCTTTGCTTTGAAGCAACCGTGCAACTCTTCCAATGGGTGAATCATGACCCTAGGAGGGTTTACTCAGAAGCAAGCCCCATTGCCAGCAACTAAGCTTACTCCCAGGTAAAGGATTGCGCTTTAGTTCTTTGCATGAATATCAGTGGGGTTTAACAGCGCTTAACAGGGTTACCTACACTGCTTCCCCAAAACTAGGTCTTAGGTTTAATGCTAATAATCGAGCCCAGCAGCCCCGGCCAGCCTAGATATGTGGGGGGGGGGGCACTTTGTTTGCACTGGACCAAAGGGCTCTGAGTGCCACCTCTGGCACTTGTGCCAGAGGTTCGCCACCACTGGCCTAGATTCTACTCTCTCTAATTCCTCACTCTAAGAGGGACAGACTCCCACCACTTCAAATGACAAGAGAGGCTCCCGACAGACTAACCAAATATTAAAACAATTTTAAAAATTTAAAACCATTTAAAACACATTCTACTTCTGATAACACCTATATATAACAATAGTTACATAACAGGGGGGAAGAAAATGAGGGGGGATGGAGGAGAGGCCAATCTGTTGGAAAACTGTAGTTGCCTCAACCATGTGCCTGATGGAACAACTCAATTTTACACGCCATGCAGAAGAACTGTGTCAGATCTCCCTGGCCCTGGGTCTAGCTACACAGAGCATTTCACCAGTTTGGGACCAGTACCGAAATAGCCCTGGCCCTGGTTGAGGGCAGCTGGAAACCTTTCTGGTAGGGATCACCAGCAGATTTTCATTCACTGATCATAGCAGTCTTCAGGGGATGTACTGGGAGAGACAGTCCTGTAGGTATGCTGGTCCCAGACTAATTAGGATTTTGAAGGTAAATACTAGAACCTTGACACTTCTAAAGGGTCTCTTGCACCTTCTAAATGGTCTCCACCTCATTTTGCTTCCTTGATGGCAAAACATATCTTGTAAAAGTCTCTGTTTTGCTTGGGGCACGCTGTTCTTCAGATCCATCACAGCATTAGAAAAAGGCTACAGACAGAGAAAAGTTATGGGCAACCCAATGCATAGCTCTGAGACGGGCAGGGACGTTGTTGCTCCAGTGCTGCCTTGCCGGGGGATAGCATCCCACTATCCTATCTCAATGTGTGGGGAGGATACCCCACTGATGGAGAAGTACATTGGAAGCTTTTGGACTAGTGACAGGAACTGTGGAAAACATCAACTTTCTCCTTGTACCAAATCATAAGTTATAAGTAAGACCAGTTTCTTAATTCAGCTCAGAGACTTTATTGATTAAAGTTTTCTGTTTGCCACTGATATTTACGCTGCATCCATCTTGTTGCGTTGCTCTGTGTGGTAGAGTGTGTGAGTTACAGAAACTTTGATATCAAGTTCTCATTGCAAGTTCTGTTCCTGAATTAGTTCCACAGAATCCCCACCCAAAGAAGTCAGAGGGACACTTGCCAGAGATTTTGGGGAAGTCTAGATAATGATGACCTGGTTAGTGGAATCAGTGTGTCAAATGTAAATCTGACCTAGGTCATCTATCTCTATATATAAAATTTGAGCACGACATGCACGCACCAGCGGTGAGCAGGGAGGACTCAGCTGGCGGGCCTGGGGCCTGTGCTCCAGGTGGCTGCTGGCCGAGGGGGGGGGGGCGCAGAGGAGGCAGAGATGCTAGAGAGGCACAGAGCAGTATGCGTGGGGCTTGCTGGAGGCTAGAGCAGGCTAGCCCCTGCTCGAGCAGGTGGGGCAGAGGAGGAGGGAGCCAACCATTTTTTCTAAACTAAAACCTCAGCATTCAGGTTAAATTGCCAGGTTGGCACTTTGCGATAAATAAGTGGGGTTTGGGTTGCAATTTGGGCACTCGGTCTCAAAAAGGTTCGCCATGACTGCAGTACGGCAATGTCTTTTAAAACATTTTTCTCTTCCTGCTGCTTGGAGTGGCGAGAGGAGAATGGAAACTCTGGGCGTCTGATCCCCTGCCCCCAAAAGGGGAATGGGAAAGACTGTGGTGAGCTGGTGCAACGGCCCCATTTGAGGCAAGAGGAGGCAGCTCCTCCTCTGAACCAACTTAAGTTGCTGCTGGGCTTAACCTATCCAACCGTTGGCTCCTTAAATATCTTTTGCAGCAGGGCCCTCTTTTTAACCTGAAATGGTCCTGCAGGCTCCTGGATAAACTAATGGGAATTGTTTCCTTGTGTTCCCTGGTGCCGGGAACACCAGCCCCATAAATAAACAAAGCCAATTTCAGGTTCACGCATGCATCGTCAAGTCTGGGGATGGCATGAGGAAGTTAAATGGCTGCACTGATAACCCCAAATTCGGGTTAACAAGCAAAAATAACAGAAACGATGGGTTCTTTATTAACAGACAAACAATTGGAGTCTTTGTAACTTGTTATGTGCACAAGAAGAAGAGTTGGATTTATATCCCCCTTTCTCTCCTATAAAAGACTCAAAGGAGCATACAAACTCCTTTCCCTTCCCCCCCTCACAACAAACACCCTGTGAGGTAGGTGGGGCTGAGAGAGAAGAACTGTGACTAGCCCAAGGTCACCCAGCTGGCGTGTGTTGGAGTGAACAGGCTAATCTGAATTCCCTAGATAAGCTTCCACAGCTCAAGCGGCAGAGCGGGGAATCAAACCTGGTTCCTCCAGATTGGAGTACACCTGCTCTTAACCACTATGCCCTTCCTGCTCCTTGTCTTGCTCTGTCTCTGTCTGTCTTACTCTGTCTTGCTTACAAGACAGAGTAAGCAAATATCAAAACCCGATAGGGACAAAATAACCAACCTGATCTTCCTGGTCTGTCCTAATACATCCCTCCAATCTCACCCCTTGCCAGCCAGAGACTCCCCCCAACCCCCCTCCCCAACTCCTTCACTTTGTCCACCATTAAAAACTGAAGTCCAGCCACCCTTCACTGTGACTAGTGGAGAGCCTTCAGTGGAAGGATCCTGAGGAACACCCTTCGTTATCACCACGCTGGTGGGTGCCAATGCTAATCAATATAAACAGCAGGTTTTTATAGGTCAAAAAAAGGGGAGGGATTTTGCTTTGAAAATAAATCACAGGGAGCTCTAGGAATCACCAGAAACTCTATGGCACAGGTGTCAAACTCGCAGCCCTCCAAATGTTATGGACTACAGCTCCCGTCATCCCCTGCCAGCATGATGCTGGCAGGGGATGATGGGAACTGTAATCCATAACATCTGGAGGGCTGCGAGTTTGACACCTATGCTCTATGGTGTTGCCATAAAGTTTCTAGCAATTCTTAGAGCTATCCTATGTCGCATCCAAGATTTGACCGGAAGTGACATAGTGGCTCAAACGACAATGCCTTTTAAACCATTTTTCTCCTGCTGCTGATCAGAGTAGCAAGGGGAGCACAGGAGCCATGGGGAGCTGATCCCCTGTTTCCAACAGAGGAATGGGAAACCTTCTAGACCACAAAGGTCTCCCCACCCCGTAAATACCTACAAAATCAAACAGGACCATTCTCCTGCCCAATATCAGGAGCCAGAAATAAGCCAAGGCAAAGGCAGGACTGGGTGCTGCGGCTGGGTTACTCTCAAAAGCAGAAACAGTAAAGATCAGCAATCAACAGCATTGATTCCCAGTCCGTGGGTTGGGAAGGCCTGGGGGGCTTGCAAAGTTGTGGCAAGAGGTCCTTGAATCTATTGTCGAAGGCTTTCATGGCCGGAATCACTTGGGTGCTGTGTGGTTTCCAGGCTGTATGGCCGTGTTCTAGCAGCATTCTCTCCTGACGTTTCGCCTGCATCTGTGGCTGGCATCTTCAGAGGATCTGATGTTGGGAAAGCAAGTGGAGTATATATATCTGTTGGAGTCTCCAGGGTGGGTGAAGAAACATTTTGTTACTCACAGACTAGGGCCCTTTCCCCACTTCTCCTGCTGCCGCCGTCGCTGCGCGCTGCTCTGAGCACACGGCATCCCTAGCGCGCGTCTGGGCGTCCCCACGACCCCGCACTCTGCGCGGGGTCATCCAAAGGCGCCGTTTTCCCCAGCGCCAGGGATGCCGCGCGCTGAGCGGGCGCAAGAGCAGCAGCGTCGGGGCAGCTGCGCTGTTGCCGCCCCTGACGTGGGGAGTGCACTGGGACCCCGCGCTACTTGCGGAGAGTAACGCGGGGCTTAAGGTGAGTGGGGAAAGGGCCAACATTTCTTCACCCACCCTGGAGACTCCAACAGATATATATATACTCCATTGCTTTCCCAACATCAGATCCTCTGAAGATGCCAGCCACAGATGCAGGCGAAACGTCAGGAGAGAATGCTGCTAGAACACGGCCAGACAGCCCGGAAACCACACAGCACCCAAGGTCCTTGAATCCATCCAGCTCGGGAAGGGTTCCATTTCCCCCCATAAATATAAACCGACACAGATCCCAAAAGGAAATGCTAATTACATTTAATGCTATGATTAAAGTATCAAGCATAAAGTGCCACAACCATCAAATTATCAAGATGAACCACATATATACACACAAAGCTAGAGATACAAAATATGTACTGACAACCAGTGGCGGGATTCAGCAGGTTCGCACCACTTTGGCAGAACCGGTTGTTAAAATGGTGCTTGTAAACAACCAGTTGTTAAATTATTTGAATCCCACCACCGGAACCGGTTGTTAAATTAGTTGAATCCTACCACTGCTGACAACCGTAATGGTGCACTAGGTGCTGAGTCTATAAGCGTTCATAGTAACACGCTCTGAAGATCCTGCACCCAATATGTAAAGCAGAAGTATGAGATTGCCAGTTATCCATTAAGTATTCTCATTTCAGTAAGTTCTTTCATCCCTTTGTCATCTTTCTTCTCAGTTTCAATGCTGCCCTTTTATCTTCTGGAGCTACAACCATGCATCATAATAAATTAATTACAATAAATATTCATGCATTTTGCCAAACATTATCATAAAGTGCATTGCATAATATTAATATAATCACCTGTAAAATTTTATAAACAAGTGTACAAATGTACAATAAATATTCATAATTCTTTACATAATTATAAATATTTCCTTATTTAATTCATAAATATCATGCTAAAGCATAATTACAAATTGTGCAGGTTACATTTTAAATATTTATGGTTGTTCTTCATATCTGAACGCGCTTGTGTTTTGGGAGGGAACGCAACGTGTGATTGGTGTTTGGAATATGCTGCCACAGGAGGTGGTGATGGCCACTAACCTGGATAGCTTTAAAAGGGGCTTGGACAGATTTATGGAGGAGAAGTCGATCTATGGCTACCAATCTTGATCCTCTTTGATCTGAGATTGCAAATGCCTTAACAGTCCAGGTGCTCGGGAGCAACAGCTGCAGAAGGCCATTGCTGCATGTGAGCTCCCAAAGGCACCTGGTGGGCCACTGCAAGTAGCAGAGAGCTGGACTAGATGGACTCTGGTCTGATCCAGCTGGCTTGTTCTTATGTTCTTATGGGAGGTCTATATTTCTTTTTACCCCACCTCTGCCTTCCCCCTGCCTCCATCGCAGCCATGCCGCTCCCTGCACCATTTTGGTGCAGGATCAGCTGCTGGCTATGCTTCATCTACTAGCCAGTTTGGCAAAGTGTGGCCACATACTCCCAGCTGGGTGCGCCTGCTGCCTGCTCCATGCAGGGAGGAGGCTTCAGCCATTTTGGTGGTGCCCAGATGTGGGATCCAGCAGGTTCTCACAGGTTCCCAAGAGTAGGTTACTAATTATTTGCGTGTGCCGAGAGGGGGTTACTAATTGGTGATTTTGCCACGTGATTTTTGCCTTAGTTACGCCCCTCCTCTCAGCAGTAGCACGCAGAACTTGAAGCAGTCTAGCAGAAGGTGCACCGGCGTGCGTGGCAGCCTGCGCCTGCGTGCATTCGTTTCCCACCCAAGGACCGGCGCAGTGGCTGCGTCCTTGCCACAGCCCCGCCCAGGAATGCGCCGCCCCCAGAATGCCCGGCCACGCCCCGGTCGTGTCCCGCCCAGCCCCATTGGCACTACGCCACAGTTTGAATTCCCACCATTATGGGAACCTGTTACTAAAATTTTTGGATCCCACCACTGGGGGTGCCCCATCAAAGCTAAAAAGACAGCATCATTAGGCAGCAGACACCAGACTGTCATTGACACATATGGGAGCCAGTTGAATACATCTGATCACGCTCATGTTCTCCTGCCCAAGAACAAAGATCACAGGAAGAGAGCCAGCATGCTGAAGTGGCTAAGAGCAAGTAGACTCTAATCTGGAGAACTGAGGCCCGTTCCGCATCGGCTAACAAACATGGGTGTAGGACGCTAAAAACCTGTTTTTTTGGGGGGGGACTTTGCACACAGTTCTAAAACGATTCTGCCCCATGTTATTTCCCCCAACCTGGGGTTTCTTTAATGGCTAAACAAGTGATCCTTTTCCAAAATCCTGGGTTGGGGTCACTCCTGAGCAAATGGTCAAGCAAGAGGCACTTTATTTCCCTCCCTTCCACCCTGTCCTCCATGGTCAGGGAGAAGCCATCTGTCATTGCCTGGTTATTGCAGGGAGTCCCCTTTTCCTTTTGTTTGTTTGTGTGTTTTGTGGCTTGTGCTGCATAGCTACGCAGGTGCAGCCGGTCATATCGTGGGACATCAGTATGGCTGAGGGGTTCATTTGTGCATGCCTGCGTAGCTACACATAAGAACATAAGAACTAGCCTGCTGGATCAGACCAGAGTCCATCGAGTCCAGCATTCTGCTACTCGCAGTGGCCCACCAGGTGCCTTTGGGAGCTCACATGCAGGATGTGAAAGCAATGGCCTTCTGCTGCTGCTGCTGCTCCTGAGCACCTGGTCTGCTAAGTTGTTTGCAATCTGAGATCAAGGAGGATCAAGATTGGTAGCCATAGATCGACTTCTCCTCCATAAATCTGTCCAAGCCCTTTTTAAAGCTATCCAGGTTAGTGGCCATCACCACCTCCTGTGGCAGCATATTCCAAACACCAATCACACGTTGCGTGAAGAAGTGTTTCCTTTTATTAGTCCTAATTCTTCCCCCCAGCATTTTCAATGGATGCCCCCTGGTTCTAGTATTGTGAGAAAGAGAGAAAAATGTCTCTCTGTCAACATTTTCTACCCCATGCATAATTGTATAGACTTCAATCATATCCCCCCTCAGACGTCTCCTCCAAACGAAAGAGTTCCAAACACTGCAGCCTCTCCTCATAAGGAAGGTGCTCCAATCCTTCAATCATCCTCGTTGCCCTTCTCTGCACTTTTTCTATCTCTTCGATATCCTTTTTGAGATGTGGCGACCAGAACTGAACACAGTACTCCAAGTGCGGTCGCACCACTGCAATATATAAGGGCATGACAATCTTTGCAGTTTTATTATCAACTCCTTTCCTAATTATCCCCAGCATAGAGTTTGCCTTTGTGTTGCAAGTAATTAAAAAAAGACAGAGGAGCATCTCTGTGTGAAGGCAGGACAACCATCTGGATTGTTTCCATGGGCTCCAATTGCTGCCTGCACCTAACGCAAGTGAATGCGAAAATAGGAAAACAGGTTCCTTTATCACGACTGCAACCTGTTATACATTTGCTTTGCAAAATCGGCCTGAGAGCAAGATTCTTCTTGCAGTTGGAGAACAAAAGAAGAACATAATTGCCGCTTTAAATATAGTTCACATTATAAGGAGACGAGTTTGGATTTATACCCCACCTTTCTGAACCATAAGGGGTCTCAAAGCAACTTAAAAACTCCTTCCCTTCCTCTGCCCGCACCTTGTGAGGTAGGTGGGGCTGAGAGACTTCTGAAAGAATTGTGACTGGCCCAAGGTCACCCAGCAGACTTCATGTGGAGGAACAGGGAAACAAATCCAGTTCACCAGGTAAGAGTCTGCCGCTCATGTAGAGGAGTTGGGAATTAAACTAGGCTGACCAGACGTCCCACTTTTGGCGGGACATTCCCACCTTAAAACAATTTGTCCCGCGTCCTGTGGGTCTTTTGAAGTGTCCCGATTTTTGGAAGGCTGCCGCACTGCCTTCTGGGGCGCAAGGCAGTGCGGCAGCCTCCTGCGCACGCGGCTGCAGGAGCACTGCCTTCTGGGGCACTCCCATTTCCCGCTCTGTGACAGGGCAGGAAACGGGAGCGCCCCAGAAGGCAGTGCGCTCCTGCGGCTGTGCACGCATGTGCACACGCAGCTGCCCGCCTACCTGCCTGTCCAGGTTTACAAAGGTGACCATCTAATCATCTTAAATTAAACCCATTTCTCCAGATTACAGTCCGCCACTCTTAACCACTTCACCACGCTGGCTGTCAGATCCCCATCAACTAAATGCCAGCAGAAATGCAAATACTCAGGTCTCACCTGTTTGCCACCTTGTTAGAGAACATAAGTTCCAGACCTAGAGAACATATCAACATACAAACGGTTATATGGATATCAAACACAAAAGTTCAAAATAAGGGCATATCCAGGAAGACTTGATTTGTCTAAGAACTTTACCAACAGCTTTCACGATGCCTTTCCCTTCTGTTTATAAAGCACTTTTAAAAGTGAATAATGCCGAAATCTGGATCGTCTGTGCATATCTATAATGCAGAATAAAACTTTAGTGCTATGAGTCATACCCTCTTCCCAGAGAACTCAGGGACGTGATATTATATAAATAGGGTTTAGGAATATGTGAGAAGAGAATTCCCAGTTCCCTCATTAAACTATAGGGGAACCCACAACAGTAAAACTGTAAGGGTATAAGAAGAGCCTTGCTGGATCAGAACCATCTAGTCCAGCATCCCTTTTTCACAGCAGCCAATCAGCTGCCCTGAAGAACCAACGAACAGGCCATAAAGGCTGAAGTTTTCACATGCTATTGCCTCCTAGTACTGGGTTCGGAGATTGACTACCTCTGAATATGGAGGTTCATTTTACTCACCATGGATAAGATTATAGAGGTTTGCGGCATGGATATGTCCAAATGTATGGCACGTTGCCTTCCCAAGTCATGCAACACAATTCAAAGTGGCTTTCTTATCTCTGGGGGCAACGGGAGGGTTTTTTAAAAAATCTGTTCTAGCTAGTACAGTGCTGATCCACTGATCCGGTTAAGTCAAATAAATTCAGTTAAAACGAAGTATCGTAATGAATAGCTTATTGTTTGCATGCGGCATCTTGCAGATTGGTTGTAAACTGGTGATTTCTCTTTCCAGTAAAGCAGCTATTGTGTTGAAGACCAACTCTGAATCATGGGCAGTGACTTAAGTCAGCCCTTCTCAGCAGTTCCAGGGAATCGAATTTGAGATTTTGAAATGTTTACTTACAGCAGATGTGCAGAATTCCGGGGAACTGCTGTGGTTGCTGATTCAACTTACTCTTTATCTTCTCTTTCAAGCACTTCTTTCAAGTGTTTGTTGATAGAATAACGTTGGTGAAAGAAGGAATATATATGTTGTCTTAGGTCAGATTTGCTTTTGACACAACGACTTTGCTAACTAGACCATCATGTCTGGACTTCCCCAAAATTTCTGGCAACTGTCCCTCTGACCTCTTTCGGTGGGATTCTGTAGAACTCATTCAGGAACAGAACTTGCATGAGAACTCGATATCAAAATTTCTGTAACTCATTCTACCGCACAGAGCAACGCAACAAAATGGATGCAGCGTAAATATCAGTGGCAAACAGAAAACTGTAACAGATAAAGTCTCTGAGCTGAATTAACTGGTCTTACTTATAACTCACGACTTGGTATAAGGAGAAAGTCAATCTTTTCCACAGTTCTGGTGACTAGTCCCAAAAGCTTCCAATATACTTCCCCATCAATGGGGTATCCCACATTTGACTGAGATAGGATAGCGGAATGCCGGCGCCCAGAGCATGGATCCTTTTGTGTGACTAAGCCCACTGAGCCCCATAGAAAGCTTTTTGATGGTGGAGATACTTTTTTTCTTGCTTCTGTGAGTAGCAGAGTGCTGGACTTGATGGACTCTGGTCTGATCCAGCAGGCTCTTGTTCTTACTAGCGGGGCCCAGCCATGCGTTGCTGTGGCAGTTGTCCTTCTCATCACAGTCCGCAACCCACACAGATGTCCATGCAGGTCCAATGGTCCGCAGCATAGCCTTTTGGGGTGGTCAAATGGAATCCCTCTTTCCCTTTTCAATTCACATTGTTATATGGTGGTGTCTCGTTTTTTAGTATAAGGTAACCCTTTACATTCCACAACGGAACTGTCCAGAGTGCGAATCCCGCTGTCCATGAGGCTGGTTGACACGCACAGTCCTGGCTTGGGTAAGGCGGAACTGGGGCAAGGAGGCTATCCCAGCCAGGCAGCAGAGGCAGGGTGGTGAGGCGCTCAGATCGAGGCCAGCTCCCTGGGTTTTTAAAGGGCCATGTGCAAAAGAAGCGGAGCCGGTAGTGTTGCTTCTCCCCCACGCCGTGGATTTTCTTAGAAGAAAAAGGCAAACTCCAGCTCGCTTTTAGTAAAAGAGAGCTGTGGCAAATATGGGTGAGGAAGTGGGTAAGTGGTGGTTGAATGTGAGGGAGGGCAGAGTGAGGTGTGTGAGGATGAGCTGGATGTGTGTTGTGTGGTAGTAGTGGGTGAGGCACAGAGAGTGAAAGTTACCTGTGTGTGAGGCGGGGAACCCCACCTGACGTCTCACATGGCAAAGTGTGTATGTGTTTCACTTCCACTCGTATTACCTACCAGTATTACCTATTTACTGTTTTTACTGCTCATCTCTGCCCATCTGTGCGAACATTGTAAGCCTTCATACCAAGCCCTCAGGCCACAGACAGACAGGCTGCACGGACATTCTAAGGGTGACAGTTAAACACAGCCAGCTTCATGGCCTGATGCGCCAGGAAAAAGACGTTTTGCCTGGCTCAGGTATGGACTTTCGGCGATTTGAAGGTCCGATTACCTGCCCGCAACAGGGAGGGACGTCATGTGAAAATTTGGGGGCGATCCATCCAGCAGCTTCTGAGGGAGACCATCAGGGACAAACACACATTTAGATTTTTTTATATATAGATAGATGACCTAAGTCAGATTTACATTTGACACATTGACTCCACTAACCAGGTCATCATGTATCTAGACTTCCCCAAAATCTCTGGCAAGTGTCCCTCTGACGTCTTTTGGTGGGGATTCTGTGGAACTAATTCAGGAACAGAACTTGCAATGAGAACTTGATATCAAAGTTTCTGTAACGTACACACTCTACCACACAGAGCAACACAACAAGATGGATGCAGCGTAAATATCAGTGGCAAACAGAAAACTTTAATCAATAAAGTCTCTGAGCTGAATTAAGAAACTGGTCTTACTTATAACTTATGATTTGGTACAAGGAGAAAATCGATGTTTTCCACAGTTCTTGTCACTAGTCCAAAAGCTTCCAATGTACTTCTCCATCAATGGGGTATCCCCCCCCCCCCCCCCCGCATTGAGATAGGATAGCGGGATGCTATCCCCCGGCAAGGCAGCACTGGAGCAACAACGTCCCTGCCCGCCTCAGGGCTGTGCATTGGGTTGCCCATAACTTTTCTCTGTCTGTAGCCTTTTTCTATTGCTGTGATGGATCTGAAGAACAGCGTGCCCCAAGCAAAACGGGGACTTTTACAAGATATGTTTTGCCATCAAGGAAGCAAAATGTGGTGGAGACCATTTAGAAGGTTCAAGAGACCCTTTCATTACAGGAAGAAGAAACAAGAAAGAACGAACTGGAATGGAAGCCATTGGAAGAATATTTCAAACTATATTACCAAGCAGATAAATGTAGATAGAATAATTATGTAGTAGATAAACAGAAGGAATTATATGTTGTAAATAAGTAAGTAGGTAGATTACGTAAGATAAACATTTGAATAACTACCGTGTTTCCCCGAATATAAGACAGTGTCTTATATTAATTTTTGCTCCCAAAGATGCACTATGTCTTATTTTCAGGGGATGTCTTATTTTTCTGTGTTCTGTTCGTCGGGCATGCTTCCAAACAAAAACTTTGCTATGTCTTACTTTCGGGGGATGCCTTATATTTCACACTTCAGCAAAACCTCTACTATGTCTTATTTTTAGGGGATGTCTTATATTCGGGGAAACGGTAATATCTGACTGGTACAATTATATGTATGATATATTATGAAAGAGCTATTGAATGCAGATTTATAGTATAATATTTCCACAAATTTGATTTCATTCATCTGTAGAACGCCTCAGTCAGAAGAGAAGTCTTTCAATTAAAGAATTTATATATATGAAACTCCCAATTAAGGGAGATAACAACATTTTAATTACATGAGATGAAATGTATGAAGTTAAAAAATGAATGTACAACTTTTATCTCTTTTAATTTTTTTCAAATAAAGTACAATTAAACTAAAAAAAAGAGAGCCTTTAGAAGTGTCAAGGTTCTAGTATTTACCTTCAAAATCCTAATTAGTCTGGGACCAGCATACCTACAGGACTGCCTCTCCCAATACATCCCCTGAAGACTGCTATGATCAGTGAATGAAAATCTGCTGGTGATCCCTACCAGAAAGGTGTCCAGCTGCCCTCAACCAGGGCAAGGGCTATTTTGGTACTGGTCCCAAACTGGTGAAATGCTCTGTGTAGCTAGACCCAGGGCCAGGGAGATCTGACACAGTCCTGCATGGCCTGTAAAATGGAGTTAGTTGCTCCATCAGGCACGTGGTTGAGGCAACTACAGTTTTCCAACAGAATGGCCTCCCCTCCATCCCTCCTCATTTTCTACCCCCCTGTTAAGTTACTATTGTTTTATATAGGTGGTATCAGAGGTAGAATGTGTTTTAAATGGTTTTAAATTTTTAAAATTGTTTTAATATTTGCTGAGTCTGTTTGGAGCCTCTCTTGTCATTTGAAGTGGTGGGAGTCTGTCCCTTTTAGAGTGGGGAATTGGTGACAGCAGACTTTAGGCTCTGCAAAAGGTCGGGCAAGCTTAGCATCTTGGTTGCTTATGTCTACGGAAATCAGCTTTTGCAAGAAAATCCGCAGGACAGTGGATAATAATAAACAGCGAAATGGCAAAACCCACATGCAAACAATTGTGAAAGTGGATGTGCCCAAACTTTCCCTGGCAAAACTGCTGATTGTCTTCTATATTAAAGGATAGGTGTTTGTTAGGGAGTGTTAGTAATTCTACTTATGCAAAAATAGAGGAATGACCTGCAGACCAACATGGCTGTCCTCCCGAAAGTATTTTTTACCAGCCCTTCATACGTAACAGGATTTGTGCCCCTTGCCTCAGAAATGTAAAGTTTAATCAGGAGGTTTTGGTGAAGGCGTTTGGGGAAAAAAAGTTTTTGAGAAGTTCGGTATGCCATATGGTCTATGGTAAAGCTGATATATAGCAACTGTAAAAATCTAATCTAGATCAGTTATTACACTTCCTCTTCCTGGGGTATTTTACTGTTAGTTATTGTTCCAAAGGCAAACATGTCCAATCTGTACCTGAAGGGCAGCCAAAGAGTGATCTGCATATGTCTTGCACCAAGTTTCCTTAACTGGAAAACCTTAAGTAAATATTCCAATATCTCAGAAAACTCCGAACCATAGAGGAGCAGATTGTGGCATTACTCATAAACCATACATGAGATAACTACATCATTGCCTGTCACCTGAATGGTATAAATGTTAGTCTAGCCTTAAATCCCAGTATTACTTTACTTGCCAATTCTTGAGGTATCCACTTACATCCAACTTGCCAACAGCTCCTGGGGGAACGGTAAGCCATCAATTACTAGACCTATGTTTTTAAAACCGAAATGTTATTCAATTGGCTCGAATCCTTACAGCACTAATACAAACAGCAAGAGGAACAAGAAGAGTCTGGATTTATTCCCCGCCTTTCTCTCCTGTAAGTTGACTCAAAGGGGCTTACAAACACCTTCTCTTCCTCTACCCACAACAGACACCTTGTGAGGTAGGTGGGGCTGAGAGAGTTTGGAGAGAACTGTGACTGGTCCGAAGTCACCCAGCAGGCTTCATGTGCAAGGGTGGGGGAAAAATCCAGTTCACCTGGGAAGAGTCCACCTCTCCTGTGTAGGAATGGGGAATCCAACCTGGTAGAGTCCACCTGCCCCTAATCATTACTCTATGCCGGCAACCTGGAATAGGTGAATGAGCTCATGATACCAAAGCCCAGGAAAGTGGAGGGATGTGTTGTATGTGTGGAACAACTACAAGTGAATCCACACTGAGATAATACAAGTCAGCCATGGTTGATGTTCTAGAGAGAACTGACTGTCTTATTTCAGATGATCCAAGTCCAGGGACTTAATCAGTGGTGGGATCCAAAAATTTTAGTAACAGGTTCCCATGGTGGTGGGATTCAAACTGGCGTAGCGCCAATGGGGATGGGCGGGGCACAACGGGGGGTGGCTGGGCATTCCAGGGGCAGGGCTGTGGCAAGGATGCAGCCGCTGCGCCGGTCCTTAGGCGGGAAACGAATGCACGCAGGCGCAGGCTGCCACGCACGCCGGTGCACCTCCTGCTAGACTGCTTCAAGTTCTACGCGCTACTGCTGAGAGGAGGGGCGTAACTAAGGCAAAAATCACGTGGCAAAATCACCAATTAGTAACCCCCTCTCGGCACACACAAATAATTAGTAACCTACTCTCGGGAACCTGTGAGAACCTGCTGGATCCCACCTCTGGACTTAATCCTGTGCCCTGCAGTGTAACGGTCACATGTAATTTCTCCCCAGTTCCTGTGAGTTTGGTGTGGTGAAGGAACTTCAGCCCCCCACCCCTCATGCACTGCACACCATGCTGCTGACCAGATTGATGCTGGAGGGGGGCTTCTACTTGACCTGTTGAGGAAATGCGCTGATGCACACATGGGTTTCTCCAGAGGCCAAAGAGCACGTAACTGGGACTCTTGCAAGCTGGGAAAACAGGGCCGGTGGGAAGGCTGAATCCCTGTCAGCACGTGGGCCACATTCGCCATCTGAATGGGGCAAGCTGTGCGTGGGAATCAGTAACAACCTGTAAGTCAGGTGTGACTGTTACACAGGGCATAGCGTAGTGTAGCTGATGAATGGTGGGATCCCAAAATGATCCACGAGGGGGCAAAGTCTCCCACTGTGGTGACATATGAAAAGGAAAAGAGAATTCTTCAAGTCACCCCTTCTTCAAGCAGACAAAATCTGCTGTCAAGGCCCTGTTAATCTTCTATAAAGGGTTTTTTAAAATATCGTATAAAATACAATACACATCCCTCTATTGTAATTCTACAACTTATTCTTCAATCATTATAATGTTGTGCTTTACCTAATTTAAGTTCTCTGGAATTTGTTAGGTTTTACATCTTGTTCTATGTTTCATTTATTTTATTCTGTTTAATTGGAGTAATGTGGATAGCGTTAGTAAAGGATTGTAATAACATTCATCTAAACTTAAACTGTAACTAGGTCACCTAGCAGGATATCTATTTTCCTTATGACATTGCACTTAAATAGGACCTGGCATACAACTCTGACAGACTTTAGAAAAGCCTGTTCCAAAAAGGCAAAGTTTAAGGTTGTTATCCCGGGGGACTAAGAACTATACCAGGGGCGTAACGAGGCAGCCCTGGGCAAACTGTAGCCCAGGGCAAAACCTGAGTTGGATCCCCCCCCCCCCCAATGGGCGGCCACTCCACCACGGCCAATTTTTTTTTTGCACCAGGACATTGGTGCCTGCAGGGAGTGCAGTTTTAGACATATCAGCACCAACATTTCAGCATATCATCAGGAGACTGTCCTTATGCTACTCCCCAAGTTTGGTGAGGTTTGGTTCAAGGAGTCCAAAGTTATGGACTCCCCATCCCCCATTGTTTCCAGTGGTAGCTAATAGGAGATGGGGGCTACAGTTTTGAGGGTCCATAACTTTGGCCCCCCTGAACCAAACTGCACCAAACTTGGGGGGTGCCATCATCTGCAAATGATACCCTGAAATTTTGCTGCCGATACATCCAAAAATGCACCTCCTGCAGGAACATCCTAGAAATTTGCCCAAGAATCTGTGTTCTGCATTGAGTTTTCTGCATTGCTGTCAATGGGGGTTGCAGGCTGTGGGGGGCACATTTCTGAAGGCACAGTCTCAAATCTTTCAGGATCTCATCAGGAGACTGCCCTAATGATACCCCCCAAGTTTGGTGCAGTTTGGTTCAGGGGGGCCAAAGTTATGGACCCTCAAAACTGTAGCCCCCATCTCCTATTAGCTCCCATTGGAAACAATGGGGGATAGGGGCACCCCCTTTGGGAGTCCATAACGTTGGACTCCCTAAACCAAACCTCACCAAACGTGGGAGGTAGCATAAGGACAGTCTCCTGATGATACGCTGAAATTTTGGTGCTGCTAGCCTAAAAACTGCGCCCCCTGCAGGCCAAAAATGGAAAACCACTAAAATACCCAAAAACGAACCCAGCATTTTGATGCCCCCCACAAGGTGATGCCCTGGGCAGCTGCCCACCTTGCCCAATGGGCATTACGCCAGTGAACTATACTATACTCAAGTCCCATGAAGGGATGTACGGCTTTAGTGGTGTAGATGGTGGGTGCATCACTCTTGTGAACTGGATTATCATGTGGTTGTGGTGGGTTTGTGGTGGGGAGCAGATACAAGTTTTCCACAGATTCCTGCCAGTAGATTTTGCTGTCTGCAGTTGTGGTGACTGTTGCGTCTTTAATGCTGTGCGTCAAAATAAGGACGTTGAAGAGTGTGAAACAACAGCACATTTAATAAATCTTTCTGGAAATGCATTGAACTTTTCCTTCCACCAGGCCCTGGAGTCGATTCTGGCTTGGGTTAAAGGTACAAACCTGTTTGAAACAACTACCATGTTTCCCCGAATATAAGACACTGTCTTATATTAATTTTTGCTCCCAAAGATGTGCTATGTCTTATTTTCAGGGGATGTCTTATTTTTCTGTGTTCTGTTCGTTGGGCATTCTTCCAAACAAAAACTTTGCTATGTCTTACTTTCGGGGGATGCCTTATATTTCGCACTTCAGCAAAACCTCTACTATGTCTTATTTTTAGGGGATGTCTTATATTAGGGGAAACAGGATATGGTCGTTCTGCTGTCCATCTCGACACTCAGTCCTCAGGGGAAGAAAAGAGGGACAGAAATACCTAAATAAATACATTTCAAAAGAGCTCCTGGCACCGAATGAATTGCTTTCTATTTGCAGACACACACACACACAGTCACATTAATATTTCTACTAAGGATATGGTGAGAGAATGAAATATATTCCAAGATGATGCAACCAATTCGTGGTTAAATTGCTCAACCAAACAGGAGGAAGATATCCTTCAATAAAAGGGAAGAAACAAATAAGAGAAGAACAGTGCCTCAGTGGTAGAGCATCTGTTTCGCACGCAGAAGGGCAAAGATTCTGTTCTTCGCAGTCTCCAGTTTAAAAGGACCGGGCAGTAGGTGATTTGAAAGACCCCTACGTGAGACCCTGGAGAGCCATTCCCAGTGTGAGTTGACAATATACTGACCTTAACAGACTAGTTTATTGGATTTAGTATAAGGCAGGGATGTCAAATTCACGGCCCTCCAGATGTTCATGAACTACAATTCCCATCAGTCCCTCCCAATATGAGCATTGGCTATATAGGCAAGGGCTGATGGAATTATAGTTCATGAACATCTGGAGGGCCGTGAATTTGACACCTGTGGTATAAGGCAATGAGCTGGCCCTGAATCTCCTGTACTTGGCTTGAAGTAAGCAGGCTGGGGAGTCTCGTGGCTTGAGCCTGACTGTGGCTCTAAGTCTGTGTGCTCTACCTCAACCTCTGGTCCTTGTCCTTCAGAGACTACTGGTCATAACTGGAATCTAATGCAAGCTTTAAGAGTTTCTGAAGGATCAAGTACGTCCCAGGAAAGAATTCCGCCCTTCCCAAGGGTGCTAAAATGGGGAAAGCAGGATATAAATTATTATTTAATGTTGTTTAATATCACAGCTGGCAGTTCTTTAGCTGTTTGTTGGTCTTTCGTTACAATTGGAGCATCTCCCAGAGGCCTGAGATGTTGTAATCTATCGGCATAGCATTCGTGTGAATCGCAGCAGGGCTGCCTTGTGAATCTGAAAGACATTTTCTTGATCTGAAGATGATTCAACTGCCATCCTAGTATTTTCAGAATGGTGCCCAGGATGCTGATTACCACTGGGATGACCTCAGCTAGTTTGTGCCATAGTTGCTGAATCTCGATTTTCAAATTGTGGGATTTAGTAACCTTCTCATGTACTTGCTCATTGACCCTGCTGTCACCAGTATTGCTATGTTGATGATGGTCATTATTATTATTATTATTATTATTATTATTATTATTATTATTATTATTATTATTATTATTATTATTATTATTATTATTATTATTATTATTATACACATAACACCGCACAAGTGTCTGGAATTCATCTCTGAATGTTGAGTCCTTCCCAAGGACCTAGGATATTAGAGGTATTTGTGTAGAATATGTGCAGTTCCTAGAAGTGCTGCTTTCTGCAGCAGGTGGACTGATGTTCTGTCCAAGTTTAGGCTTTCCAGATGTTTTTCAAGATTTCTTGGGATTCCTCCTAGAGCACCGACTACTAGTGGGATTACTGTTGTTCTTTTTTGCCACAATTGTTCAACTTCAATTTGTGGGTGTTGATGTTGATGAAGAAGATGAAGATGAAGATGAAGATGAAGATGATGATGAAGAAGAAGAAGAAGAAGAAGAAGAAGAAGAAGAAGAAGAATCATAGCCACCCTAACTTCGGCCAGTGTTGGCGTTCATAAGCATAGGACTCTTCCGAAGAACTCAGGATGTTGTAATGTATTAGTGTAGTATGTGTGTGTGGACCAAGCAATGTGGCCTTTTGTAACTGATAGATGGAGATTTTATCAATACGTAGAGGGTTCAAGTGCCATTTAAGGGTTTTTAGTCTGGCACTCAGTGTGCTGATAATCACCGGGATCCCATTCCCAACTGCTGGTTTATGCCATAATCTCTTGACTT
The DNA here is from genome assembly GCF_021028975.2 of Sphaerodactylus townsendi. Taxonomy (NCBI): domain Eukaryota; kingdom Metazoa; phylum Chordata; class Lepidosauria; order Squamata; family Sphaerodactylidae; genus Sphaerodactylus; species Sphaerodactylus townsendi. Next base: position 17,916,522 of record NC_059430.1, read on the forward strand.
CCATTCTGAGACCTTGGCATTTTGTCACCTTCTCCCGTTCTTTTTGTTCAACCTTGCTGCCACCAGGTATCGCTACATGAATCATCCACGCTTGTTTTTTTTCAACCTCTGTAGTTGGAGTATTAGTTGTTCCTGTTATTAAAGGGCTCACAGTCAACTTGGGTTTGTGTGTCTGAGTCTCTGCTGGGATCCCCTCCAAGTTTTCCATCTACATCAGAGGGTTGCCATCCTCCATGTGGGGCCTGGAGATTCCCTGCTTTCCCAGCAGATCTCTAAACAACAGAGACCAGGCAGTACCGCTGAAGAAGTGGCTGCTTTAGGGGGTGGACTGTATGGTGTTGTACCACCTTTTCCCCTCCTCAAGTTCCTTTTCCCCTCCTCAAGCCTCATCCTCCCCATGATCCACCCTCCCCTCCCCAAGTCTCCAGGCCTTGCCAAATCCACAGTTGGCATTCCTAGCCATCAGCCTTTTGTTTCTCTCTCCTGAACAGGTGAACAATGTTGCTGCCGTTCCTCTTCCTCGTATCTGCATCATTTTTCCTGCCTGGGGACAGCGAGGTGATGTCTACTTTTAGTGAATGCAGACAGTTCTTCTTCAAGGAGAAGTTCCCAAACGATGCTCTGAAGCCATTGAACCCAGCCAGGATCTGCCAGAAATACAAGAACAAGTACTTCTTTGCCACCATGTACGACAAGACTAAGCGCATCCCGATATACTCTGCTTATGTTTACGATCCTCAGCCAGTACAAAGCTCTGAAGAATGGATGATTGAGCCTCAGGTAAGGGGGTTGCCAACTGCTTGATGCAAGAATATCAGGGCTCTCCTAGAATTTGCTCACCTTTTGGGCTTGCTCTTTTGGACTAAAGTTCTGCCATCAGGACTCCTGGCATTCACGGCTGAATAGCTGTATATATTTTTCCTTTTTCAATGCCCCTTTTTTTGTTCTTGTACTTCGGAGTACTTATGTTGTCATCGAGTGATCAGCTGTAATTCTGGAAGAACTTTAGACCTCATCTGGAAGTTGGCAGCCCTAGTTATCAGCCAAAGGTATGGAAGGCAAGACAGAGGAAGGGATATTCTAAGACTGGGCAGCAGAATGTTTTTGTGGAGGGAAAGGCTGTGTGTGAGTGCGGGTGTGTGTGTCTGATCTGAGAGAAATTGACACTTGTTTCGTGCTTCGCAGCTGGTAGGAATATGGTCCGAACATGGAAGATGAGATATTAACGAGGATTCCAGTGCCAGAGATTCTAGCAAGCCAGGCCATGTCCCGGGACTACTCAGCAGCCCCTGGAGATGTGGACAGAGGGCACCTGAACCCAGTGGGCCATCAGCCCGACGACGACAGCAAAGCGGCTACTTTCACCTTGACCAACATCGTGCCGCAGTTCAACCGGTCCAACCAAAGGTCATGGAGAGAGTACGAAACAACAACAATGGCAGGGAAACAGAGAGAGTTTCGCTGCACGAAAATCTACGTGGTCACCGGAGCGGTCCCTGGGAATACGTTCATTTCAGGAAACCGGGTCAATTATCCCAGTCATGTCTGGTCTGCTGCCTGCTGTGAGGTTACTAAAACCAGCAGGCAGTCCTGGGGCGCCATTACAGATAATAACCGGAATGTACCACCTGGCGTAATACCTCCAGTCAGAATTCTCACCTTGAGACAACTGGAGGTAGAACTCCAGACACTGTACAAAAAGAAGAACGTCGATATTTTCGGCAGTTCTTGCTACTAGGCCGAAAGCTGCAAATCCACTTGCCTGTCCCCGAATGTTCTGTCAAGAGTTGACCATGGGATGAGGGTGGGATGAGTGAGCCCTGGCAGAGCAACACTATCTCTGGCCTCTCATGAGCCAGTTTCAGAGGGCAGCCATCTTGATCTGCCGTAGAACGGCTAGTTTTGAGACCTTAGAGACCAACCAGATTTTCAGAGTAGCAGCATTTGAGAAGAAGGGAGCTCTGATTCTCATAACTACCCCTGACTCTCAACCAGCCCCCCAGAAAATCTTGTTCTCTAAGGTACCACTGGGCTCGAATCTATTGCAGCTGACAGACACTACTGCTTCCAACAAACACTGAGACAAGCAAAAAAAGTAGACAGCCATGTCTGCTCAACTGGCAATGCTTTCCCCATCACAACACTTCCATCCCTTAAAAATATTGACCTTCAGTTAGGATTGCCAGGTCTTGCCTGGCTACCACCAGGGGGGGAGGGGCTAGGGTTGCTAGATCTAGGTGGGGAAACTCTTGGAGATTTGAGGAAGGAGCTTATGGAAGTCAGGGACCTTGGTGGGGTAAATTGCCACAGAGTCCACCCTCCAAAGCGTCCATTTTCTCCACGGGAACTGATCTTTGTAGTCTGGAGATGAGCTGGAATTCTGGAGGATCCCCAGGTCCCACCTTCATCCCATGGAGCCCGGAACAGAGGGACAGGAAAGCTTTTCTAGCTAACTGCAGCTTCAATGCCATATAATTGTTGATCGGCATAAACTCTATCTATCCTTTGGCACTTTGAAAAATACTTTTCCAATGTCTTCTCTAGGAGCAAAGAACCTGGCAGCCAAGTCCTGCCTTATGATTCAGTATAAACCAGGGGTCTGCAACCTGCGGCTCTCCAGATGTTCATGGACTACAATTCCCATCAGCCCCTGCCAGCATACTCATTTGGCCGTGCTGGCAGGGGCTGATGGGATTTGTAATCCATGAACATCTGGAGAGCCACAGGTTGCAGACCCCTGGTCTAAACGATCCACCCTATTTCTGAGGATGGTGGGGCTTTGGCCGTCCTGTTTTGTGTTTTGCTATTTTATCCATGGCTTTTGCTGGAGATACTGGAGAGGTTTCAACTATGACAGTAAGCTGCCTTGAGCCACGAGGAAAGGCAGGCTGTAATTTTTTAAATAAATTAAATGTGCCTCCATCCTCTCTTCCATTTCCAAGCAACCCCAAGCAGAATTCTCAAGAGGTGCGATAAAACCCACCAAAACCAACGAGAGAGGTGCATCAGGTTGGAGGGCTGATCTGCAAAAGGTTCTTAGCGGAGAGATGGAAGAAACATCTTTTCAAAACATTCTGTCATAACCGCTCAGCCTTTTTTCCTTGTTTCTGTTGCCAAAGAGCACTCAATCAAATAAAGATTTTGACGCATGTTTGCGTATGGTGTGTTTCAGGGTTGCGGGGGGAGCCTGGGTGGGTTGCAGGTGGAGATAATCCTAAAATGTTCCCATATCATTCAGTGCTTTTGTGACCCTGATAGGCCTTGAAATGATGATTTTGAGAAAGCCGCAACATAGCTGGGGCTAGGCAGAATTTATGGTTGGGGGCCACCACAGCATGAGGAACTGTATTAAAGGGTCGCGGCATTAGGAAGGTTGAAACCCACTGGTCTACTCAGACTGGTTGCTGCTCTCCTGGGTCTAAGGCAAAGAGGTCTTCCCACTTTTCACTGGAGATGCCAGGGATTGAATCTTGGACTTCCTGAATGCCAAGTGGCTGTTCCAGAGAATTCAGACACTTGCCAAAAAATTAAATCACTACTTTATACAAAGGATGTTTTCACATACACAAGGTCAGTGAAAGATGTTAAAATTTTAATGCCTTTTACTAAGGTGGGGGTGGGGAGAGACTGAACAAGGTAGGCACTAAAACCACAGTGGAGCATTTGACTTAGAAGTTCCAGGAAGAAGTGATGATCTACAATCCACCTCTCATCTTCATCCTGAACAGGGTATGTCAGGGGTGGCGAACCTATGGCACCGGTGCCAGAGGTGGCACTCAGAGCCCTCTGTGGGCACGCGCACACAGAGTTCGTCATGTGGGGGGGAATCGCCACCCCCCCCCCCCAGGCTGGCCTGGGCCACTGGGATTGATTATTAGCATTAAACCTAAGACCTAGGCTCATTCCACACATGCAGAATAATGCACTTTCCAAACTGCTTTCAGTGCTCTTTGAAGCTGTGCAGAATGGCAAAATCCACTTGCAAACAGTTGTGAAAGTGGTTCGAAAACGCATTATTTTACGTGTGCGGAAGGGGCCATAGTTTTGGGGAAGCAGTGATTTTCATGCGATTTTCATACAAACCCCACTGATTTTCATGCGAAGAACTAAAGCGTGATCCTTTACCTGGGAGTAAGCTCGGTTGCTGGCAATGGGGCTTGATTCTGAGCAAACCCTCCTAGGGTTGTGATTCACCTGTTCGAAGAGATGCATGGTTGCTTCAAAGCAGAGCCACCGACTGCCATCAAGCTTACCCCCGAGTAACGCATGCCTTGGAGCCAACCACTTTTTCTAAACTAAAACCTCAGTATTCGGGTTAGATTGCCGTGTTGGCACTTTGCGATAAATAAGTGGGTTTTGGGTTGCAATTTGGGCACTCGGTCTCGAAAAGGTTCGCCATCACTGCCCTAGCCAATGAAGAAAATGACAAGCGATTAATGTTTCACAAGGTACATCCCTTTATTACTATAATCACAAAATCTTCATTATGTACAGGAATGTGTATGTGAACATTAATAAATGCAATTTGTTTCATAAAGATCAAGTCGACAGAACAAACATATACCGGAAAGAACAAAAATAACCTTCTGGCCTCGCGTTGCACCTCTTGAGTGCAAATATTTAAGACACGATAGTGTTCAATTCAGCAAGTATTGCAGAACGTCATGCCACAGTTCCCCCTTCAGAGAGAGGCAGGACAGACATGCAGCCGCTGAGAAAATGCTGTAGTATATAAAAAGCCACATGTTAAATTCATAAAATATATAGTGGTTTTATTTGGATGATTTTAAAGTGATTTCGTTGTGGAATTTAGCTCCCTCAGGACGAACACCGGCTGAGTCTTCATACGTGAAACAGTCTTCTTCCTAGGCAATGGCTTTGGCTTCAGGTAGAAATGCCTCCCAATATTTTATCAGCTTGCAGAGGGGAAGAAAGAATGCAGTGAAATATCAGTACACAAGACACTGTCAAGAGGTTGTACTTATTAATTTGTTTTTATTGACTGAAAGATTTCTACCCTGTCTTCCCTCTTGGCTCAAGACGGCTTACGATAATAGGCACTAGCGGGTCCTTTCCTGCATCTTTGAAATTTCAATAGGAGATAGGGCAAGTTTTCATTTACATCAGAAGCACACAAAACCAAGGCAGCGGTAATCTGATTCTTCTCTTTCTTCAAGAAAACTTAAAAGAAGTTGTGTGTTGATAATAAAACTGCAAGGATTGTCATGCCCTTGTATAAAGCCGTGGTGCGACCGCACTTGGACTACTGTGTTCAGTTCTGGTCGCCACATCTCAAAAAGGATATCGAAGAGATAGAAAAAGTGCAGAGAAGGGCAACGAGGATGATTGAAGGATTGGAGCACCTTCCTTATGAGGAGAGGCTGCAGCGTTTGGGACTCTTTAGTTTGGAGAGGAGACGTCTGAGGGGGGATATGATTGAAGTCTATAAAATTATGCATGGGATAGAAAATGTTGACAGAGAGAAATTTTTCTCTCTTTCTCACAATACTAGAACCAGGGGGCATTCTGGGGGGAAGAATTAGGACTAATAAAAGGAAACACTTCTTCATGCAACGTGTGATTGGTGTTTGGAATATGCTGCCACAGGTGGTGGTGATGGCCACTAACCTGGATAGCTTTAAAAAGGGCTTGGACAGATTTATGGAGGAGAAGTCGATCTATGGCTACCAATCTTGATCCTCCTTGATCTCAGATTGCAAACAACTTAGCAGACCAGGTGCTCGGGAGCAGCAGCAGCAGCAGCAGGCCATTGCTTTCACCTCCTGCACGTGAGCTCCCAAAGGCACCTGGTGGGCCACTGCGAGTAGCAGAATGATGGACTAGATGGACTCTGGTCTGATCCAGCAGGCTAGTTCTTATGTTCTTATGTGTGTAAAGTACTGTCTAGTGAACTGATTTATGGAAACCCTGTGGTGTAACAGAGGTGGTTTGCCACTGACTGCCTATGTGTAGCATCCCTGGCGTTCCCGAGTCGTTTCCCATCCAAGTTCCCGAGTCGTTTCCCATCCAAGTGCTGGCCAGGACCAACTCAGCTCAGCTTCCAAGAGATCTGATGAGAACAGGCTTGCCTGAGCCAACTATGTCAAAGCAGGCAGTAAATACCCTGGATGTATGGGAGAGACAGCTATCATTTGCTTTCAGTGGTGGAAAGTGCAGTCGACTGCAGAGCTGACTTATGGTGACCCTGTAGAGCAGGGGTCTGCAACCTGCAGCTCTCCAGATGTTCATGGATTACAATTCCCATCAGCCCCTGACAGCACGGCCAATTGGGCAAGGGCTGATGGGATTTGTAGTCCATTAACATCTGGAGAGTCGGAGGTTGCAGACCCCTGCTGTAGAGTTTTCAAGGCACGTTCAGAGGTGGTTAGCCATTGCCTGTCTCTGAATAGCAACCCTAGATTTTCTTGGTGTCCTTCTACCTACCTTGGCCAACTTTGCTCAACTTCTGAGATTTGACGAGATCAGGTTAGCACGTTAGGATACAAACAGATTTTAATTTGATGTTAACAAACCTTGGTTGCAGAGTAGTGTCCTGATATTTATTGGTACAAGCTGGCCATGCTGAGAGCTAGCGTAGTGGTGTAATGGTTAAGAGCAGCAGACTCTAATCTGGAGAACCAGGTTTGATTCCCCAAGCCTCTACGCCAGCAGCAGACTCTAATCTGGAGAATCGGATTCACCACTCCTCCACACAAAGCCTGATGGGAGCCCTGGGGCCAATCACAGGTCTCTCAGAACCGTCTCAGCCCGCCTACCTCACAAGGTGTTTATTGTGCAGAGGGTAAGGGAAGGACCTCGTAAGCCGCTTTGAGACGCCTTACAGAGAGAAAGGCGAAGTACAGATCCAAAATCTTCACATTACTATACTAAGAGCATAATATTTCAAAAATAAACCAGATGTTTAGACAGAGTTTTTTTTAAATTTTAGAACTTATTCATGCAAAGTCAAACAGGAATGACGCATATTAAAAGTGTTAAATGCTTTGCCAGCTCCTCATTGAATGGGCACTCACAGTCACTAAAGTGGGAAAGGAAACACGTTAGAAACAGAGGCTGTACAGCAGAAACACTAGATGTCTGCCCCCCCCCCCCACACACATCAGCCCTGCTTCACTTTAAATTTGTATCCGCCTATCCGTTAACTTAGGGCTTTGACATTCAACCCTAACAGTGTAAATGAACAGCTAAGTGACCTACAAAATTAATTATAAGTATCTGATAAGTTCACTTACCTGCTGTTGCGTTTGTACTAGCGATTCCAAATACTTGATTATAACAGTTTTGAAATCTCTCACGCGTTCTTTCTGCTTGTGAAAGCAAAAAAACAAAACAATTACTTACCACACAATGAACATGTCTGCCACAAGCTAACCATTAAGAGTACTTCAAATATATACGTGCCTCAAATCTTCCTACTTCTTTGCGTATTGTTTTGGAGATTTGTTCAAAATCCCGCTCCCCTTGTTGAACCTTTGATTCCCACTACAGGAAAACAAACAGAACAAGTAAGAACAGTTCTCAATTGTGAAACATTGGCTCGAGCAAGAAGTCAAACTAATAATTTATTTGAAAGAAATAATGAGAGAATTTCAGAGAGTGGTTACGTTGGTCTGCATTAGAAGAGTTAGATTTGAGTCCGCTAGCGCCTTGGATACAAGCAAGATTTCTGGGGTTTGAGCTTTGGAGAATCAAACGACAGGAGCCTTGAGTCTTAATAGCTCATACCTTGGAAATCTTGTTGTTCAATAAAGTGCTAATGCACTCAGATCAAGCTCTGATAATGTGATGTTTTTATAAGTTTCTATGGAAATTACAATGAATGTGATATATATCCAGAAGTTCTTGGTTCAAACGTCACAGCCAACTCAAGGTTGCTACAGGAAAGCCCTCGGCCCTATGTGCCTCTCCCCTCCAATTTCATTACACTTTAGTTGAGCTATTCTTAGAACATCAGCGCAAAGATTACTTGCCCGGTGCGCGTGTGGCAGTATTTCACAGTGACAATGGCAACAGATACACCTTCCAACGGTGGATCCTTCGAAGTTCAGCTGAGCTTGAAAACTTATTGGACGCAGACTCTCGTAAACAAAATGTACACAAGAACTTTTGAAACACTTAATAGGCTGTTTCTGGAGAGTTCTAATAAAAGAACAGTATGTGTATGAAGATACACCGACATCTCAAACTGCACAGACTGCTTCACTGCTCTTCCAGTAAAGTCAGCGACAGCCAGAGAAAGGGCCAATTACCAATTTTAGCCTACCTTCAAGCATCTCATTAGATTCATGAATATTACAGTATTAAAAAAAATTACAGAATATTCTAAGTTAAGTCTAACTTTGAAAAGCAAATTATATATCAGGCTGCTCAGACACTATGTTGATTCTTGAGTCAGCATAGTATTTGCAGCAGTAAAAATTCCATCAAGATCCACAGCTGAAATTCAATAGGTATTTGGGATTGTCAGTTCTATAAAAAGCCATGCTGGTAATGACTGATATACAAAATATGTATCACGTGGCAGCAGCAGCATGTTAAAAAACTGACGACACATAGCGTCTGAAGAAGCCAACAGGTAGACTTTTCAAACACATGCAGGAAGCTGCAGTAGGCAGCAGGAAGTGGCACAGATCCAGGCATGCAGTTCCAAAGACACCTTGCCTTTGGACAAGAAGGCATCAGTGCCACAAACTACAACTACCACTTTGTGCTCAAAGCTATTCCCAAGAAGGGCCAGTGTCAGCATACTCTGAGTTGGGGCAGCTGTCAGGGCCCAGGTCTTCTAGCAGGGCCTGCCACGGCTGACCTATCTTCCCCTTGCCTACTTATGAGACTTCTGCCACCCACATTCTTGGACGCATATACTGACCAGAACTTCTGGAGAAGGCTGAGCACGTGCTGTACGGTGGTGACACCAGGGATTACTTGGCACCTTTGAGGAAAGGGCGTGTGGGAAGCTATGAGCACACACAGGGGGAAGGCTTGTGAGCAGATAGAGAAACATTCTCACACGGGTGTGGGGCACGCAGGCGGATGGGCAGGAAGAATGTTTTAAGATGGAGGCCAGTGCCCGAGATGCTGCAAAGCCTGGAACCGGCCTTGCTCCTGATGTCCAAGAACAATGTTTTGAGGAGCTCACTGAAATGCAGCAAGACAGTGAAGTGACCATGTCCCACTCCACAAAGTTTCACAGAGGATCAATATACGCAGTACACAAAGGAGACTGCCATCATGTGAATACACTGTGGGGGGAAAAAATCACACAATACTGACTGTGTCAAATACAGTGTTTCCAGGCAGCAAAACTAGCATTAGGTTTGAATAATATTGTGCTTCTGCCTGTCTTCAAACCTTCAGAAGCAATAAGACTGGAAAAGCTCCCTTCTCACAATTTAAGGTGCTTCTTCAGTTTATTGGTAATTATGCTCCGGCGGAAGGTTTATGCAACAGGAACATATCCAGATTTTTGGCCCCATTACTGTAAATATTCAGTTGTATTTTGCATACACTTTCCCCTACTACATTTGCCTTTCTATGTAAAATTTTGGTACACATTTTCACTATTTGACCACACTTTGTTTTTCTTGTGCCAATCTTTGACGTCGCAAATATTGTTTATGAGGAGTTTTTTCCCATAGTGTATTTGTTTATATTTTGTTATGTGCACTGTGATCCCTGTTTTTTACCATGAGAATACCCAGCACTGTCATACAGATCACTGACACTACATTTAGAGGACTTTTGCTCTGCTTGGCCGTCTTCTCACATCAAAATGCTAAAGTCTTGAGGTTTAAAGGGTTATCCACTAACACACAAAAGGTAGTGGCGACAAATCTGGCTTCACAGCAATTCCGAGTGAGTGGCCAATGGGGCGCAGGGACCACCAGTGGGGGCTTGCTGGGGCACAGGATAAATCAGCAACGCCCACAGGTAGGCTTTCTAAAGTCTATTTTGTGATATACACTGGTCTACAACTGTAATAAAGTTTGATTTGATTTAATGCCCGCATCAGTTACTTTCAAAAGATGCCCATTGTGAGCTTCAAGTCACTACCGTGTTTCCCCGAAAATAAGACAGGGTCTTATACTAATTTTTGCACCAAAAGATGCATTAGGGCTTATTTTCGGGTAGGGCTTATTTTAGGGGAAATACAGTACCTTCACAATTCATTAAGGCGGGCTCTCGGCAGATCCGTTGCTTCCCCATCACGTGTGATGCAAGCTGCATCCTCATTGGCAGGGAGCACCCTGCTGGATCACGCCATCCTGATCTAGAACTACCAGCAGGGCTTATTTTTGGAGTAGGGCTTATATTTTAAGCCTCCTCCAAAAATCCCGAAAAATCATGATAGGGCTTATTTTCGGGGCAGGTCTTATTTTCGGGGAAACATGGTATATCCAACTGGAACCTGACCTTGCATATTAGTGTGTGCATGCACACAGGTCAATACCAGCTTTTCTGGGACTGTTCCGCAGTTTGCCTAGACCAGTGGTTCTCGACCTTCCTAATGTCGCGACTTTAATACAGTTCCTCATGTTGTGGTGCCCCCCAACTCTTATATTTATCAATTTTACAGATGGAGAACACTGATGCAGAGAGTCTTAGGTGACCCCTGTGAAAGGGTCGTTCGACCCCCAAAGGGGTCACGACCCACAGGTTGAGAACCACTGGCCTAGACTGTGGCTGCACACCAGAGTATGCACAGAGTTTCCTGTTTATATAACTGGAACAAGCAAGCTACATGTTCTCTTTGCCCACCCATCTCAGCATGGCATGAACACTGATGCAGCCATTGTCAAGTTAAGGTACACAGTGAATCAGGGTAGCAGGCTTCAAACTCTGGTTACAGTGGAACCATTGTTGCATTATTATGTGCCAGTTTAATGTTTCAATGTGATTAACCCCAGAAAGAAACTATAGTTATCCTCTAGCCCACATTCCATTCCTTGGAGCTGAACAAAACAGAACATTTCTGTGCATACCTGCTCAATAAGAGCTGCTGCGTATAGAATTACAAGACAGCTCACACGAGGAAGAAGCTATTCTGCTCACATTTTTTGATTTATGGAAGACTGCCCCGGTGTTTCTTAGTTAAATTAACAGTGGGAAACCCAACTACTCTGTGCTAACACAACAGCTGGAATGGGGAGGGGGAAAAAAAGCAATATGGAAGTTACCCTACCTCTTCAATTTCCTTAATGAAGCATGATAGAAAGAGTGCAAAGATTATAGCAACTTCAAAAGGTTCAACAGTTTTATGGAAGTCATACTGTTACATGCATTCACACACACATGGATGCACACACAGACGGAATGGTCACTGAGCAAAACACTGGCGCGACTGCGTGTCATGATTTTAACCATATCAACGGATTGGATCCTGCCACGCAATTCTGCTAAATGCAGAACCCTCTTCTGGAGCCAGAAACACGCTACACGGGCCCTGATGCATTTCTGCAGGGCCTGCAAGACGAGCGTTGTTCCACCAGGCATATGGCTGAGGCAGCAACGTCTTGGCATCTTTAGGACTCCCCTTCATTTCCCCTAATTTGCTTTGTTTTACTTTATTTTCATTTATCTTAACTTATTTCACCATACCGTAACTCTCTTGTTAGGTGGTACGTGGCTTGTTATTGGTTATGAGCAGAAGGATGATGTTTAACCGTGCCAACACTTGATTTTACCATCAAATTTGGCTGCCGTTTAATGAATTAATGAATTTAGTTAAGCCTTGTCGTCATTGATTAATTGGTATTGTAGGGACTGTAAATTTTTAGAACTGTTCTAGTTGGTGAAATGGATTTGTATCAAGTGATGTTTGCATTGTTAATCTGTCCCAAGCCCATGAGGGGAGGGGAGACATAGTGATTTAATAATAAAAGGAATAATTTAGCTGGGTGCAGTGGTAGAATTCAACTCTACTTATTTTGGAAATAAGCACAAGCTTTCCCACTTGTTTTAAAATCCACCATTCAGTACATCAGAATTAAAAGATGTCTTTCAGAACTCATGCAGATGACTCCTGCACAAGAGCGCCCAACCACTCCTCATAGTCCTAAGCAATGATTTACAACTCATTACGAAATGGCCATCTGTCAGGGGTGCTTTGATTGTGTGTTCCTGCATTGCAGGGAGTTGGACTTGATGGCCCTTGGGTCTCTTCCAATTCTATATGATTCTATGAACACATTAAACCCAATGAACAGAGAAAGAAAGACAGCCAAGAAAACGCACAACGTTCAAGCTGCTCGTTTACCTCCTTGATTTCATCCTTCGCTTGCTGCAGCTTGTCCGGTTTGTTGGCGAGCTGAAGTTTTGCTTCGGCTTCCCGCTTCTTCTGCAACATGACCTGAGCATCCTGCCACTTCTGCCAGCACTTCATTCGGTGATCGAACACCCCCTGGAGAGGGAGACGGCGCAACAATGAAAAGACGGATGAAACCCTTGTGAAAAGCTACCACACGTTGCTCTTTAGATATGATTGAAGTCTATACAATTATGCATGGGGTAGAAAATGTTGACAGAGAGAAATTTTTCTCTCTTTCTCACACTACTAGAACCAGGGGGCATTCATTGAAAATGCTGGGGGGAAGAATAAGGACTAATAAAAGGAAACACTTCTTCACGCAACGTGTGATTGGTGTTTGGAATATGCTGCCCAGGAGGTGGTGATGGCCACTCACCTGGATAGCTTTAAAAGGGGCTTGGACAGATTTATGGAGGAGAAGTCGATCTATGGCTACCAATCTTGATCCTCCTTGATCTCAGATTGCAAATGCCTTAACAGTCCAGGTGCTCAGGAGCAGCAGCAGGCCATTGCTTTCACATCCTGCACGTGAGCTCCCAAAGGCACCTGGTGGGCCACTGCGAGTAGCAGAGTGCTGGACTAGATGGACTCTGGTCTGATCCAGCAGGCTAGTTCTTATGTTCTTATGTCCTTAGAGGCAAAGCATACGGAACTGAATAGTAAACTGAGCATTTTCACTTTGTTGGCTGTTCTGGGATTTCCCGGGCTGTGTGGCCGTGGGTTGGCAGTTGTTTTCTCCTAACGTTCTGCCTGTATCTGTGGCTAGCACCTTCAGAGCCATGTCAGGGTGAGATGCGTTTCTCTCCCTCACAGAGAGAATGACATCTTTCTGTGACATGCCTCTGAAGATGGCAGGCAAAGTTGTAGGCAAAACATTAGGAGACAGAACTAGCAGACCACAGCCACGCAGCCTGGAAAACCCACAGTCAGTTGACTCCAGCTGTGAAAACCTTTGACAATACATTTTTAACTAAGCATCATATATTCAGGTCTGCAGCAACACAGCTGGAATCAAACAACATCTCTAGGCTTACCCAAGATGACTGAATTTCTGCATTGACTTATTCATATTTCACTGATCTCCCTACTGTTGGGACTTAAAGGGGCTTAGAACATCACTGTTCTCGCTCCCCGCCTCCATTTTTTCACAACAACCTTGTGCGTGTGAGAATCTGTGACAGGCCCAAGGTCACCCAGGAACATGAGAACATAAGAACTAGCCTGCTGGATCAGACCAGAGTCCATCTAGTCCAGCTCTCTGCTACTCACAGTGGCCCACCAGGTGCCTTTGGGAGCTCACGTGCAGGTGAAAGCAATGGCCTTCTGCTGCTGCTGCTGCTCCTGAGCACCTGGTCTGCTAAGGCATTTGCAATCTGAGATCAAGGAGGATCAAGATTGGGAGCCATAGATCGACTTCTCCTCCATAAATCTGTCCAAGCCCTTTTTGGAAGCTTCCATGGTGGCAGTGAGGACTTGAACCCAGGTCACCTAGTCCTCCATTCTATCAACTGCATCACACTGGCTCTCAAGACTTGGCATGCACCCAGTAAATTCTGATTCCATGACTATACTCCATTCAACACAAAGAATGAAGTGTGATCCTCCACCCTGTTTCCACTGCTGCAAATAGAGTTAATTCTGTTCACATTAGAGAATCGTATTTAAGAGCTGCTTGAGTCAATACCATTATTGCCTGCTTCGATCTTTGTTAAAAGGTCATTTATATTGCCCCGGATGGCTATCAGCAAGACTTTTTGTAAAGTTGCACTTGTCCAGAGCAATATAAACGATATTTTTGCAAAGATCGATGTTTGCCATAAGGACAATAATGGCTATGGCACAAGTCGCACTTCAATACGATTCTCTGATGCGAACAGAGAATCAGGGTGGAGGAGGAGACGGCAGGCACTAGGATCCAGTGGGGCATTCAACATAAAGAAGATCCAGGAAAATGTGGTGGGATTTATCCACACATCTCCTTGGTTCTTTATGTGGCAAAGAGTATAAGTGGCCCCCATTTCGTATTAAGCTCTTTCAAAAGGTTGGAGTTTAGCTGAGACCAAAGGACAACTTCAATTCCACAATTTGAGATTTAGCTCTGCATTGTCGAAGGCTTTCACTGCCAGAATCAACTGGCTGTTATGGGTCTTCCAGGCTGTGGTCTGGTAGTTCTTGCTCCCAACATTTCACCCACATCTGGGGCTGGCATCTCCTGTGACATGCCTCTGAGGATGCCAGCCATACAGGCAGTCAAAACATTGGGAAAAGAAACTGCCAGGCCACAGCCAAACAGCACGGAAAACCCACAACAGCCAGACTTGACTCCGTTTTACTGCTGAACTCATTGCATTCTTATATCGTGCACGTGTATAAAGTCTGCCTTGCAAAAAGATCAGATAGTTCCTTAAGGGGGGGGACTTACTTTCACCGCACCAATAAGGCGAATATAGTCACTGAGCAGCTCAGAAAAGACATAGAAATCAGCAAAAGCTTGTTCTTGATGCAACTGATCTATTTTTTCCTCCACTTCTGCCAGTTGCGACAGAGCCCTTGATAAAGCCGTGTGGTCTTCAGAGTTTCCCAGCATGGCAGCACTTTTAGCAAAGGCAGCTGTGTTGGATGAAAGTTCTGAAATGAGGTAGAAACAACACTGACTTGTCACTGGGTAGAGAGGCAACATTTTGAATAGTGTATGGCAAATTACCTTCTCTAACAGAACTACCAGTAAGCCTTTACACCAGGGGTGTCCAACTCTGGCCCTCCAGATGTTCATGGACTATGATTCCTATCAGCCCTTGCAAGCATTGTAGTCCATAAACATCTGGAGGGCCAGAGCTGGGCACCCCTGCTTTCTTACCTCCAAACTATCTCCATAACTTTTTTCACTATCACAACACTGCTGAGGCTGTACAAAAAGCTAAGCTTCCATTGCTGAAAAGGTCAGAGGTATTTAGACTGAAAGTGCCGTCAAGTTGCACCTGGCCTAAGGTTTTCAAGACAAGAGATGAATAGAGGTGGTTTGGATTTCCTTGGTGGTCTCCCATCCAAGTACGAACCGGGGGTGACCCTGCTTAGCTTTCAAAATCAGAAGAGATCAGGCTAGCCTGGACCATCTAGCTCAGGGGTAGGGAACCTTTAACACTCAAAGAGCCATTTGGACCCGTTTTCCATGGGAAAAGAAAACACTTGGAGCCGCAAATAATTTTTGACATTTAAAATAAAGATAACACTGTATATATTGGGGTTTTTTACCTTTTACTCCGCTCATTCTGAGAAGCGGATGGATGCGTCTGCCCTGCTGCCTGCAGGGCGGGCAAGGATGAAGCTGGCGGCTCGGCCTTGCGGCCGCCAGAAAAACACCCACCCTGCTTCAACGGGGCAGGCGAGAGGGGAAGCCTGCGGCGCAGCCCAGCCGGCCGTGGGCAATTGGTGCGCCCGCCCTGCTGCCTGCAGGGCGGGCAAGGATGGGGCCAGCGGCTCGGCTCGTGGAGCCGCAGTGCAAGGGCAGAAGAGCCGCATGTGGCTCTCAAGCCGCAGGTTCCCTACCCCTGATCTAGCTCAGGACACGTTCAGACTGAATGTCTAAATTTCACACAGGTCACTTTTGAAAATTTGATAGGAAGATGCCTACCTTTCCTGTGGCAGACCAAGGCCTCCACACTGCCGTGAAGCTTCCGAAGTTGCTGATCCAGGTTTTCAAACTGCTGCTGTTTTTCCTCAAACCACTGGCAAGAAGTGAAGAAGCAAAGTTGGTTTTTTTATACCCCGCTTTTCTCGACCTTTAAAGAGTCTCAAAGTGGCTTAACGGCTTTTCTGCGCATGTCCGACAAGGATTAGACGCTTTTCGACACCCTCCCGGCAAACAACAAAGATTTAATGGCATAAAAGAGAAGATAAAGACTAATAATCAACTTAAAACAGAGAACTCAAAAGAGAGAACACCGGACAGCTTTGAAGAGACGAAAAACAAACCGGTGAGTCCAATTAAAATACTAAAAAGATAAAGGGCGAAGCAAAAACATGGCGCCCAAGGAAACTTATGTAACTAAAACAGATTTGTCAGAGCTAACAAATCAGATAAAGGCTTCCTTTGATGACTTTACTAAGACAACACAGATCAACCTGATTGCAATTGATAAAGACATACAAGACATGTCAAAGAAACTTTCTGTTGTCATGGGAGAGTGATTAAAAACGAGAAACAAATAAAGAAAAACACTGACGATATTGACTTCTTGAAATCAAAAATAGCCTCTCTCTCAGATAGACAAAGACGCGCAAACCTTCGTTTAATTGGAGTCCCGAGAATGGAGGACGAAACAGATATAAAAAACCAATTAATACAGTGGCTCAATTCTATAAACATTCCAACGACACGAAACACTATACAAGAAGCTGAGAAATGCTCAGCCTTTGATGTATAAAGGCAAGAAAATTTTTGTGAGACAAGATCTCTCACCAGAAACGCTGCAAATCAAGAAAACACTAATGGTACTAATAGAATCTAACTGAATAACAATCACTAACTAAAATAACTCTTGTATGTAGTTTTTGGAAGATATTAAAACAGTAATCTGCTCTAACATTGTTTACTTTAACAATCTGGGAAAGGTTCCCAGACATTTGTTTTGAATAGTATTATCTAGCTTTAACACTGTTTCAGTAAACATCAAAATGGGCGGAATGCCCAGACAGAAAACTCTCTTCTGAGGGAAAAATAGGTTGTAAGATGCAATTTAGTTGATATGTATGTATTTAGAAGTATCTTTTTATTGGAATGTTATAAGAATTTTTAAACTGATTGATTGCCATTAACAGAGAGAATTGACTAAGAATATATGCTGGGGAGGAAAAAATCCAAGATGTGGGAGGGAGGAATCTCTCCTCAGAACATCTGGGAAGAGGAAAATAGTAGACAAAATCATTACTTATGGCAGGAGATTTAAAACTTGTATCTGTAAATATTAACGGATTAAATTCCAATTTCAAAAGATTTAAACTAGCCAAACTAGTTAAGAAAGAAAACTGGGATTTGGTTTGCATCCAAGAAACACATAAAAAAGAGATATTGCTCCTTTAAACCAAAGCACAGGGCTGGAGAACCTTATGTGAATCAAGGGCAGAGGGAAGGAAGAATGGTGTTGCTATTTTAGTGAAAAATAATATAAACATACAAGTGCAAAAAATATTGAAGGATCAAAATGGGAGATGGATTTTGTTACAAGGTTTTCTTAATGAGATACAAATAACACTAATGAACTTATATGCACCCCAACAAAAGGTGCAGCCTAAAAACAATTTAACAGAGTAAAAAGGGAATATAAAGGAGACACATTAATAGTGGGAGACTGTAATATGGATTTGAGAACTTATCAGGGCTTTAAACAATGGAATATACATAGACTATATTCTGACAAAGAACATGGAGTCTATACAATGTAGTGGGTTTCAGACCATGCTCCGGTGGTAGCTACACTCAGACTGGCAAAAGAGGACAAACAGTATAGATGGAGATATGACAATATTATAATGAAGAATGAAAGAAATAAGAAGATTTTACAGGAAGGAATGAAAACTACTTTTTTAGGGAAAATAGAAAACACCGTTCTGAGGATGTTATGGGATGCCTCAAAGGCTGTAACGAGAGGGTATTGTACAGAAATAAAGAAAAGACAGAAAAAGGCCGTAAATAAGGAAAGACATGAATGAGTGGAAAAAATCAAAGCGTGCAGAGACAGAATACAGAACAAGAGTAGTATGACTGACGATAAAGAATTAAAACTACTAAATAAACAACTGGAGGAATTGGATCAATTAGAGTTATGAAAGACACACAATTTCAAAGAACCAATATAAAGTCAATGAAACAACTAGCCAATTATTTAAAGAAAAAGAAAGAAAAACAAAGAGTTAAATCAATAACAAGTGAAAACAAAGAAAGAATAACAGGAAACATAAGAATTAGACAAAGGTTTGCACAATTTTATCAAAAATTATTTAAAAGGATAGACACAGAAAGGATAGAGGAAATACATAAAAAAAGATCTAACACAGGAGGAGAAACAAAGTATGGAGAAAGATATAACACAAGAAGAAATAGGCTTAGTAATAAAAGAATTAAAGACCAACAAGTCTCCTGGTTTAGATGGATTTACAGCAGAGTATTACAAAGAAATGGCAGAAATATTAATACCTGAATTACAAAGGTTATATAATAAGATATTAAAGGGACAGAAAATACCAGAAACATGGAGAGAAACAGAAATAATCACTATATTAAAACCAGGAAGGACAGAGATATTAGCTATCCCATAAGAAATGTATTGAATGTGATACGGTAAGGATAAAAAATATGCCATGATAAAATTAGATGTCTATAAAGCATTTGACACAGTTAGCCACGCATATTTATTCCAAATAATGGAACAGACGGGATTTGGAAAGGGATCAAAAATGATACCAAAAGAATTATATAAAAACAATAGAGCAAAGATTATCATAAATAATGGATGAGTTGAAACAAGGATGTCCGCTTTCTCCATCATTATTTGTAGTAGCAATGGAATACTTAGCGGATAGAATTAGAAATAATGGTAGGATCAAAGGCTATAAAATCAATAAAGAAGAAATAAGATTAAACTTATTTGCAGATGACTTATTACTAATAACAACTAACCCTGTAGAAACTTTAAAAGAATTAAAAATAATATTAGAAGACTTTCAAAAGCATTCTGGTTTGGTGGTTAATATGGAGAAATCTGAAATCCTGGGAATAAATATAGAAAAAAAACTACTAGGAAAAGAAATGGTGAAGAAGAAGATTAAATATTTAGGTATAACATTAACAAATAAGAAGGAAAAGATGTTTAAATATAATTCACAGTAATATGGAAAAAAAGCAATTAAAGGAGTGGCAAGGAAGAATCTATCTATTTCTAAGAGAATAGTAGCATTAAAAATGTGTATAATGCCAAAACTCTTCTATCTATTTCGTACTTTGCCGTTGGAGATTAAGAAAAAACAATTTGAAGAATGGGATAAGAAAATTAAACTATGGGCATTTAATCAAAAGAAACCAAAGAGTGATGAATAAAATAGTCTATATGTCTAAAAAACTAATGGGCTGGGGGCTCCCAAAATTACAGGAATACGAGGCATTTCAAATAAAAAGTTTGATGGGAATTCAAATAGATAAAGGAGACAGATGGATGAAGTTCCGAAAATGAAATAAACTTGAACACGGGTAGCTTTGGAATATATTCAAGTTGTTCAAAATAGAAAGACAAAAATTAAAAGGCCCTAGAAAGGTGTTAATGGAAATCTGGGAGAAATGGAAGGGAAAATGGATGCCAGGGGCTGACACCACTTTCCTTGAGCATGGTTGGACAGGAAGGAGCACAAACAATAAGATCCCTACACAGACAAAGGAATATACAAAGTAGCACAATTGTACAATGAAAGAGGAGAATTAATACCGTTTCCAAATTTTATAGAGAAAGGAGGTAAAGAAAACTGGTTACTATTAAGAGGAATCTGGGAAAAGATAAAAGCCTCAGGAGGGAGGAAAGAGTGTATAATGAAAAGTTGTATAAAAATATATGAGGAAAAGAAAAGGACAAATATTAGGAGTTATATACAAAAACATGATAGAAGATCAATAACTCATGATAAGAATCATAATGGAAAAATGGCAACAAGATGGAGTGAAAGACATAGACCTTATTAAAAGGATTATAGATAATATGAATAAAATAAAAATAGATAAATATGCAGAACTAGAGAAGAAATTAATATTAAAATGGTATAGAACACGAAACAGTTGGCATATATGATAAGTGGGCTCAGTCCGAAATGTTGGCATTGTGGAGAAAAAAAATGCAATATATACCCATATGTGGCTAGAATGTATAGAAGTAAAAAATATGTGGGAAAATGTGATAAAATACATAGAAAAATATGTAAAGGTAAAAATAAAGATAAATATAGATTTACTATTTATAGGTATAGTGGATTATACTATAATAGAACAAAGAAAAAGAAAACTTTTCAAATTCATGATTAGAGCGGTCCATGCAGTAATAGCATTGGGGTGGAAGGACAAAAAAAATCTGGACAATGCAGAAATGGTTGGAATATATATGGGAGCAAATACAATTAGAAATTTTCGACACAATGTCAAGAAATCAAATATGGCAAGAAAAGCAAAAGGATATGAAGGAGATTTGGATGGAATTCAAAGACTGGCTAAGCATTGGAATTACAGAAGAAAAATGGACAAGAAGATTGAAAAGAATGGACCTGCTGCTGCGCATCTAAAGAAGAGAAGAAGAAGGAGGGTGGGGGGAGAAAGGGGGAAAAATGATATGGAGGATGTATATAAAGTATACAATATAAATCTGTAATAATTCCGAAATATCAATAAAAATATTTAAAAAAAAAAAATCAAAGTGGCTTAACAATCACATTCCCTTCCTCTCCTCACAATGGACACCTTGTGAGGTTGGCAGGATTGAGAAAGTTCTGAATAACTGTGACAATGCCAAAGGTCACCCCGGCTTCATGTGAAGGAGCAGGGAAAACAAACAAATACTTCATTAACATTCTAGTTCCCAGGATGACCGCCCTAGGAGGGAGGAGCATAAAAACCGGAAAGCAATCTATAAACAAGTATAGACTCAAATAAAGTCATAAATAACACAAAATATAAAAGTAGGGCAGGCAGGGCAGTCATAATGCAACTGTTGCTGTGTCAACCACAGACCTGGTGGAACATCTCCAGCTTATGGGCCCTGTGAAATTAACTCAACTATGGAAAAACCACCATACCCTAGTGGCTTTTTAATTTAAGACACAAAGTCTTAAGAGCAAACATTTATTAAAATGGAAAAAGTGATCAGTCCAGAGTGGTGCAGACAGTGCAAAATTTCCTAAAACAATAATATACAGATACTATACAATCCAACTAATATCAGGGATGATGCAAGACTGTCAGGCCAATACACCAGAGTCCCTGATTTACAGAGACCATTATGGGGTCCAAATATTAGCTGTTGGTCCTTGCAGGTTCAAAATCCACTAGCAAGTTCAGGAATTTTTGCACGGTTTGCCCCTTTCTGCACCGATCACTTTTTGCGCTTTAATAAACGTTTGCGCTAAAGCTTTGTGCTTTATTACAAAAAAGCAGTCAGGGCATGGTGCTTTCTCCATAGCTGAGGCTTCCTGCACTATACCCAATTTACCCTTTTTGGATTTTGGCCCGCGAAACTGAGCCAGATCTCTCAGGGCCCTGGTCTCATTTGACAGAGAGTTCCACCAGGCTGGGGCCAGAGCTGAAAAGGCTCTGCCCCTGGCTGAAGACAGCCAGAATTTTCTAGAATCAGGGATTTCCAGCAGGTTGTTGCCAACAGAGCATAATGCCCTCTGGGGGGATACACGGGGAGAGTTGAATTTTGAGCCCGATTAAGGCACATCACCATTAAAGCTGAGGGGGGGGG
Source organism: Sphaerodactylus townsendi (assembly GCF_021028975.2). NCBI lineage: Eukaryota > Metazoa > Chordata > Lepidosauria > Squamata > Sphaerodactylidae > Sphaerodactylus > Sphaerodactylus townsendi. The sequence goes on from NC_059430.1 coordinate 17,938,344, forward strand.
GGGGGAAGCTCTTACAGCATCTGATTCGTTCATCTTGATTGTCATTTTGTTAACAGCGTCGGCAGCCTTGTTGACCATCCTCAATAATCCTGCTCCGCTCAGAGCCTGGGTGTTCACTGCTCTCGGCAGCTGGAATGGAATGATAAAGAATGGCTAAGAAACCAGTGTTAAAAACTAGAGGTTTAGCCGGGCAGTGGAAGGACTGACAAGGATACAGTAGTTCCCCAGCCCCCCGATATATTTCAGTGATTTCTTGAATTGACGGTTTTTACATTCTCAGGGGAAAACTCTGAACAGGCTTTTCTTCCGCGCTTTTATGTTTCTGTGTAACAAGTCTGAGAAATGTTCTTGGTTACAATATCACCTGGACGACAAAAAGAAACAGCACAATCTTCAAGAATTAGGTCCTGCTATCTTGTCCAAATCGCAGGTGCAGCAGCACCGTGGGACAAAATATGTCGAGAGCACAAGCACAAATTCTAACATGCATTACTGCATTACTATCTTTCATAAACCTCAAACGCTGGAATCTACCTCTGTGATCCATAAGCAAAGATGAATCACAGCAGCAGAAGAAGAGTTGTTTTTAATATCCTGCTTTTCTCTACCTTTTAAGGAGTCTCAAAGTGGCTTACAATTGCCTTCCCTTGGCCTGTTCCCAGCAGAAACCTTTTGAGGTAGATGGGGCTGAAAGAGTTCAGAGAGAACTGTGACTAGCCCATGGTCACCCAGCAGGCTTTATATGGAGGAGTGGGGAAACAAATCCAGTTCACCAGATGAGAAGAAGAGCCTGGATATATACTCTGCTTTTCTCTATTTTTAAAGGAGTTCCAAAGTGGCTTACAAAATTGTTTCTCTTCCTCTCCCACCAACAGACACCTTGTGAGGCAGGTGGGCCTGAGAGAGTTCTGAGAACTAGCCCAAGTCATGCAGCATGCTTCATGTGGAGGAGCAGATAAACACACACAGTTCCACCAGATTAGAGTCCACCGCTCTTAACCTCTGTACCGCACTGGCATTATTTCCACAACCAATCAGTTTCAAATTCAGGAAGAATCATGCAGAGTTAAATTGCTTCCTGCTAAGCAACAGCAGGCCTTCAACCCCCCACCCCCCCAAATCCAGCTGTGTAAAGGGAGGACTAATACAAGATTCATGCCTGCCAAATCCTACTTTAGAAGTGCTCCCCCATAATCCACACAGTGATGATGGTAAGAGTAATTTTATATGACATCCTTCCTTTCTTAGCATGGAAGTGCTGGTGGGCGGGGTGGAGAGACACAAACTGTGGGTAAGGCAAAAAAGTCCCAGCTGTGGTGGTGACTATTTAAATTTTTTAAATGGGGAAAAAGTATATTCCAGTTAAAATGCATGGTCTCACATTATGACATTGTTACATGATTAATGTCACTTTTTGACAAAGGCAATGTCACGTAAACTAGCACGCAGGCAACTATTACAGCGGGTGCTTATACATCCTCATTGAACTGGATGGATTTTTAAAACACGAGTTTAACCTGGCATTTGAAAGGTTACCCACTGAAAGAAATGACCACCTGTTTTCTTTTTATGACAAATTATAGCATGATAGACGGTCAATGACAGCTACTTTGTAATACTGTTGTATTACAAAAACCCAGTCTTAAATCATGTCCATATCCAGAACTTCGGGTTTTTTAGACAGGGGTGGTATTTGCAAAAGAGCATTCCAGCAAGCAATAGTGCTTGCTGGCATTAGATGAGGCGCTAGCTGAATAATTTCAAGCTGGTAAAAGTCTAATGAGGGTGTAAACGCAGGCTTTAGGTGCAGGAGAATTAGATGCATGAAATGTATACGATGACAAGAGTTTTGTTATACGAGTGCCACTGTAGAGGAAAAGACAAATAGCAGAATATACCTCAGAACTTTCCAAGAACTGCCTTAAATCAGGATCCTGTAACAAGGTCGGGTGTTTTACTGTTCGTTGTAGATACCTACGATTTAAAAAGTTGCACAACATTTAGTGCGCTTGACAGTACTGCAAAAACATCTGCTATCCACAGAACGTGCACGGGGCTACAGCCTCTCGTTAACTGGACAACAGTTTTAAAATGTGATTATGTGGGTTTGCGTTAGAGGCTATTTCTCTCAATGACCCCCTTCAACCTTTTCTCTTGTGATGCTAACAGATATGTATTTGGTTAGCCATATTAGAACAGAAACAAAAACCTATCAAATTAGCCAGCAAGCACTTGTTTTTATGTAGGATTACACTTCTCTAATTTAGTTTTTTTAAAAATATATTGTGATTTTCTACTGTCTATGTATTTTCTAGAATTGTGGTTTTATTTACATTATAAGACACGTTGAGTTCTGAAGGGAAGAAAGGTAGCTGACAAAGGGTTCAAATTAATATCAACCGTTCTTTGCTCCCTACTTCAGGCAAGCAGGAAGCAAAGAATAATGCAAGCAAATCCATGCCGTAAAACCAGAACTGCAAGCCAACCACACAATATTAAACATGCACCAAAACTACCGTAATTTATACTCCCCTACTCTCAGTAATACGCAGCTTTGGAAAACTAGACCTCTTCACAAAGAGAAAGCAAGAAGGCAGTTGTGACATGAAAACAGTCTACCCAATTTCAAAAGGAAGAGGCAAGATCAGGGTAGATATAAGATCTAGTTTCGTACGATCCACACAATGTGGAGCATTAGGATTCAAGCACAGGGAATCCAGTTCTCACACACATATGGAAGGCAGCAACTCAAAAGATTTATAGGAAAAGTGGCCCATGAACATATTCAGACATGAACGATCCCACGAAGATGGAGACAGCAGGAAGATGCTAGTCTTCAGCTACCATGATGGAAAGGGGCCATTATATTGACAGAGGGAATAATTTGACTCCCTAAAATAGACTTATGGCTTATTCTGAGCACTAGATTTAAAAAGAGCAGCTGGGCTTTCACTGGTGTAAGGCAGTGCTGTTAAGCTGAAGTCAGCTTAGATCAGGGGTAGGGAACCTGCGGCTCTCCAGATGTTCAGGAACTACAATTCCCATCAGCCCCTACCAGCATGGCCAATTGGCCATGCTGACAGAGGCTGATGGGAATTGTAGTTCCTGAACATCTGGAGAGCCGCAGGTTCCCTACCCCTGGCTTAGATCAACCCTGCAGGTTTTTCAAGGGAAGAGATGAACAGAAGTCATTTGCTATTGCCTGCCTTGGTGTTAACAGTCCTGGACTTCCTTGGTGGTCCTCCCATCTATGGACTCACCAGGGCTGAACTTGCTTAGCTTCTGAGATCTGAGATTGAACTAACCTGGGCCATCAAGGTGACAGCTGACCCATGCTAATAGTGGTGGAAAGTGCCATCAAGTCGCAGCTGACTCCCGTTGGGTTGTCCAAGCAAGAGACATATAAAGATTGCCACGGCCTGCCTCTGCATAACAGTTCTGGACTTCCTTCTGGACTTCCATCCAAACACTAACCAGGGCTGACCCTGCTTCGTTTCCAAGCTTTGATGAAACTGGGCTAGCCTGGCAGCTGCTGCCAAAGTACTTTAAATATATATATCAGAAGCCTTGCTAGGAGAGAGGAGGAGGAGGACAGACACCTTGTGAGGTAGGTGGGATTGAAGAGATCTCTGAAGAACTGCGACTAGCCCAAGGTCACCCAGCAGGAATGTAGGAGTGGGGAAACACATCTGGTTCACCAGATAAGGCTCAGCCACTCAGGTGGAGGAGTGGGGAATCAAACCTGGTTCTCCAGATTAGAATCCACCTGCTCTTAACCCCTACACCAAGCTGGCTCTCTATCTGGCCTACTCATTTCTTAAGAAGCACTTGGTGGGCATCATGAAAAGGCGAGTGCCACGGAGCCCATGAGCGCCATGTTGGGGATCCCTGCCACATAATCACCTATGAATTGCAGAGGTACCTTACCTTTCTAGTGCTGCTCTTCTTTTTTCTACAAATTCTGTAGATGATGAATCTTCTTTGCCTACTTTTACCTTGGTCATGCCTTTGAAGAAAGTCACATTGGGCCATTTACATTTTGATACGAATATATAAGCAAAAATTCAGGAGCCCCCCCCCCCCCCAAAGAAAAGAAAAGAAAAGCCAGGAACCTTTCCAACTTTTTTAAAAAAAAACAGCCTTTAAACAGGGGCAGTCTAGTCTGATTCAATAGGACTTGCTTTGCTAGCAAGGGCTGTCGGGTCTTCAGGTTAACTATAAAGTGGGGGGGGGCAACATTTAATTATATTTTAAGAGGGATTAAGTTCAAAATGGGGGATGGGGGGCGTTTTACGTCAACTCTGTCCCTCTTAGTAGTGTTTGGAAGTAACCAGGCTGTTGTTAACCTTAAGTCAGTGGTGTCTAACTCAAGTGCCCCAGATGTTCATGGACTACGATTCCCATCAGCCCTTGCCAGCATGGCCCATTTGGGGCTGATGGGAATCGTAGTCCATGAACATCTGGGGCACCTGAGTTGGACACCCCTGACTTAAGTCATCCAATCCGTCCCCAACTATGTCATGGAATGTCCAGCAATGCCTTGGCCAAAGGGTAGATGTTTATTTAATGCTTCAAGTACTCAAAAGGAAATCTGGAGAGATGGCCCCATATTTACAGGGAATCCCGTCCTACAAGGGGCTACAGTCAGTGGTGGGATTCAGCCGGTTTGCACCACTTCGGCAGAACCGGTTGTTGAAACGGTGCTTGTAAACAACCAGTTCTTAAATTATTTGGATCCCACCACCGGAACCGGTTGTTACATTATTTGAATCCCACCACTGGCTACAGTGAATGTTTAAAACACAGATGGTGTGGAGGGGAAGGAGTGGATAAGGGGTGGTGGTTTTGCCTTTGTTTCTCCAGAGGTGTGTTTAATTACAACTCCTCTTTTTTTAAAAAAATGGGTATAGTAAGAACTTTCCAATACGTTAATGTTGACAAGGTCAAAAGGGCACTGGATAATGTCTGCCTACTAAATGTATTGTCCATTTTTAAAACCCAATAGAAGTATTTAAAAAATCAGCAAAGTGCTCATGGGACATAATTGTGGCAAAAAAGGGGGGAGCAGCACAGAAGGAAGTTCACAGTGAGTGAGAAATATTAGCTGCTTGCAGATGGAACTCCAGGATTTTATTTGTGTTTGACTTCCACCACGAACACTACAAGTTAAATATTCTATCAAAATCAGTTACAGCGTCCATTAATAACCCTACACAGTTATATATTATCCACTGAGCCTTGCTGATAGTGCACTAAGACACATATTTTTACAGACAGAATTCAGACCCAGTTTTCCTTTACGTAAGAGCTTTTTGTCTTTACTAAGAATTTAGACAGTGAATGCCTGGTTTTAATGTCTATTTTAAAATGAACATTAGAAATCAAGAAGAAAAAAAGAGCTTGAATTTATACCCCGCCTGTAAGGACCCTCAAGGTGGCTTAAAACTCCTTTCCCTTCCTCTCCCCACAACAGACACCTTATGAGGTAGGTGGTGTGGAGAGAGTTCAGAGAGTCACCCAAGACCACCCTGCAGGAATGTAGGAGAGGGGAAACAAATCTGGTTCACCAGATAAAAGTCTGCCGTTCATGTGGAGGAGTGGGGAATCAAACACGGTTCTCCAAATTAGAGTCCACAGCTCTTAACCACTACACCATACTGGCTCTGAAAGCTGCCCAAAGCTGCTTTTACTCAGTTAAACTTTGTGCTCCAAGATTCAATGGGAAGGGCTATTGCCAATGCAAAGGACTCACAATTCCACCCATAGAAAACTGGGAAGGTTTGATCTAAGTAAAATGCAAACATGTGCCTCAAACCAAAAAGATGACAAAACAGAGAATACATTGTTTGTTGAGTTAACTGAACATCCTTGAATTCAGTACTTTTCTTTCCCAACTTGATTCTAGAGATCAATGATTACTAGAAAGATGCAAAACAAAAACACCAAACGAACATTCTGGCATTTCAAAAAGGAACACAATCCGTTCACGAATCGCTGCTTACCGACAATACTTTTCTCTGGCGCTGGAGGCACAATGTACCCAACGTGCAGGTATTTTGAAGCTAATTTGCTGTGCAAACCAAGGAAGTCGCTGAATCTTCTTTTCACAGAGAATTCATTTTTGTGAAACATGGACAGACTGGTCTAAAAAAGAAAAACAGCTGCTCTAAAATATTCAGCACTTAACAGGGTACAGAACAGTCCAAATTCTGTTGTCAAAACAAGTTACCTTTGTTGTTACTCTGTAGGCCATGTAAGCATTCATACCGTCACCTAAAGCAACAGACAGAAGAGTCATAGGTCAGTCCTTCAGTACTCCTTTGATACTTAACTGCTCACACAATGAGTGTCCCCAAAACTTCATCTGTCATTTTCCTCTTTTGTACTTAGTTTAAGCTACAGTTTTAACTTGTTTTAATGTGCTTGTGCATTGGTAGCCATATAAGGGTAGAAAGGTGGGATAAAAGTCTTGCTAATAAACAGATTAACTCGCTAATCTAATTTGATTTATAAGTCCATTTTTATAACCCCCTGAAAATTAAAATATGCCAAAACTATTTCTATGACACGCTGCTTTCAGACTCACCAACTTTCTCTGGATCAGACACATTAATTTCAACATCAAACATGTCTCCGTTGGCCTCCTCTTCGATCTAGGAAGACAAAATATAGTGTGATCAAGTTCCCTTTGACTTTATGGTTATTAAAATGTCATCAAGTTGCAATTTGCTTCTGGTTACTAACTGGCTCAGCCCTGCATTGAGCTACAGCCAGATCATGGAACTTCACTGAAAACATCTCTCAGATGTACTTTCTATTAGAAAGGCAAGTGAAGTTTATTTTACACTGCCTCTTGATACAAATCTTGTAGTTGCTAAACTACTACATGGGGAAGGTTTACTTACCAGGAAACAAAATTGTGGGGGTACAGTTGCCAAAAGTGTGAGTGACTTTTCAGACAGCAGGAAAAAATAGAGTCTGAAATTTTGACAGTTAATTGGTGTGCCCTCATGCAGACTTGGGTCCCATGGCAAGCATCACAACCTAAGGTTTACTTGGCCCTGCTCTGAAAATGGAGCCTTTCATCTACTTAGTCTTCCAGTAATATATAGTAAGAATATTGGGGAAGAGGCTTGTCTTGCATGAGACTAGCAAAACCTCCCCTTGCCCTGCTGAATGAGAAACTAAAGCTATGTTGCTTAACATTTTGCTGTTGAGGCACACTGTGGTTTTCACACACTAACACAAACGTGAAGCAGGTGAAATGGGGAGATAAAAACAGAAGAAATGTTGAAGAATTAAGGGGAAGAGTAGCAATAGGACACAGATACAGCATTAAGACAGAAAGCAATTTCATTGCTGCGGCACTGTTAGTCCAAACAACTGACAAAGTTATGGGCAATCAGAACTCTTTACATAAACAGAGTCTCCCCCTTCTATGTGTTATAACTGTTCAGTATACATCATGATCTATTTGCTATACCAGGGGTAGGGAACCTGCGGCTCTCCAGATGTTCAGGAACTACAATTCCCATCAGCCCCTACCGGCATGGCCAATTGGCCATGCTGACAGAGGCTGATGGGAATTGTAGTTCCTGAACATCTGGAGAGCCGCAGGTTCCCTACCCCTGTGCTATACAATCTGAAAGGCAGCACCTACGATCATTATGACAGGTGTCTTTGATGAACGGAAAAGTGAATCGAAAGGGGAGTTAAAATCTTGAAGTGTTATTGGTGTCAGCCTCAGCTGTGTGAACTCCGAATGCTCCATCATGGATTATACACATGAAGGCAAAGGCAAAAAATACCTCTTCCCTTCCCCCTTTCCACTCCCTGATTATGTTAAAAACACCAACAAAATATTTGTTTTCTGAAATGAATGAAATGCTCCAAACCAGGTTTTACTCACTCAAGATACGTAGTATGGAAATTTTTAGGCAAGACCTTCTATAGCACAGGTGTCAAACTCGCGGCCCTTCAGATGTTATGGACTACAGTTCCCATCATCCCCTGCCAGCATGATGCTGGCAGGGGATGATGGGAACTGTAGTCCATAACATCTGGAGGGCTGCAAGTTTGACACCTATGTTCTATAGTATAATAATATAATATCTATCTTGGACAATCCTATAGTACACAACTCAAATACAAGATTCTTGTCGCTAGCTAGAAATTGCCACCAACTTCAAGGGAGGCCCGTGCAGGGCCTTCTTTCCTTCTGTGTTGCTTCTTTTCTTTTGATGATCTTTCATGCTGTGACACATGTCCTTTGGTAAGGTGGGGTACGACAGTTCACAGCTCACACTCTAATACTGAGTGCATCTGCAATTATTCTACAAGGAAACAGTGGCGTAACATGCTTAAATTTCATAAACGCTCCAGGCACTACAATTTCACATGCTAAATGATAGACAATGAATTTGGTTAAGGCAGTAAAATAAGTCAGAATATAAAATAAGGCAGATATTTGTAATTTTCCTCAAAAATGTGTCCTTTCTGGAATTTTACCTCTCGTCTGAATCTAAAAATAAGTTCAAAAATTAAAACGGCTGTTTAGAACTTGTGCAGTCATCAAAATATTTTCTTGCGGATCCGTGGCGTAAGATTCTGAGTGAGTATGTAAGAGTCAACAGGTCACTTCTGCCTTGTGGCAGTCCCATAATCGATGACCTCTGAAACACACTACTGTTAACAGTCTTGCTCAGCTGCAGTAAACTGAGAGCCAGGGCTTCCTTGATTGAGTCAGCCCACCTCATATTGGGTCTTCCTCTTTAGCTGCTGCTTTCAACATTTGCCAGCATTACTGGCTTTTCCAGTTAATCTAGTCTTCTTATAAAGTCATCAAAGTGTGATAGCCTCAGTTTAGTTATTTAAGGGAGAGCTCAGGCATGATTTGATCTAGAACCAGATTTGCATCAAGTTCATAACTCAGCTCAGCCTCACCAACATTAGAGTGTAATGAAAACGGCATGAGAAAATAAATACCTCTTCTCTTGATCGATCAAAATCAACAGGGACAGATATACTTTTGGACTCCATTCTGGGTGCTACTAGTGTAGTAGGTGTCACAGGAGTAACTGCAGGAGTAGAATCTGAAGAGAGTATCAGTTCCCTTTCTGGGCTATCCAGAGAAACTTCCTCGGTGGCTTCTAAATAAAGAACAGTTAACAAGCAGATGCATGAACTAATATACTTAACATTGTAATGCAAACATGTGACTATACTCTGTTGCACAGAAAGATGATAGTAGGGTTATATATTCTTCTACCTCATGCTGGACCTTCTTTGTTGTAGAATACTCCACCTGGGTCCTAGGGCCGACCTAACTCTGCTCCCCACCCCCTATCTGAAAGTAAAAATACATTCTGCCATCCAGTTTAATTATACAATATTTGCACCCAACTCAATTATACGTCTTTACTCCCAGCTGGCCTTCCTTGCTTGCCAGGCCAAACGGTGCCCACCTGTCCGCCTGCAGTGAACCCAGTCTCCCTGTAGGTACTGGGCCAGCCATGAGCAGCAGGCTCCAAGCCACCCTTACCCGGATTCCGTTTGCTGATCTCACAAGCAGCTGCCAGAAGGGGACCTGCCTGTCTGCCCACTCTTGTGACTTTGTTGGTGACTGTGCAATTGGAGCCCTTTGCAATTGGAGTTAAAATAACAGTGAGGAGAGTTCTCTATAGAAATACACATGCCCACTCCTGCTCCGTGAGCCATTTTGCCAAGAAAAAGTATGATGCAGTTTGTAAAAAGCAAGTACTGGTGATAGTTGGTTAATGAGTTATAAATAAACGATAGTTCTCATATTCATTTGGGACTATATTCTACTGCATACAATTTTCTCAACTGCTGCACCTCAACTGACCATACTATCATCTTTCTATGGAACGGAGACTTTTTATTCCAATATCTATTTTCAATGTACTTCTGTGTAAGATCAAAAACCTACAACAGCAAAAATGACACATTTGCTTAATGAGTCCCAAGTCTCAAAATGATAAAGAACTGCAAAGTGCTGTGCATTTGTTGTTTAATTTATACCCCACACTCTCTCCCAGCAGGGGACTCAGGGCAACTTGCGGCGTTTAAAAATATATTTAAAATACAATAAATGCAAATAAAATGGAGGCAAAAAGCAATAGATAGAACAATAAAACCAATTAAAATGTCAGCTACAAAATGGGTTATGGCTGTCTCTGGCAAGAAAGGGATACTCTCCACTACTCTGTCACCAGAACACTCTGCCTGTGGTTTTTCCCTTTCCTCAAATCTTACATTTTCCTGTCCTTCAGAGAACGCATTTATTTGGCAAAAAAGAACAGTGCCTTTAATATTAACCAGGATTTGTATCTTACCTTTGTCCTCTGCTTGAGGTAGCTCATCTCGAGACAAACACAATGAACAGAAGCAAACGCTCGAACAAAAGCAACAGTCTCCAATGCTCCATAAAGAACTGACGGCTCAGCTAACAGCAAGGACTGTAAAACATCTCACTGAAATTTTGTAACCTTTCTAAAACCTGAGAGATTGTTTACCTTAGCTTTATGGGAAACAAGCACCGTGACAGAAAACAGTCCATCTCCTGCGGCCTTTGTTCTAAACCCAGCCACAAGTGGAACATTAGTAGCCTTGAGCAAGTATCTATAAGAACGTGAGAGCACAATATGACCGCTGCATCTCTCACTACTCCAGTGCAATAGTTCCCAATCTTTTTTTCATAAGGGGATACACAAGTCCAAGATTTCTTGGTATAGTGGCCCATCAACTGATTTTCGTCACAAATCAGTAAAACTGCCAAAGTAAACAACTCACAGGCTTTGCAACCCACGGATTGAGAAATGCTCCGGTGGCTTACGTACGGTTGCTCCACAGCTAGCCTTCCAGGGAAGTGGCTATACACTTCCTAAAACAAGTGTAAGCATGACATCAGCAGGACCTTCTGAGAACTGGGGCGAGGGCTTTTAAACTTCCTGACAGTCAGGGCTGTTTGACCGTGGAATGCACTACCTCGGAGTGCGGTGGACTCTCCTTCTTTGTAGGTTTTTAAAGAGAGGCTGGATGGCCATCTGTCAGGAGTGCTTTGATGGTGTGTTCCTGCATGACAGGGGGCTGAACTTGATTGCCCTTGGGGGGGGTCTCTTCCAACTCTATGATTCTAATCCCTTCTGGATCTCTGACAGGGCCACAGAAAAAGAGGAAGAGCTTGCAGCTTCATTTATCGACGGTGCAGAGGGCTGCCAAGTTGCAGCTGACTTATGGCAATGCCACAGGGAGTTTTCAAGGCAAGAGATGTTTGCCGTTGCCTGCCTCTGAATGGTCTTCCTCGCTGGTCTCCCACCCAAGTATATCAAGGATAACTCTACTTAGCTTCTGACAGTGGGCTAGGCTGGGCCACCCAAATCACTTTAAGGCGGATTTCGCATGGGCCAAAAACAGCGGTGTGAAAACAGTGTAAAATGGTTTAAAACAGTGTAAAAGGATTTACACCATTTTCACACCACTGGTTTTGACCCATGCGGAATCCCCCTTAGTTTTCTAACCCAATTCTTCTTTTAAATCTATTTTCATGAGACTGTAAACTGGGCAGTGTGGTGTAGTGGTTAAGAGCAGGTGGACTCTATTCTGGACAACCAGGTTTGATTCCCTGCTGTTCCACATGAAGCCTGCTGGGTGAACTTGGGCTGGTCACAGGTCTCTCAGAACCCTCTCAGCCCTACCTACCTCACAAGGTGTCTGTCATGGGGAAGGGAAGGTGCTTTGAGGCTCCTTAAAGGTAGAAAAAAGCAAGGTATAAATCAAAACTCTGCTTCTTGGGTTCTAATAGAGATAATGTGGTGTAGTGGTTAAAGTTATGTACTGGAAACTGGGAGATCACAGGTTCGAATACCCACTCTGCCATGGGACTGGTTGACCCAGAGCCAACCACATCCTCTCAACCTCACCTACCTCACAAGCTGTTGATTAAATGAAGGACATAAGCTGCTTTGGGTCCCCAGCTAGAACCACCCAAACTCTATTTAAAACAGCATAGGAGTTCTTGGTTCTCTCGCTACCATCTCTCACTCTGTCAATGCAGAATATGGGCAGAAGAATAATGGAAACCAGTCATACAGTCATAAAGCAGCAGGCCTGCTTTCTTCAATTAGACAAAACATAGTATTAAAAGCAAGTCTGTACAAGAGACCTCACAATTGGTATCATAGGTTCTTATGGCCCTGCTTGCATGTGAAAGCAGATCGTATCTTACTGAGATCATTTCACTCTAAAAGACCATCTGCTTCAAGGCACTCGCTTCCAGAAAGCCACTTAAATTTTTACTCCAACAACCCATCCTCCTGTGCCAAAGTCCAACCACTGTCTAGAAACAGCACATCATAGAAAGCACCTAAAGGTACAAGGAAGCGTCTGAACAACAACAAAAAAAGGCAGGAAGATTTTTTTTTTAAAGGGGCGAGAATTACCAGCAAAAAGGTCTTCCCTGTCGTCATCTAGGATGATTTCTGCAGGCTTGGGGCCATTCGAATTTGTGCTGATGTCTTCAGCAGGAAGGCTGGCCGGTTCTGGAGATGACGGGCTGGACTGTGGAGGAGCAACAAACAATTGGAAAAGCAACAGGTCAGCATTCAGATTGACCGTGATTGTTTCAAAGCAGTCATCCAACACAGGCACAAAATATGAAAAAAACAGCATGTAAAAGCAGCCATGTCAGCAATCTCCATTTCCTACCAGTTGCACAATAACATCCTAAGGAAACATTAATCATCCATCAATGCTTGCTCAAAGGGGATATAGTACATACTTTCAATCTGTAATGCGCACTTGCGTATTTTATCTATGCACGCCGTGTTGAATCAAATGGTCTTCGTAGCCACTGAAACAGTCCGGACAACCCACAACAGACAATTCAGGTTTTGTTTAGAAACGTCCCTTCTAAATAAGTGTCAGAAATGTGAGCATCAAGAAGGGGCCTTGTATCGCTTATAGTGGACTTGTGGAAAAGCTAATTTATTCAGCCAATTTATGAGGGCTCAGGGTGTCAATACCACAGTGACATTAATAGATAAGATAAAAATCTCATAAAATTCAACCATTTCAACAGGACAACACTGTAAACCATTTAAGGGGAGGGTAATAAAAACCATATCTGCCACCCCATTCTCACCCGTCTAAAAGGAAAGGACCAAGAAAATGAAAAGGAAACAGGAAAGGGATGGCAAAGGGGAGGCCAAACAGAGGGAGTACTATTGCTGGCCTCCACCGTCAGTCTGGCAGAATAGTTCTGTCTTACAGGTCCTGTCATTGTACTAGATCCCGCAGGGCCCTGGGTGCATGTGGCAGTATACTCAACCTGGCTGGTCGAGAACAGCTGAGCCACTTTTGAACCAGCAAATTGTTGTTTGCTAAGGAATTTTGGAGGTCAATTAATAGAATAACTCATACGATTTTAAAGACAAATGTACAAATGAAACCGGAGGCTCATCTGTTGGGACTTATGGATAGATCTCTGGGAAGACAGCATGGAACTGTGCTTTTATATACAACAGTAGTAACAAGAATACTCAATGTGGAGAAATAGAAAACTCCAGCTATACCTACAACTGAAGAATGGTGGGTGAAAGCATTAGAGTTGGCAGAGATGGCCAAGTTAACTTCATTACTCAAAGAAAAGAACTTAGTTCAGTTTGAGGACAATGGGAAACCCTTGATAGGAGTATGTAAAATAAATAGAGAAAATAAATGACCAGTGGTTTTGAAGGTTAAGGACTATTAAAATAAGGGCCAATAGAGACATGAGACTTTTCCACAAGTCTAAAAGGTGTTGACCTTTCAGGCCTTACGCGGCCTGGGACCCTCGTACCTTCGGGACCGCATTACCCCATATGTCCCGAGTCGACCTCTGCGCTCAGCAGAGGCCAATTTACTGGAGATCCCTGGCCCCTCAATGATGCGGCTGGCCTCCACTCAGGCCAGGGCCTTTACGGCTCTGGCCCCCGCCTGGTGGAACACTCTACCACCAGCTGTCCGGGCCCTGCGGGACCTTGGAGAGTTCCGTAGGGCCTGCAAGACCGAATTGTTCCACCGGGCCTTCGGCGAGACCAGCCGCTGAGGGTGCCCTGCTTTCATCCTCCCCCCTGCTGTATAGGGTCCCTAACATCATCAGGACCCATCATTCTTCTTGGGAGGGTTGCATATGGGTTCGTGGGATACTGTTTTAGAATGAAAATTTTAAACTTTTATATGTTATGTTTATATATGTTTTTATATTGTTCACCGCCCTGAGCCCTTTGGGGATAGGGCGGTATATTAAATCAAATTAATAATAATAATAATAATAATAATAATAATAATAATAATAATAATAATATCTATAATGACACTATAGGCTTAATTTTAATTAGGTAGTAAAAGAACATTCTAAAAAATTGTTTATGAGTAATATTTGGTGCAGAAGAAACTGGGAGTCCTTATGGAATATGTACTTTATAAATATGTGCATTTTTCCTTTGTGTGTTTTAAACATCTTGAAGTACTAATAAAAATTTTTAAGCATGGGGAACTTCTACTGAATACGATAAGCCATTGGGTAGATCCACACAGGACTGGACTACAAATGGCTAAGTCGTCACCAATTGCAGAAACCTTATAAGCTGCCATTCAGACAAAACAGAGTTTTTAAGAAAACCTTGCAACACATCCTGGGCGTTAAAACAGAATCTTTTCATTGCATCACAGTTGGGAGAGGCAGTTATCCGAAAAATGCTAAGGCAGCTGAATTCAGGCAAAGAAATTTCAGCAGTAACTGGGCTGCCAGTGAATGAAACTTTAAGGCCCGGCCACCACAAAGCCAGCAAGGGAGAGCAGATAGAGTACTGGGCTGGGATCTCAGTTCAAATTCCCACTCTGCTATGGTAGCTTGCTGTGCAACCTTGAGCCAATCACACACACTCAGCCTAGGCTGCCTCGCAGGGCTGCAGTGAGGATAAAATGGAGGAGGGGAAGAAAAGAATGTCAGCTGCTTAGGGGTGAAAGATGCGTAATGAATGAAGTAAACATAGGCCCATTCTCTCCTGCAACACTTTTCAATGTTGACTCATTTACATAAGTCAAGTTTATTATTACTGACATTTTGGACAAAGTCTGGTTTGCTTGGAGATCACACACTTGGCTCTAACTGCAATCCAAAAGAGGTAAATGGCTGCTAGACACCCTTTGACATTTACAGTATTTAATTACATCTTCATTGAGAGCCATTTTTTTATTATAGATGCATATACAAGCCCCTTGGCCTGAATATGAAATTCTAAATTAAGAATTCGTGTAAAAAAGCTTGATTGCGTGTATATTATACTGACCTCAGAGGAAGAACCTTTCTGGGTGGAAATGCTTCAGTTCTTTGATATGTGTAACCATTTCAGACTATTTAAGTGGAATACACTGGAAGCGCTTATATTGTATACAGTGTGTCCAGTGTCGGGGCTGCCTCCCACCACCTGGAAGCCTGTTCCATACCCCTCCATGTCACAAATCTCCAACCAGGGACCCTGGAGCACCCCACAACTGACAGTCCTGCCCCTTGATTTACCATAAGGAGCAAGGACCTCCAGGAAGCCAGCAGCAAGAAGGAATAGCAGACAAGTGGCAGGAGAGCCTGAGCAACAAGAGCAAGCCTCAGCAGTTCCACCGAACAGGGCGGAAGCAGCACAGCCCTGGCCAAGTTGCAATCAGCTGTCCTCAGCAGCCTTAGACTGCGGGGCAGGGCTGACACAGCCCCAGCCTGGCTGCAATTGAGGAGGAGGGCAAAGAAGACTGAAGAACCAGTCTCAGGCTGGCAGGTCATGACAGACACCTCGCCAGCCTCTAGGAGGCTGAAGCAGGAAGCTCCCAGGAGGGAGGGAACCTCCAGAAACAAAGGAATTAAGGGAAAACAGGACAAGAGGGAGGAGGGTGATTTGGTGCAGGGCTCAAGCTTGCAGGAGTGCTGTTAGCTATTGGACAGAAGTAAAGCGCTTATGAATAGAATGGAATAGAAGCCAGAGTCATGTCCTGTTTGTTCCCGAAGAGTAGCTGAACTTCTGCTATCTTGCTTATTAATGTTAATATGAGTTTTTTTAATTTAAATATCTAAATTTTTTAATTTTAAATATTTGGCACTATGCTATAAAACATGTACTCCCTTTTCTGAAAGAAATCTCTTTCTGTCAACCTATTGGTTCCTAGCTTGTTTTAAGGGTTGGGTTTCGCTTCCCTTCAGTTTTGGCAAAATCTAACTTGCTCATGCTGAACTCAGTCTGCTTCCTCTTCTTTCCTTTGTGCTTCGAGGAAAGAATGAAGACTTCACAAACCAGGTGATTTCCATCACACCTTGTTATGATGGCCAAACTCAGATAATTTAACAACTGTTTCTTGAACAAAACCAAGGACTGTAGTCCACTGGTTCTGAACCCTAGTTGCACACAAGAAACAGTCTCCAATGATCAAAGTGAGCCGATCAGGGGATCAGCCCAAACTAGCTAAACGAGGAAGCCAAGACTAGGAAGTCTTCAATCTCAATTCTGTGGGCAAGAGGAGGCAACACAAAGATCGGCATGGAAATAAGCCAGGCGCAAGCTCACTGTGAGCACATTTAAACTGGTTTGGTGACATCCGAGTACACACTCAAGACTCTAATCAACAGAAGGCTGACTGAACGGTAGTTCAAGGGTATTCGGTTCTAGACATTCCTCTCAGTTCTGGACAAATGTTTACAGAATTACACGGCTGTCTCTGAAGTCTCTCAGCCTTACGAGGTTTACAAGTCTTACAGGATATCTGTTGTGGGGAGGGGAAGGGAAAGGAGTTTGTAAGGTGCCTTGAGAGTCCTTACTGTTGAGAAAAGCAAGGTATAAATCCAAATTCCTCCTCTTCTCAACCCAGAGAAGTAAGCAGAAGTCCTGATTATTGAGGGCAGCTGACCCATCCATGAACTCAGAGACATCATGTGCATGAAAGGGCTACCCCCATATGACTTATGAAAGCAGCCATCAAGCCGCAGAAGGGACACTTGGTCCGGTAACTTCGCAAAAATGGCTACTGTTGATCAAAAATACATGAGAGCCCTTTCATATAAACTAACCATGCAGGTAAACATAATCAAACCTCCTGGAAGCCTTCCCATTCCAGGAAGGCGAATGAAATTCATGATGAGAGACTTTTAATGGGAAGCATTTGCAATGGAAATATCTTCCACATAGTGCCTACTGACAAGGCAGTTCAATGGTATCACCCAGTAAAGCTTCTCAGTGTAGGTTCAGGGTGCTTCTACATATCAGAGTGAGAAAATATCCTCACACAATTTTACAACAATTCCCCACCAGTATGTGTGGCTATTAGGTGAAAAAATGACAGTAAGAATTGTGCAACAGTGGAATGGCCTGCCAAGGGAGGTGGTGAGCTCCCCATCACTGACAGTCTTCAAGCAGCAGCTGGACGAACACTTGCCAGGGATGCTATAGACTGATTTTGCATTGAATGGGGGTTGGACTAGATGGCCTTTATAGACCCTTCCGGCTCTATGATTTGCACACCCCACAGCCTCTCCTGGCAAACTCCTTTGAAAAGCATCAAAAGAGACACACGTGCTTTTGAATGGTAAAATAGTAATATATGGTTACATGCTGCTTTGTTCCACTGCTTACTTTCCTTACCTCAATAATTCTCTCACTTCAAAAATTGTCCATGCTAGAATCCAATAAATTTGGGCAATATTACAAGGTTACTGAACTGAAAACTTAATTAACAATGGCTCTCCAAAATGTGAAAAGTATCAAGTTGACAGACAGTAGCTTGTCTATGGTTCTACACTGGGCACATGGCATGCTGAAATACAGACTTGGAGACTTGAGATTCATCTTGCACGCTGAACCCCCGTACTTGTCAGCTACTGCTGACAATTACATTCAGAGCATTACTCCATTCTACTATATCTTGCTTCCTATAGATCTGAGCATTTTCAAATTAACACCCCCTCAGTCAAGAGCTCTTCGCAAGAAGTCAAAGGGTAGATATTAGTATTAATCAGGGGTCTCAATATTTCACTCCAAATTTAACTTATAGTTCCATCTCCTGGAAATACCTTTGCTTCCACTATAGCACATCACTCAGTTTCAAGAAGCAAATTCCCATTCATGGCATGGTCCTCAGGACAAGGACTATATGACACTCGTTGTTTTTAATTTAGTTGCTAGTTTAATGTGATTTGAAGGAACTATTGGTAATTTGAAGGACCAATTTGTGATTTGAAGGAACTATTTTTATTGTTTATATAGGTGAGAAAAGCAAAATAAATAAATAAAATGCCCCTTAAAGTCTTAACTCCTTGTGAATAGCTGCAGCTTTGACAGTTTTCAGAAGTTTCAGTCTTATCTCTTTTCACAAAAGTCCAGCACATTGCCATTGTCAAAACATGATAAAGGGGACATAGGCTGTACACCCTGACCCTGCTGATTTACAGTTCAGTGGCAGGAAACGTTCTCTAACAAAAACAGGAACGTTTACTTTTGTGTCTGATACAACGCTTTTTAAAACTAAGGATATATGGGAAACAAATTCAGGGCAGTCATAAGAGATGCAAGGTCCCCAATTTAAAAGAGTCACTAATTACTACAGCGTGGTAAAGTCATGTCCGACTAGAATCTGGGAGATCCAGTTCATATCTTCACTCTGCCATGAAACTTACTGGGTGACCTTAGCCAGTTTTCCTTCCTAAGCTAACTTAGCTTACAGGATTGTTAGAAGTGCAAAATGTGGCAGGAAAAAACCAATACACATCACCCTGAGGAAACATGATAAAGTTTGCTAAATAAAGCAAAAAAACCACTTGGCTTTACATAATATTAACTTCCCAAAGGATTGGCAAAGAGACTTCAAAAGCCCGTTGTTTCAAGAAACATGGAATCTGCTTTGGAGGGAATAAGCATGAATCTCAGTGAGAAAAGCACACTACAGATAAAGAATATAAAATTTAATACACCAGTATAAGACCACAGAAATGTACTCTACCATCTGTGACACAGAGTAACTATTTTACTTACATGAAGGGAAGAGGGAAATTCCCGCAAACACTGCCATGAAGAAAGGAAGAGGGGCTCTTGAGTTCACAAACCAGTTATTAAGAAACTATCTTCCTTCTATCAGTATTTTGCATTTCAGATACCAAAACCCTTCAATTGTAGCTAGTAACTGAATAAACACATCTATTTAATGGCTTCAAACATCAGGCAGCTTGCTTACCAGTGACATCCCAAAAAAGCTTACACGATTCTGTTCTCTTCCATGTATCCTCACAACACCCTTGCGAAGAAGGCTATGCTGAGAGTATGGCAGCTGCCCAAGGTCACCCCGCAAGCTTCCATGGTAGAGTGGCAATACAGAATCTGGGTCTCCAATATTGTTGTCCGACATTCTTATTGCTATACCCCGCTGAGTCTCAATTAGGACATCATGTGAATGTGTTTAAATTGCAGTCAAGTTGCTTCTGAGCTATGGTGACCCTCTGAATTAACACACGTCTTATTGTTGACAGCCTTGCCCAGTTCCTACAGGCTGAGGACCATGGCTTCCTTTACAGAGCCAGTCCATCTCTTGTTGGGTCTTCCTGCTGCTTCCAGCTTTTCCTAGCATATGAGATCACACTGAACACATTTAAAGCAATAAAGAAGCAAGATAACTTAGAGGGCTAAGCAGTATTTACAGAAAGGACACTAAGTTTTTGCTAACCAAAACAAGCATGCCTTCTATCGAGCAAGCCTTGTCAGAAAAAGAGGAACTCACCACAACTGAACAGGAGGATGTGAAACACCTTGCAGAAACCATCTAGATTCACACCCAGTCGGATTTTAGTGACAAATAAGTTTTTCGGAGTATGAGCGTTTAAGTGTCAAAGTTTCCTTCCTCAGATTTGACTATAACTGGAGACCTCCGAGTCTTTAAATCCCAGTTAGAAGGTAAGTGGAGGAGCGCAAAGACGAGAGTCACAAGGCAAAGGTACAAGGCAAAACGTTATCCCCTCTCACCTTCTGACTGGGATATAAGGACTGAAGAATCTCCATTTTGAGTTATATTTAATGAAAGGAGCTTTGACTCCCACACTCTGAAACTCTTGTTTGGGTTTAAGGTGCTACCGGACTGGGAACTTGCTCTTCTACTACAGCTAACCTTTGAAAAAGTTATTCTATTTACACCCTTTTGAGGAACCCTCCAGCCTAAGGGACCATAGTTTACAGAGAGGAGTGGTGTCTCCAAGCGCCGTGTTCAGAAAAAATAGGAGGGTGGCTGGCCACTGTGGCATCGGGCTAAAAGCAAGAAGGTGGAGAAAAGGCAGGCAGGAGCTGGAGGGAAAGGCTTTGCAGATACCACCACGTAAGCAAGTAGAAGACGAAGACATAAACTGTATTCGAAGAAGTGTCAAGATAGCTACAGTTGCCAACCTCCAGGTGGGGCCTGCAGCTCTCCTAGAATTAAATTTATGGATTCAGAGAACTGACAGAAAGTTATGGTTGCTAACCTCCAGGTGGGACCTGGAGTCTTTCCTGGAATTGAAACGGCTCTCCAGACGAAAGGGTTCAGCTCCCCCGGGAGAAATGGTAGCCTCGAAGGGCGCCCACTGCCTCACACCGCGCCAGGCTCCCTCCCAGCCTCTCCACTGCAGCGCCCCACATTCCCAAAAGGCTCCCGAGCTGGAGCTGGCCACCGGGCCAGGACTAAAGAGGGCGGCGCCGGAACCGTAGGGGACAACCAAGCGACCGCTGGGGGCTCCCCGCCCGGGCTCACCTCCAGCGTAGACACGGTGCTGGTGAACAGGTCCTCGCCGTCCTCCAGCTCCTCCGCCTCGGTCTGCCGCCCGTCCCCCAGCGGAGGGGGCTCTCTTTCTGCCGCCATCTTATCCCCCCCCTCTCCTCCCGAGGTGCGCGACTTCCGGCAGTGTCCTCCAGTCACGTGACGCCCAACGGGCCCGCCCCCTCGGCTGGCTCACGTGACGGCCAGGAGCGCGAAGTTTTCCCCTGCTGCTCGGGAGAGGAGGGCGGGGCCGCTACCTGGTGATTGACAGCCGGGTGGGGCGACGAGAGGGGCTGGGATTGGTCCAGCTGAGACCGGCGGGAGGGGCGGGGGAAGAAACTCCGGCGGGATGCGCACGCATCCTCTAGCGGCCGTTGGGCGACCGTTACGGCCGCAGGAGGAGGGTCTTGCTCGCCCACTTCCGGTGCGGCCCCGCCCCTTCCGTTTGAGCCTCACCGGTCCTTCTTCGCCTGGCTGCGCCCGCTGTCAGAGCGGCGTCCGCGATGTCGGACAAGGAGTTCATGTGGGCCCTCAAGAACGGCGACCTGGACGAGGTGAAAGACTTCGTGGCCAAGGTGAGGCTCCTTGCGTGCGTGCGTGCGTGCAAGGGGGGCTGATGGAGAAGGGGCGGGGCTCATCAGTCTGGGGGGCGAAAGTAAAAACAATTGGATTTATGCCATTTACTTATATCTCGGTATTCCACCCAGTGGGGACCCAAAGGGGCTGATCTCGTCCGTCATTTTATCCTCACGACAGCACTGTGAGGTAGGTCAGGGCTGAGAGTATGTGCCTGGCCTAAGATCATCCAGCAAGCTTCTATAGCACCTATGGGGATTCAAACCTGGGTCTTCCAGAGCTTCATCATCGCGGGAGGGGGGCGAAAATAAAAGCTATTGGATTTATGTCATTCATTTATACCCCACCTTTCCACTCATCGGAGCCCCAAAGGGGTTTGCCGCGTTCTTTTCTTCATTTTATCCTCACAACAGCCCTGTGAGGTAGGTCAGGGCTGAGAGCGCTTGACTAGTCCGACCTCATCCAGCAAACTTCCATGACACAAGGAGAGATTCAAACCTGGGTCTTCCAGGCCCTAATCCCACAATTTTAGCCACTACGCTATTTCTTGTTGCTCCAGGTGGCTGGAGCAGAAGAATGTCCCAGTTTTACAGCTCCCTTGTACTCTGTTCATGCTCAGGGGTGTTCTCGTGGGTTCTGTTATACTGCTGTCTTTTTGCAAATGGAGATGAAGAAGAGGTTTATTTTATTGCATCCATAGGCCGTCCATAGAACTTAGAAGAAACCAATACAAATTCTTGTACCATATATAACAATTAGCATTCTGAGGAAATATTATTCTCACATGCTGTGTGACTTAAAAACTGGGAAATAAATATAACACTCAGTTAAAACTTTAAAACCTATTTATGTAAAGTCGATATACAAATGGAGATGAGGTTCCAGCTGTGATCCTTAACCCGAGGGCAAAAACCAGCCTAGTTGTGGGCGTGGTGGCTGGGTTGGGCAGGTGCAGGCTTTTACAAGCTGTTCTCCAGGGAGAAGCCCGGAGGTGCTTTAAATTTCAGCCTACATTTCTTTTTATTTTTGTGGTGAGGATCGCAGAAAACTACTTTAGCATTGGCCAGGATTTTTTCCTGCCCTCTCATCCTGTAAGTCATAACTATTCCTGCTGCTCAAGTGCTTTGTCTCAGGAAGCTTCGTTGGGAGAGCAGCATGTGGGGCGGAGGCACGCAGAATTCTTCAGGAGGGCATTGTAGGCATGACCGGTTTCAGTCCTGGGTACTTGAGAGAGCAGTTGGCCCATATATTCCTGCCTGGGCATTGAGGTCAGAGGGGGAAGCCGGCTGGCAGTTTTGCCCCCTTCAGAGGGAGGTGGCGTGGCCCATAGGGTATTCTCAACAGTTGCCCTTCACTGTGGAATGCCCTCCCATTAGAGGCCTACTCTCCTGGAGTTTCAGCGTCTGGCCTCTTCATCTGGGTATTTGACTGGTCCTCCCCCCCCCCCCCACACACACACACTGGGATTGGGGCTCAAGGTGCCCTGTACACTCATCCACTTTTTGGGTGGTTGTGGTGGGACCTTTAGAGTCTAGAATTTTTTATGGTTTTATATTTTATTTATTTATTATTTAGATTTTTATACCGCCCTATCCCCGAGGGGCTCCGGGCGGTGTACAACAAAACTAATACAAATCAAGTTCGGGAGCAAACTATACAATTAAAACAACAGCAACCCACAGAGGCTCCATCGTTAAAATATACTGAATTTCATTAAAAACAGCGGTAATACCATAGTAGAAGGCACCCGGTAAACCCTTTTTCTTAAAGCCCTCCCCTAGGGAATGGCTGGACTCCTCCATAGGAGGGTAATCTAGATGTAACCGAGCAGGGGCGCCATACTCAGCCGCTGGTTGCTCCAAAGGCCTGGCGGAACAACTCAGTCTTACAGGCCCTGCAGAATTCACCAAGATCCCGCAGGGCCTGGACAGCTGGAGGAAGGGTGTTCCACCTGGCCCGCGTGGAGGCCAGCCGCATCATGGAGGGGCCGGGGACCACCAGTAAATTATAGTGGTTATTTCTGTAGTGGTTATTTATTTACAGCAGTTATATCTGTTGTTTTATGGGATTTTGTTATGGCTTTTATTGTAGCCCGCCCTAAGACTATTGTAAAAGGTGGGGAATAAATCTTAATAGTAAATAAAGCTGCAATGAAATGGTGCTAATGAAGGGGGTGACTTTTGGCAGGGATAACATTTTTCTTACGTTTATGAACTTGTTCCCTTAAACCAGGGGTAGGGAACCTGCAGCTCTCCAGATGTTCAGGAACTACAATTCCCATCAGCCCCTACCAGCATGGCCAATTGGCCATGCTGACAGAGGCTGATGGGAATGGTAGTTCCTGAACATCTGGAGAGCCGCAGGTTCCCTACCCCTGCCTTAAACAGTTAGGTTTGCATACGCACACTCCTTCAGCGATCCCAGGCTACGTGTGTTATTTTGTGTTTTGAAGAATCCTTTATGGTAAATTTAAATGCTATTTATATGTTGTAATCCTGTTACTTACTGAAAATGTTTTAATTATACTCGTAATCCATCTTGTGTACTTGTGAACGGCATACAAATAAAAATAACTACAACAATGACATGTTGCAATCTAAAGTTTAGAACAAGGAGAAGGAAGGCGCTGTCCCATTTGATGTAATTTTATCTCTTTTCTTCCTCCATTTGAAAGCCCTTTCATTAAAGAACAAAAGAAGAGCCCTGATGGATAGGAAAAATCAGGGTCCATCTAGTCCGGCATCCTGCCTCACACAGTAGTCAACCAGCTTCTCTGGAAAGCAAAACAAACAGGGCATTGAGGCCAAGGCCCTCTTCTGACGCTGCCTCCTGGCCCTGGGATTTAGAGGTTGACAGCGTTTGAACATGAAAGTTCCCTTCAGTCAGTATTGCTAGTAGGCACTAATAACTCTGGCCTTCATGAATCTGTCTGATCCCCTGTTAAAGTTTTTTATGCCTGTGGCCCTAACTCCATCCTCTGGTATTAAATATTGGGGGGTTGGATGAGCGTACTCTTGCTCATCTTTATTTCTGATGCATGATAAATGGTTCATCTACACCTTGTCTGAGGAGCTAAACAGGATTCTAGTGGCACTTTATAAACGCTAACAACATTTTAGCATAAGCTTTCTGGAGTTGACACCTTCAGATGTGTGAAACCTACATCCGTTAGGTGGATGCTTTTATATTTGTAAGATAAAGGAAAGCCCACCCAGTGGTTCTTAGGAGACTTTAGCCATCTGCTCAAGAAAACAGATGCTGGAACAAATTCTGCTAGTTTCTTGGTGGCTGTTGAGCTCTTGTTTCATTTTGCCGCTACAGGCTAGCACAGTGATGGCGAACCTTTTTGAGACTGAGTGCCCAAACTGCAACCCAAAACCCATTTATTTATCGCAAAGTGCCAACACGGCAATTTAACCTGAATACTGAGGTTTTAGTATAGAAAAAACGGTTGCCTCAGAGGCGCGCGTTACGTAAGAGTAAGCTTGGTGGTAGCCGGTGGCTTTGCTTTAAAGCCACTGTGTAACGCTTTGAACAGGTGAATCACGACCCTAGGAGGGTTTACTCAGAAGCAAACCCCATTGCCAGCAACCGAGCTTACTCCTAGGTAAAGGATCATGCTTTCGTTCTTCCCATGAAAATCAGTGGGGTTTAACAACGCTTAACAGGGTTACCTACAGTGCTTCCCCAAAACTAGGTCTTAGGTTTAATGCTAATAATTTCCCTGAAATTATTACAGTATTATCACATAATGAACTCTGTGCACGCGTGCCCACAGAGAGGGCTCTGAGTGCCACCTCTGGCACCCGTGCCATAGGTTCGCCACCACTGGGCTAGCATATCTGGACTATCAAAGCGTAGTATCCCTACTTTTAGCTATAAGTGTCTCCAAGGTGCAACGGGCCGATTTTGTTTCCATCAGCTAATTAACTGTGCGTGTTGCATTAAAACGAGTAAAAAGAACAGGGAGAAATTAATTAAAAAAAACACTGAATTTCTCACTAATCAACCAGGTTCCGAAACCGAATGCACACAGCTGCTTTATGCCATCTCGGAGCTATCTAGATCTGTGCTGTTGACTGACCTCCCTGGGGTCTCCAGGGTCTCTAGCCGAGAATGGCGGAGTGTAAATGAAAGAAATGAGATTGGCAGTGGAGTTTTGTCATAACTTGGAATCAAATTGAGGATGACAGCGTCTATCCTGTGTTTAAAAATGGAGTAGTCCTCATCATGTAGAATGAATGGTTTGGGTGTCTAATTTTTTTTTCAAAACAGCAAAGTTAGTTAGTTCAAAACAGCAAAGTTAGTGGGGTGAGAACAACTGACCCCACACTGTCTTCTTGTCTCCTTTTTGTTTCTCTTCGCAGATGCCTTCTTCCCGCTGAAGGCTACTTCCCCATATCTCTGCTAAGATGAGCAATTTTGGGACAAGAAACTGCAGAAAGGCAAGCCACAGGGGGCAGATTTCTGCCCTTATCATAGCTCCATGGCCTGCAGAAGGTCCCAGGTTCAATCCTGGGCATCTCCAGTTGAAGGAGGGGGTGGCAGGTAATCTGAAAGATCCCTGCCTGAGACCCTGGAGATCCACTGCCAGCCAGAGTAGATTACTAATTTGGATTGAGCAGTGATCTGATCCAGCTGATGGCAGATTTGGATGTTCAGATGGTGCCCCTTTTTGCTGGTCAATATGAGACCCTTACAGCTCTCGCCCTGAATTGGGCAACTGGGTGTTGGATGAGCAACTGCTGCTTTTGTATCTCATTCGGCCATTAGAAGAAAACAGTCTGCTTTTCCCAACTGTAAGGAGTCTTACAAGCAGCTTACGATTGCCTTCCCTTCCTCTTCCTGCAACAGACACCTTGCGAGGAAGGTGGGGCTGAGAGAGTTCTGAAAGAACTGGGACTAACCCAAGGTGTCTCTGCCAGTTTTATGTGTAAGAGTAGGGAGACAAATCCAGTTCACCAGATAAGAATCTGCCGGTCATGTGGAGGAATGGGGAAACAAACCCAGTGCACCAGATTAGAGTTCACCACCCTTTACCACTCTGCCAGGCTGGTATATCCTGTGCTTTAAAAATGATTTTGCTGCCATTAAAGCAGTCTGCCAAGCTGGATACAGTTTGGATCTGATTACATAATATAGGGAAAAGCGACATGAGAAAACATTTGAGCGATTAGTCTTGCTTCAAAGACGCCTGACATGACTGTGGCATGTATATCTGATAACATTGTCAGGATAACAAAGTGTTACCCTAAAGCGTTTCCTCTTACTTCAGTATCTCGGGGAGTGTTGTGTCTGACTCAGCATCCCTACCAACGGGAGCTGCTTCCATCCTGAAAACATGCCAATGTGGCGTACAGGTGCGCTGTGCCACTCCCTGCTCCCCTGGCAATTCCTGACTATTTCCCTCCCCTTTTCCCCCACTTTATTACTCTCCTCCAATACACTCAACCAGCTCTGTTTCCTTTCCACCTCATCTCTATCAGGTTTCCGATTGTCTTCCCCCTCTGCAGCTCCAACGCCTGTCTTCCGTCTGCTGCTCCTGCTTACCCAACCCTGCAAGCGTTCCTAATGTGCTGTGTACTCTGGCGTCGGAACTGCATCACACAGACCCTAACAAGTGCCAGGTCTCGTAATATCTATGCCTGTGATCTCCTGTTCAAATTTCCATGGATGGAAACTGTTCCTGTTCTTCCTAATCCTTCCCTCCGTGTAATCCTTTGCTCCTGGATGAATTTTCCAAGCCTTCCACCTCAGAGCCAGTGTGTGCAGGTTTCATGCCTTCAAGGCACAGCCATTGTATATTTTTCTGGCATCTTTGACTGTACACGTGGGAGTATAGAGACTGTAAGAACCGAAATTCCCTTTATAAAGGCCAAATTCCAGTTCAGGTCATGTGTCCGTAACTTTTTCAAATTCTGTGTAATCAAAAGCGCCTCTGTTGTTCTTACAACCCAGGGTGGATTAAATAGGGGATTGAATGGATGGCAGCAATTGCTGCAGCCCTGAAATTCCTGTGTCGTTGTTTGGATGAATTTTGGGACTCTCCTGGCCCAACACATGTCCCTCAGTCTCTGTATGAATGCTGACACAGGCTAGCAGAATTTATGATGTCGTGCCTGCCATTCCCAAAGGCACACTACTTGTCGTTGTTCTTTAGCAGCCTTTGTAAGGTGGCTTACTCAGCTTCAGTCCTGTCCCCTTGGCTGTTCTTTCCCTCAGGGAAGTGATTCCTTAGCCTTTGCCCTGCCTAATTGCACATGATAGAAATATGTTCCTAGATCTGCTTATTGATGAATCATCTTTCTGACTTTTCCCATTCTATTTGGCCTTTAAACATCTTCACTCCCTTACAGATGTTAGTTCCCCAAAGGTTGCTGCCTTTCTCTTGAAAACAAGTTATGCTTCCGATAAGTCCATTTGGTACCTTTCCCGGGCCTACAGTATCTGTTTACAAAAGTCCGCACTTTTTAATTTAACGTATTGTATATCATTGCAGGGGTGTATTCTTTGGTGCCCTGGTGTGGTGAATTGTTGATTTAAGGGGGCTTGCTGCTTTGACCCCCGATATCTTTTCTCTAAATAGTTGCAGCGGGGTTAGCAATGGACTGAAACAAGCTCGTAAGTTCAAAGTTATGGGGAGGATGCATGGTGGTGGGTTGTGTGTTGCTGTTCGGGATAAGAGCAGGGAGTATCGGATCCAGAGGTGTGAATTCAGCAGTCTCAAGGGATTAAGGTGTTAATGCTGATA
Source organism: Sphaerodactylus townsendi (assembly GCF_021028975.2). Classification (NCBI taxonomy): domain Eukaryota; kingdom Metazoa; phylum Chordata; class Lepidosauria; order Squamata; family Sphaerodactylidae; genus Sphaerodactylus; species Sphaerodactylus townsendi. The sequence goes on from NC_059430.1 coordinate 17,966,485, forward strand.
AGCGTTCTGTAATGGTTTTCAGGGTTCAGTTTACAAAGAGATCATTTTTACTGGAGAAAAACAGGGAAAAACAGAGCTAAAATCAAAGATAAATAATGAGGGGAAGAGCAAGATTCGAGCCCAGTGGCAACTTGGAAGACCAACAAGATCTCCTTTGTATAAGCTTTTGAGAATCACAGTTCCCTTCAACAGATACAACACATGTGATGAAGGGAGGTTTAACTCTTGTTTGTGTTTAAGGGGCTCCTGGATTCGAATCTTGCTCTTCTACTTCAGATCCACATGCTTGCCCACTTGAATCCAATAAGGAAAGCAATAACTCTTTGAAAGTATAAATTTGGACTTGCACAGTTAAGTAGTGATCATTAAACATTTTTTAAAAGGGCTTATACCATAGTGGTTTGAATAGTACAGGCAGTAAACTGAATTCATTCATCTAATTCCAGAAGCTGACTCAACTGGGTTTGTGGATTCATACTAAATGTAGAGGATACATTACAGCACAGTCCAGTTTGTGTGTGTGTTTGTGCGAGGGGGGGGGGCACTGCAACCTGTGGCAGTGAGGCAAAGGCGGTGCTGCGTTGCCTCCGAAGGGGCTTTGGGCAGCACAGAAGGGAGGGAAACTTGGAATATTTCCGCTGCCCAAATCACCCCATTGTTGAAAAGTCTGGGGGCTGAAGTTTCCAGGCTGGAACGCTGGTGGATGCCGACTAACATTGGCTCCACCCCCAGTAATGCCCTGTCCTGTCCTGTCGTACACGGCATTTGAGCAGCAGCACTGACTTCCAGGTTTTGACATTACACAGCTGAGAGGTGGCTGGCTGCCAGCACTTGCCCCCTCTGCCAGAGGGGTACCCCTTGCACCATTGGAGCATCTTTTGACTGGTGAGTCGCCTCGGTGGCTGTTACGAGGGTGACGGCCAGGTGTAAATTTTGTTAGATAAGTACAAAACACAGGAGTGATTCAGAAAATTTAATTTCTAAAGTGAGCAGGACGAAAAAGATATACTTGACACACAGGGTTCCCTTTTAGGAATGTCTAGTCCAGTGGTTCTCAACCTGGGGGTCGGGACCCCTTTGGGGGTCCAACGACCCTTTCACAGGGGTCGCCTAAGACTCTCTGCATCAGTGTTCTCCATCTATAAAATGGATAAATGTTAGGGTTGGGGGTCACCACAACATGAGGATCTGTATTAAAGGGTCGCAGCATTAGAAAGGTTGAGAACCACTGGTTTAGTCTGTCTTTTGACTTAAATGTTAATTCTTCCTTGTCAGGCTTATCAAGTCAGCATGTAGAAGAATTATTACAATCACAGCTCCTGAAAGCACAATGCTCCTAAATTCAATGTTTTAAGGTACATGTGCTGGTTTTGTTTTTGTTCCTGGACCATAGTAAGAACTATCTGGATTCATTTTGAACCTAATTTATTTGCCTGTGAAATAGAATTAGTGTAAAACATTTGACTGTGTCCTTAATTTGAAGCTAGGCACCATGGCCTGGAAACGAGAAAGGTGTAGCTAAAAAATAACCCCATGCACTTAGGAAGGCTGCCTCTAGAATATTTAGTTAATGAATAACTATTTTAGTGGGGAGAGGGAAATATTTTTTTTTAGACTGGAAGCCATGCCAGATGTATTCAGTGGGCCTGATAATGCCAAAAAAAGAACTAGGGGACATGATCTGACTGCCAACCAGGGAAGACGGGGGTGGCTGAAAGAGAGGAAGTAACACACAAACCTGTATTGTGGCTAACACTTTGAAGACTACATGTCTTGGGTAAAACAGGTTTCATCTGTTTTCATCACCCTTCCTGTTTCAGCATGGTATAGTGGTTAAGAGCAGGTGGATTTTAATCTGGAGAACTGGGTATGATTCCCCACTCCTCCACCTGAGTGGCGGGGGCTTATCTGGTGAACCAGATGTGTTTCTGCACTCCTACATTCCTGCTGGGTGACCTTGGAATTCTCTCAGCCCCACCTGCCTCACAAGGTGCTTGTTGTGGGGAGAGGAAGGGAAAGGAGCTTGTAAGCCAACTTGAGTCTCCTTGCGGGAGAGAAAGGTGGGGTATAAATTCAAACTCTTCTTCTTTCTTGAACCCAGATATGGTTTTGCCACATTGCCTCGATTGCTGTAAGATCTCTGAAATGAGTTTGGGACACAAGAAGTGGGGACTGCTGTAGTTTGACTTGAAGGATGACCAGCCCAATCGAGCCATGTTTTCAAACATAGCTTAGAGTTCTCATGGATGTTTCTTCTTGTAAAAGGGTGAAGATGTGAATCGGACGCTGGAAGGCGGGCGGAAACCTCTTCACTATGCGACGGATTGCGGGCAGCTTGAGATTCTGGAGTTCCTTCTGCTGAAAGGAGCGGATGTTAACGTATGTTGTCTTGTCGAAGGCTTTCACGGCCGGATTCAACTGGTTCTGATGGGTTTTCCAGGCTGTGTGGCCATGGTCTGGTGGATCTTGTTCCTAACGTTTCGCCTGCATCTGTGGCTGGCATCTTCAGAGGTGACACAGTGTGTAACAGACTTCCTTCTGTGATACACCTCTGAAGATGCCAGCCACAGATGCAGGTGAAAGGTTAGGAACAAGATCCACCAGACCATGGCCACGCAGCTTGGAAAACTCACCAGAACCAGTTAATGTATGTTCACTGCAGTCAGTCGGACCTGGATAAAACTCTGTGTGAATGGCTAATTGGAGGAAGGTTTTTAAGAGATCCAACTCGTACTGTACAGGCTTCATAACTCCACTTCTTCCATCCTGTCCCATGCTTTGCAGGGATTTGTGTAGTTTCAAAACTTGGCATACTAAAAGAGATGGTAGAATGAGAGTGAGCAATGACAATCTCTTAAGTCTCATGATGCTTTTAAGAGCTACGCAGACTCCAGCACTGAGTAATTGGCTAGTCCTGGTAATTGAAAAGAACTGATCGGGTTGATCTGGGTGACTCCACTTAGTTTGATTCAGCAGTATATCCAACAAGCTGTGTGAATGCCTGTTCCATCTCTCCTTCTGTAGAGTGTTACATAATGAATGCCTTGCCAGAATAGCTCCTGTTAGACCAAGTGCAGAATAAATCCATTTGCTTCATCATTAGAATGTCAGTGAATAATAAATGGGTCCCATCTTCTTGAAATACTGTTTGTAGGATATCAGTGGCCTGCATGCAGCCACACATCTAAGCCTTAAGGATGCTCAGGTTTTCAGCAGGTGAGCGGAGTGTTTTCTACCATTTCCCCTTCCACTGCAAACCCTCATTTTGTCCCCATGGCTCTTTCTGAGGGTGGGTCCTCTGACCCCCAAGAAAACAGGTTCAGTGAGCTGCAGAATGAATAGAAACTTCAGCTCTCTCTTCCAAGACCTTAAAATTTCAGATTGTGTGATTAGATACTGGCCACTGTTTTATTTGGATTAAGTTCTTCTATGCCTTTTCAGAATAACCACCATGACTTTATTAGAGTGTTATAAAAGCTTGTCCGAACTAGTTGTCATGTCCCATAGACCTCCCAAATAAGCAGAAAATGAAATGATTTTTTTTATTGGAGTTCAGACAGGATGCACTTCTAGGATCTTTGCCAAAACTGAAAGCTTTTAAACTTGGCTCTTCCATCAATCCGCACTTCGCACCCCTTCCCTTTGCACTGTTGCTAGGCAACCCCCTTCCTTCATCTTCCCACCAGCAGTTCCCAAGCTCACAGCTCTCCGAGGCTGTGCTCTGAGGAAGGACCCAGGTGCAAACTCCCTTGAATAGCCAGTACAGTTATCCTGTTCTTTTCTACATAGCACAGCTCTAAATATTACTGTAGGCGGTAATAGCCAGGATGCCACAGGCCCCCCTGGATACATGGCAAGACCAAGACGGGTCTCGATATTGTGGAGGTTTGATTGTTTTTCACCAAGTGTGGTCTTTCTCTTTCCAGGCTCCAGACAAGCACAGTATCACTCCACTCCTTTCAGCAGTCTACGAAGACCACTTGTCTTGTGTGAAGCTACTCCTGTCCAAGGTGAGACTCACGGGGGCTGCCTGATAACAGGGTGACCAGTTTAAGACCTCCATCCAACAAGGAGGTCAGGCTGCTTATTGTTCTGGAGAGCAGGAGTGCTGGAATAAGGGATCCTCTCAAAAGAAATGGGACCTGAACCTCCTTACCCATTCCAACAACTGGGGTGTTGCTGGGAGTCAATAGCTTTATAAAACAAGGAGACAGTTCATGGTAGTCGGTACTGAGTGGCCTCATTTGGAGCCCATTTAATCAGGTGCAGTTGTTTTCAATTGGGAGCAGTTTGTCTCTGTACTAATTGGGTAGCGCACACCCCTCCCATGTGTTCAGGAGAGGGACTTATTGGTGGAACGAGTTTTTGGCACAAGGAACTTTCCAAATGCAATCCCTGGCACATTCTAGGAGCAGCTGGATTGCATCAGATTGTCATGACAGTTAGATCATGGTGATCATATCCTTTCCAGCAGAGGTATGAGTCAGCAAGAAAGGAATGATCTGACAGCTAGAGAACAGCAAGCAGACCAGTTCAATCCAGTTGCAAGTGACCTTTACAGTGATTGGTGGAACCATGTATATAAGCAACAGCAATGTACTGTATGTTTGTTCCTTAGGAAAACAAGTGCCTGGCGGAGCACTTTGTTGGACTGTTTAACATACTCTGTCTATAGTATCATGTACATATAGCAACTCTACGGTAAAAGCCTTCTTTTGAAAGAATCTGCTGTGTGGAGTATTCCTTCTTGAAGGTGGGAGTTCAGGAGAGGGACTTATTGGTGGAACGAGTTTTTGGCACATCCAAGGAGCAGCTGGATTGCGTCAGACCCATGGTCCATCTTGCTCCACTTCAGGCCACATTAAATCTCTTCCAGTCAGAATGCCTGCAAGAACCCCTGCTTCTGTACTTGTTCTCACTCTCAGTACAGGTTGTCCTTCAAAGTCCTGCTTCCCTTCTCCATGTCCCTCAGTCAAACTTGGGGCAGAGATTTCTTAGTTGTGGTGTACAGGTGAGGAATAGTGTCCTCCTTTCTCATTTATGTGCCTTTCTTACTTTGTCTCTCCCTGTATTTGAAACTGGATTAGGGCACATTAGACCAATTATTTTGTGGGTGTGTTGATTTTTCACTACTCATAAGCAAAGCAATCTGCTTGAGTTACAGGGTCTCCCATTTGTAATATTTGTGTATCTTCTTTCTTTTCATGCTGGTGCCTTTTTTTGGATAATACTTTTTTCAATATTGTAGTTTGATTGAGTTGCTGTGGGTTTTCCAGGCTGCGTTGCCGTGGTCTGGTAGTTTCTGCTCCTAATGCTTCACTCGCATCTATGGCTGGCATCGTCAGAAGCATGGCATGGTAAGATGTGTTTCTGTTCATGGCATAGTGTGAAGAGAGAGAAACACATCTTGACGTGGTATGCCTCTGAAGATGCCGGTGATGCCGGTCATAGATGCGAGTGAAGCATTAGGAGCAGAAACTACCAGACCATGACCACACAGCCCGAAAAACCCACAACAACCCATTGATTCCGGCCATGGAAGCCTTTGATGGTTTTCTGACTTAAAGTTTGTCATCGCAAGAATGATTTGATAGAATGTTGAGGTATACATCCGTGAAATAACTTTCTGACCTTCTGTTTGTGCTGAGAATATATTTGAACACATTTCAGAGATGATGAAGAATAAGCATTTGGATTTCTATCCCACCTTTCTCTCTTGTAGGGAAACTCAAGGTGGCTTACAAGCTCCCTTCCCCTCCCCACAAGAGACACCTTGTGAGGTAGGTGGGGCTGAGGCACAGTTCTGAAGAACTGTGACTAACCCAAGGTCACCCAGGAGGAATGTAGGAGTGCGGAAACCCATTTGGTTCACCAGATAAGCGTCTGCCACTCAGGTGGAGGAATGGGGAATCATACCTGGTTCTCCAGATTAGAGCCCACCTGCTCTTAACCACTACACCATGCTGGCTGAGTGGCTACTCAGTTACCTCTTTAGTGAACGCAAGCAGCAGTCACAGCTAAGTAGCTTAGCATTTTAAATATTTTCTATAGTTACAAGCGGGTGTGAAGAGAATTATATGCAGGTCTGATTTTATAGCATGCTTTAGAAGCTCACGTATAGGTGGAGAGACCAATGTTTGAATTCCACTGCTGGCCTTCAGATACCTCGTGGATTTTGAGAGAGATCCTTGCCTTGGAATAAGGTTTTTTTTTTACTTACTTCATAGTTTCTATGTCACTCTTCTCCCCAAAAGGAACCAAAATGGCTTACAAAAGTTTCCAAAATGAAACAAATGCATGTAAAAAAGACAAGCCAGCAAGCTAAACAAACCTAACGTGAACAGGCCTTCTTTCACAGGCCATTGTAGGCTATAAAGTGTGCGCCTAGGAATAAGAGTCAGGGGGTAAAGATTTAAAACTATGCCTCGGGTTTCAGTGACTCGGGGTAGGCATTGTTTGAATTGTCATTTTGCCCAGAGGCAATTGCAAAATACTATGAATTCAAGCATTCTTGAGATGAACAAATGTTTCCATCCTGTCTAAAAACAGGATATGCCACTCTGCATATTTTGGATTGTGGACTTCCTTCTCAACGATTGGTAGTTTCAAATGATAACCGTAAAATATAGTTAGAAGGCTAAAAGATTGCTTGGGGAAAAAGGATGACACTATCGCCATGTTCTGGCTGCATTTTCTCCTGCTGTTTCACCTGCACCTGTGGCTGGCATCTTCAGAGGAGAAATGTCAGGAGAAAATGCTGCTAGAAAACGGCCATACAGCCCGGAAACCACACAACACCTTGGTGATTCTGGCCTTGAAAGCCTTTGACAATACGATGACACTATCCTCGTGAATTATGGGCCTTACAGAAGCAACGTAACCATGACTATAGTTCTTCTCATGGGAAAGTGCTGCTGGTGTGTGCAGCTGGGCCTCGTATTCAGAGTGACAGCCACTTCTCTCGTCTCTTGACAGGGTGCTGATAAGACGGTGAGAGGACCGGATGGGCTGACTGCCTTGGAAGCCACCGACAATCAAGCCATCAAGGCCCTTCTCCAGTGACGAATGGACTGAAATCTTGTGTCTCTCCTGTGGCCTCACACTGCTGCCTGTCTGTCACTCTTTTTATCTTCTGGCTTCTTCTGCTAAAGGTGGGGGGGAGGGGGCGAGGGAGGGAGGGAAAGCCATCACACTAAGCCCGATTTGTCAGGGTTCCTCTAAAAAAACAGAGAACTCCATCTGGAGAGAGTAGAAATCCCTCCAACTGGTCTCTTCTTAGGACTGTCTTTTCAAGGCACAGCCTTTTCCCTGTTCTAGCGAGACTGGACCTCCGCTAGGAAAAGGGAGAAGAACGTGGTCTGAAATGCGGCACCTCCACTTTTCTAATTCTTCTATGACTTTTTTGGAAAAGGTATCACTACTCTCATTTTGTTAAGGCAGTGAAAACCGAGTGCTTTTATACCTTCATTTCAAACCGAGGCGGTGGAGCGGCTTCTCTTGAGCCACCTCCTTGGGCCTCAGGTAGACCATGCAACGACGAGGGCTTCTAACATTTGTTCTTAATAGCTCAGTCTTTGGTAGTCGGATGCCACATGAGTCCTTGATTGTTTCCACAGAGAATTGTGTGTGCTCTGCTACCAAAGACTTCCTAGTGCTCTGTTCAGGCCTCTGATTGGGGATGCCTGCCCTCTGTATCATAAAATGGGCTGGAACAAAGAGACGACTCCAGGCTCCTTGGTGCTAGAAGATGCTTGCTTTGCTCTTTGTGATTGAGGCAGAAATGTCTTCATTAGAAAGTAGCAGTGGCTCTCAATCTTCGAGGCTATTTCCCTTCTTTTAAATAAAACCAGAGCATTCTTTGTTCTAGCTGCATCCTCGCCACATTGGTCTTACCAGCGCTGCATGCACCTTTGGAATGAGATATAATTCACCCTTTTACTATTTAAAAACCAAAAAAGCACCATACCACAGATTCAGCGCTAGTAGGGTGGGCTGCAGTTCTTGTCTGAGAAAGAAGGCTGTTTCATACTAGTCCCTTCACCAACACTTTGCAAGATAGCTTTCTTAAGGACGTTCACTTGTAAGCCTTTGTGTTGCGGTAAAGTTTGGTTGGTTTGGAGTTGGTGGTAGAAACAGCACTTAAACTGTGGATAATGTTGGGGCCATGTAAACCTTCCCAGTAACAGTTGTCCTGGCTTTGCATCATGATGTGTGATCGCCTCCCAAGTACGTGCTGTCAGGTATCGCGTATGCCTTTATAGTACTGAGCGAACCTTTAACGTTCAGTGAAAAATAAAGCAATTAATTCACTGTTCCAAAAAGGAGTGAGAATATTATCTGAAGAGTGTCATTCATGTGGAACTGGAAGCAAGTACCACATCTCAAATTGTACTTCATTTCTCTCTTACAGCCACTGATAAACACTCATATTTTGAGCAAAGGTTTATCTATGAGGGGAACAAACCAATCTCCAAAGAGAACCCTCTAATCTCTCTATTCCACTGGTGCAGGACTTCAGAGGAGCAAGCTGATATGAACAGTCCTTATAGACCTGCCTTCATCTTGATCTTTTTGCGCTACAGGAAAGGTTTCGATGAAGATGTTAGGCAGTAAACAGAGTTGTCAGATCGGTTGATGTGACTGTAAATTCTGGTTTGGATTGTTGGATTCTGTAGCCTGTTTGAAAGGTCTCTTGACCTGGAATGAAAGGAAACCGTTTTGCTTGATGTAGCATGCGGGAAATTCTAAGAATTCTTTGCAGCCAGCTGTTTCCATCAGGAGCCCTCCTGATACAATCTTAGGCTGCTTGGATCTCTCTAGCAGTTTTGGGCCCAGCACTTTGGGCTCCGCATCTTTCACTGTTATGTAGACCTCTCAGTTTCTCCTTCCACACCTTCATGTCAGACACACTTGATGAGTCCTGATGAGTTTCTGCCACTATCATCTGCCGAGCACACGGCCAGACTATTGATAGTAGAGCTCCTCTTCAGTAAAAGTGAAGTACTCTTAGTTTTGCCACTGTGTGAAAGCACTTGATTCTGGCTTAAACATTACAAAATCTAGGTCACTTTATCTGTACTTATGGGAAGGAAAATGGTCTTGCTGTTTTCTTGCTGACTTTTAGCTGGTGGAAATTCTTGATTCAAATACCTCTTCCAGGTAGGAAACTTTGCAGGAAGTGAAGCTAGCGATCCAAATACCAAGCCTCTGGCAACCGTACTCTATCATTTCCTTTCAGATTCCAGTCTAAACTAATGTCTTATTGTCTCAAGGCTCTCTTTGTACAGGCGTCACTTTCCGAACATAGTTTTCATTCCTTACCACAAATCCCAAATGAGTGGATAGATGAATAGAAGAAGCTGGTAAGAGCGGAATGACCTCAGCCGAGCAGTCGCTACATTGCATGCAAAACCTGCAGGGGGGGAATTTTCTGTTTGATAAATGGAGAAACCATCATATCTTTCTACCCAACACTTGTAGCAGAACAGTGCTCTGTGCATTTTGATATTAAATCTTTCCTGGACAGTAACGTTTTCCCACTGTTGGGCTTATCATTATCACGGTTCATAATCTGATGACTGCTAAACGATGCCGTGTTTCAGTTTGTGTTGCAAGAATGAATGGAATAAACTTGAACTGTGTTCTAGAGAAAAGCGAATGATGGCTGGTGACTTTTTCTGATTATCTCTGCAACTGTCCATGTTGGCCTTTAAAGCTTTGCATCTGCCCATTGTGCAGAATCTCAGAACTGGTAGATCGCCAGTTACAGTCAGCTCCTGTCCGCACTGCCTCAAGATTGCGTTGTGATCATCAAATAGAGGAAGGCCCAGATGACACCCTTTGAGCGTTGGTGATCACTGAACCTCATAAAACCAAAGGGAATGGGCTGCCTTCAATGAAGATTGAGTCTTCCTTAATGTCAAGGTCATTCTACTTCCCTCAGTGCCTCCTGCAGACCAGCCCCCTCAAAAGTTTCTCATAAGAGCAATTTCTAGTGCAAGATTGAATGAGTCCTGTGTGCATCTTCTAGCTCCAGAGGCACCCTCGCTCATGAAAAATGACTTTTCAGAGATAAAAGGGAAATACATTCAGGAGATCACAAAGCCCTATGTGTGAGGAGAACACTTTATCCCAGTGATGGCGAACCTATGGCAGGGGTGCCAGAGATGGCAATTGCAGCCTTCTCTGTGGACACGTGCAGAGTTTGTCATGTGGGGAGCAGAAAATTACCCCCGCACACACACATCTAGGCTGGTCTGGGCCGCTGAGGACCACGTGCGTGCACCGCGGTGAGCAGGGAAGACTCGGCTGGTGGGCCTGGTGCCTGTGCTCCGGGTGGCTGCTGCCTGAGGGTGGGTTCGCAGAGGAGGCTGAGATGCTGGAGAGACACAGAGCAGTGGGCGCGGGACTTGCTGGAGGCTAGAGCAGGCTGGCCCCTGCTCAAGCTGGTGGGGCGGAGGAAGAGGGAGCCAACCGGTTTTTTCAACCGGTTGGCACTTTGCGATAAATAAGTGGGGTTTGGGTTGCAATTTGGGCACTCGGTCTCAAAAAGGTTCGCCATCACTGCTCTATCCCTCTGGGCCATGCATGTATCAGTCCTTCCCAAGAACTGAAATTTCAAAAATATCTTAGAAATTGAAGGGAGTATTTCTGTTGTTTCTCAGGGTTTTTCAGGCTTTAAACAGATTGGTGATTGCAACAGATCGCTGTACTATAGCGATGTAACCATCTACCCAGTGATGTTGCATGTATTGTAACTAGTTCCATTTCAAAATGTCCGTAGCCTCCTTGTGGTACCGTGTTTCCCCGAAAATAAGTCCTAATGCATCTTTTGGTGCAAAAAGTAATATAAGACCCTGTCTTATATTCAGGGAAACACGGTAGAAGAAGAAATGTGCAGCCAGTAGGTTTCCTTATAACTGCCAGGAAAAGGCCTAGTACCTTATTGCAACACATAGATGATAGCTATGTTCTTATTGCAGTATATAATTTTTAAGCAAGGCACAGCTGCAAGTCCATTCATCTTTAAGGAACCCTGGCTAAACAGAAGCCAGCAAGACAGACCCTACTGGTCTGCTTGAGCACAACAGGCCCGAACTGTTATATGTTAATTATTGTTTTACACATTTGATTGTTCTATATATTCCTATCATAGAATCATAGAGTTGGAAGAAACCCCAAGGGCCATCAAGTCCAACCTCCTGCAATGCAGGAACACACAAAGCACTCCTGACAGATAGCCATCCAGCCTCTAAAACCTCCAAAGAAGGAGACTCCACCACACTTGGAGGTATTGCATTCCACTGTCAAGCAGCCCTTACTGTCAGGAAGTTTTTCCTGACGTTTTGGTGGAATCTCTTTTCCTGCACCTTGAACCCATGACTCCTGGTCCTAGTCCAGTGATTTTCGACCAGGGTTCCGTGGTACCCTGGGGTACCGTGAGCATGTCCCAGGGGTACCGTGGCAATGCTAGGCGCCAGCAAGGACATGGAGCTGGCTCGGGGCAGGGCCTGCCACAAGGTCAGCAGCCACTTCCTGCCCTCCCCCCCAGTTCTTCACCCTGGGAGGGGAAGGTGGGGGGTGGTGCAAGCAGGAGCACTGGGAGGGGAAGGTGGGGGGGATGTCAGGGGTACCGTGAGATATGAAGAGTGAGGTCAAGGGTACAGTGACATTGAAAAGGTTGGTAAACATTGTCCTACCTAGTCTCTGGAGCAGCAGAAAACAAGCTTGCTTCCTCACCAACAGACATCCCTTCAAATATCTCAACATGGCTATCATGTCACCTCTTAACCTTCTCTTCACCCAGCTCCCTAAGTCTCTCATATAATCTCTTTGATATTTCTCTTGGAATTAAATGAGTTGTGCATGCACTATGATTTCAAAATGGCATAAACAGGGACCGAACTGTGATGGGTTGTACAGAGATGTCATTGGTGAAGGATCTCAGCTGCTATGCTGTGTTGTTGGTCTTCCATAATAAATGGTTAGTCACTGTGTATGACAGGATGCTGTACTAGATGGACCACTGGGCTTCTCACATTCAAGCACACTTGGTAAAAAGCATATGTACATCTGACAGCTAAACCTCACAATAGAAGGCAGTGTTCCAACTGCAAACAAAACGCATATGAGGAACAAACTGTTAGCTGATGCGAGTGCTATCACTTCTTCATTTTCACCCACTTGACTTCGTCTTGAGCAGGAGGCGAAAGGATTGCATGTTTCTGGAGGAGCCCAAAGCATGATTGAAGTGGAATTCAATTATGCATGAAAGCAATACAAATACACGGACACAAATAGCTCATTCAGGGTGCAACTGTGGTGTTTTGCTAGGATTAGTTTCAAATCAGCGACAAAGCTCTCTGGGTAATGTTGAGCCAGTGGTTCAGTCTCAGCTGAACTCACAAGGTTGTTGAGAGGATAAAATGTGTTCATTGGAGGGCGGGGGACACACTTCTGAGACACTCATCTCCCTGAAGGAGGGCAGGATAAAAAAGAGGTGCACATATTTGCCTTTGTTTCAGAGGCTATGCTCAAGTCAAGAGTACACAGCCACTGTTTATAGTTGTTTCAGGTTACTAAATAACCAGGTGTCAGCTATTGCCCAACTCTATTGCATCAAGTAAAAGGAAGTGACACTGGAGATGGCATTGCGCATTTCTGAACACTCCCTTATTAAAAATATCCCCTGTAATAAAACAGGTGCTGGCCTAACTTGAGTTATTTATTTTCTGTACATTCATTAGCTGCCCATCACCCAAATCCCTGGTTTAGCCCACCCATTATTACAGAGCTGCATTCAAAAGTATGGCTCTCACAAATGCAGTAGATAATCGTGCAGTGGTTAGTGGGTTCTAGGATTGAGATAATGTCTTTACTTGTTTACATATAGTAAGATGCAACATTCCCCCGCTCCCAATCCTGTACTGCATAAATGACACAGTCCTTCCATTACATCAGGATTGTACCAACTCATCTCCTTTGCGTTTTGCCCCACATATCTGGCCCACACAACTCTTGTGGGGAGGTGGAGAGAGGAAGAAAACCCTCCAGCTGTTTCACATCGCAGGGAGTGTTGCACAAGGTCCCATGTCAGACACCCTGGATGCCTTGAGCTGGTTCACCAAAAGTGTCAGAACAGATCAGTGGAATCTGTGCCACAGAGATAACTCCAAACTAGGCTGACCCACAGCAGCCACTTCTGAGAAAACTTGCAAGCCTCTATGAGTCGTGTCCATCCTTGCAGTCTCTGTGGGTTACATAATAATAATCCCAGAATTATTGTGAATGCAGTCTTGTGTTTTGTATGTGAGGTCTACACCTCTTTGAGGGCGTCCACAAAGAGTAATTATTTATTTTTATGTTTGAGGGTCCATTTGTACAGTAGGCCATTTCTGACAGAGTAAGCGGTTTATCAGTGGAAAAGGTGCATTACCAGAGTAAGATAAGCACAGTTGAAGACGGCTTAGGACGGCAGACGAATAACTCCACACCACACAGTAGCTTCACTTCAAAGAAGGAATTTTACTTTCAGGTGCAAGCTATATACAGTAAAACCAAGGAATAAACCGGCAGCATGCCTCGCAGTAAACAAGAAACCCTAACGGACACTGTGCACTGATAGTGCTCTGATTATATACAATCACTGACCAATCACTGTGAAGGTCACTGCACTGGATCAGACTGGTTTGGTTCAGTTGCATCAGGCTTTGCCAATTGACCCTGGATGACAGGTGCTGTCATTCAGTTCACCATGATCTGCGCACAAGATGCACACCATATTTATTTTGCTTCCCTGACAATTTCTGCAGAGGCAAAAAATTCCTAGAGTAGCACAACATGGGAGGCCCTCTGCTTCTAGGAACAGTGGGCGCCTGTTCTCTCGTGCATATGTAACCCAAATCCATCCATCCCACACTCTGCACAATCCAATGTAGAGGTGGTGTAGGCTAGAGCGACTGCCTTTCTGCACCCGTTGAGACTCCGCGCGCCCCAGCCTAGAGTGACCGTCTCTTCCCCATAAAGGCTAAGTTCCTCCTACCATAGAGATAGTGCAAGCTAGAGCGACCGCTTTCCTGCGCCCGTCGAGAATCCCTGCGTTCCCTCTCCCCACTTCCCCCGTAGAGGCGAAGTGCGTCCTACCATAGAGATGGAATGGGATAGAGCGACGGCCGCTCTGCTTTTTTCCATTTGCTGGACCGGCCCCGCCCGTGCAGCTCAACTCCGTTTCCCAACTCTCCCACGGCCAAACTTCCGGCCTCCACGAGTTCCGCTGGCGTCACTTCCGTGAACGGCGGCGTGTGTGCGAACTCAGCGTCCGGGGCCGGCGGGTTGGCGTGGCCGAGGCGGGCGGCTTCTCCCTCGCGGCCTTCCCTCGCCTTGCAGCGCCGGCCTTGCCTCCTTCCCTCAGCGCCGCCGCCATGGCGATGAGGCAGACCCCGCTGACCTGCTCCGGCCACACGCGGCCCGTGGTAGACCTGGCCTTCAGCGGCATCACCCCCTACGGCTTCTTCCTCATCAGCGCCTGCAAGGGTGAGAGCCCAGGCCGGGAGCGGCCCTGGCAGCGCATATATGCGGCCTTTAAAGCCCCCGTCCCCCGGCTCTGCTCCCCAGTAGCTTTCATTTCCTAGTTTAGCCGGTCTTGGGGCGGCGCCTGCCGGGTCCTTCAGCCGGTTCTTTTCAGTGGAGATCTTGAAAGGCCGGGCCGCGCATGTCTGTGTTCTTTCAGGCATCCTTGGGATACGACAAAGACTAACAGTTTTGTTATGGAATAAGTTTTTGTGAGGCAGAACTTGCTGCATTAAATTGCAGAGGCGTCCTGACTCATAAAAGCATGCTTCCTAGTATGCATCGGTCCATTTTTAAGGTGGCACAAGATAATTGTGTAATTAGCAGGCCTGCTTCTTTGGAATCTGAATGCTTTAGTTCTGTCTGTCTATCAAACTCGTGGCCCTCCAGATGTTATGGACTACAGTTCCGATCATCCCCTGCCAGCATCATACTGGCAGGGGATGATGGGAACTGTAGTCCATAACATCTGGAGGGCCACGAGTTTGACACCTATGAATCAATCTGAATGTTTCAGTTCTTTCTGTCTAATCTATCTGAATGCTTCAATTTTGTTTATCTAATCTATCAATCTGAATGTTTCAATTTTTTCTGTCTATCTGAATGCTTCGATTCTGTCTATTTTTCTAATCAATCTGAATGCTTCAATTCTGTCTATCTATCTGAATGTTTCAGTTCTTTCCATCTAATCTGTCGGAGTGTTTCAATTCTATCTATTTATCCTTCCATGGCGAGGCTAGCCTACCATAGAAATAGAACGACTTGCAAATATAAAAATAAACCATCTTCTCGTCGGTCCTCCCAAGGGAGCATAGACCTCACAGACAAATCACAAGACTATGCTCACAATAATATTGGAATTTATTTCTTTTACCTGCAAAGATTGCAAGGGCCCTTGTAAGACCATTGGCATGGATAACCAAAGATTTTAGACCAAAGGTTTGAAAGACTTTTGTAAGGTTATTGGCATGGGTAGCCAAAGATATTAGACAGTCCTTTTGGTTCAATTTATATGCTGCTCTCTCCGAAAGGGCTCAGTGACTCCTCTGCACTTCCATTGCAGTTAGATTATTTCACAGATTTATGGACTAGTCTACTGGAGGGCATCTTTTCCAAAAAATGCAGGTGTATCAGAGAGCATCATAAGAACAACCCAGCTGGATCAGACTAGTCATCTATATAGTCCAGCATCCTATCTCATACAGTGACAACCAGCCCCTTGGTTGGGCACAGAGGTCAAGCCTTCCCCTGATGATGCCTCCTGGCACTAGGGTTTAGAGGTTTACTGCCTCTGAACATGGAGGTTCTACTTAGTCACGGTGGCTAGAAGCCAATAAGAATATCTGAGTAGAGTTTATCATGGGGTGGGAGTGGCTGTTTGATTGATACCTTCTTCTGGCTGCTTGTGATTATTAGCCTTTGCTCGCTGGCTTTTGGTTCTTCATCTTTAGGATTTTGATTTTTGTAAAATTGCTTTGAGAGTCCTCTATATAGAAGAAATGTTTTTAATAAGCAAGACGCTACACCCTGATCTTGTATTAAACCTGACACCTCTAAGAGAGGGGGGGAGACAAACCTCCCAAGGCTGCATCATGTAATTTTTAAAACAATTTTAAACTTTTCCATGATATACTTGGTAGTGTTTTGTATAGGTATGTCATGAAAACTGCAGGTGTTTGCCTTCCTTATTTTATATGTTTACTCTAGAGCAGCTACCATTCCTGTACTTTATATCACAGAACAATAGAACCTCTATGTTGAATTAATCCATAGCCACTTCCTGGGCCTTCTTTGTATTGAAAAGAGGTGATAGCCATCTTAGGAGACCAGGAAAAATGACAAAATTGGAAGGTTTGAGTTTTGAAAAACCGATGGGTGGAGAAGAATCCCTAGGTGATCCCAAGCAGAATGCAGTTAAAACTGCTGTGGTAGTCCAAGGGATTCCAGAGATCCAGACGCTTTTACCCGCAGTGGCCATTTGGAAAAATTGGGGGTCTGAATTTCAAAAAATGAATTAATGGGGAGAATCCCCTGGGGCCATTAAGCAGGATGCAGTTAAAATCACTGTGTTAGCCTGAGGGATTCCAGAAATATAGGTGGTATTATCCGTAGTGGCCATTGTAACATCAGAACCTTTTTTTCTGCACCAGCAGTGCATTACTTTCACTTCCTTCGAACAACGCAGAACTGCATTTTAATCTTTTGGTAGGACAAAGTACACCTGCTTAGATCAAATGCTGAGGCCAGTTTTTCCTGCTCGTAGACTTGTTCAGTTATGCACCAGTGTGACTTGGTGACTAGAGTGTCACGCTAGGATTGGGGACAGGTCCAGTTCCTTACGGCCAGAAAATTGGTTTTGGGTCCACCGGTTCTTTTTCAGCTTGGCCAATCTCATCTTGAGATGAGGAAGAGCACTGTGCGTGCTGCTATGGGGAAAAGGACAGAATTATAAAGTTACTGAAAAAGATGGCAAAGCCTTTCTCACTAGCTGCGATGGGAAGTTTTCTCCTGATTAAAGTAAACAGCTCCCTCTCCTGCTTTTGCCAGCCTCAGTGAAGATGCTGCTACCTGTACAGTGGCATTCTTCAGTTTGTTGAACACCAGTTTGGTGTTCATGCTTCCGAGGAACTTAATATGATCTAAATATAATTATTCCTGAAACCATTTTGACCTCCAATCTATGCATGTTTCGGGGTGTGTGCGTGTGTGTGTGTGTGTGGGGTGTCAGAAGAAGTCCCAGTCCCTGGTGAGAGAGCTCTCAGCGTATTTCTTTCACCTGCAAACAAATGATCAAATACACCTCTGCAGGCATTCTCAGGTGAGTGGTGTTAATATATCCATAAAGGAACAGAGGGACCCAAAAGTAGCTAATATGGGATCTTGGCCCCAGCATCTGAGAATTCCCAGGTCATGCAGTACTTTGCTGGGGTGTCTACCCTCCAGGTGACCTGCTGGATCTTGAAGTATTAGGTCTGGTTTTGCATTAACCCGCAATATTGTTTGCCATGTGCTGAGCTGAAGCCCCGGTGTCCTAACTGATCATTTGGTTCTTGTGCAGATGGAAAGCCCATGCTCCGCCAGGGAGACACAGGAGACTGGATCGGGACGTTTCTCGGACATAAAGGAGCTGTCTGGGGCGCCACTTTGAATCATGACGCCACCAAAGCAGCCACGGCAGCTGCTGATTTCACTGCGTAAGTGGACCTTCATGTGGTTGACACATGAGCCTCCCACCTACTGTTCCTTGTGTCAACTCCTTGCGTACACCTGGATGTTGGCCTTTTTTGGTCTCCCAGGTTCTTCGGGACTGAAGGGAACCTCTGCTTCTGCATAAATGAGGGTGCTGCTTATCCTGATCTCTGCTTAAAGTAGGATGTTGCTAGCTCTAGGACCTTCTGTGTTCTAAATAAAATGTTCTTGTATTTCAGCAAAGTGTGGGACGGCATCTCAGGAGATGAGCTGCTCACTTTGGCTCACAAGCATATTGTCAAATCGGTGGACTTCACTCAGGTACAACAAAAATCTGTTTATTTCCAGGCTTGAGAGCCTGCCCTTGTTCCTTGTGCTTGGTTAGAGCTTTGTACGGACAGCTTCCAGTCTACCACGCTACAGAACCAGTGTGATGAGGGGGTTACAAGTGCTGAACTCTAATCTGGCAAACCGGATTTGATTCCCTACTCCTCCACATGAAGCCTACAGGGTGACCTTGGGCCAGTCACAGTTCTTTCAGAAGACTCAGCCCCACCTGCCTCACAAATGCTTACTGTGTGGAGAAGAAGGGATTGTGATTCATAGTTGCTTTGAGACTCGTTAAAGTAGAGAAAAGTGAGATGTAAAAACCAACTCTTCTGTTGTGATAAAACCCCCCTCAAATGCTAGCTTTTCTGAAAACAGGATTGTAAAATAGTGTGGCGACTTTAATAGAACGGGATCTTGTATCCCTAATAGATGAATCTGACTCTGTTCGTTTTGTGTTCTAGGACAGCAATTACCTGTTGACTGGGGGACAAGACAAGCTGTTGCGTATCTATGACTTAAACAAGCCAGAGGCAGGTGAGTCTTACCGTTTTTTAAATCGTTACTCATCAAAAGTTGAATTTTTGGGTATTCATTCACCATAGCAGCCCAAACAGTTCAAAGTAGCACAAGGTTGTCAAAGCTTGGAAGCTAAGCAGATCAGCTATGGTGAGTATTTGGATGGCAAGCCGATCATCCAGCTGGGATTGCTGTCCAGAGGGGAGGCAACAGGAAGCCCTCTTTGCTTTTCTCTTGCCTTGAAAACCCCATGAGGGGTTGCCGTAAGTCAGCTGTGACAATTGTTGTCTACTAAATACTTATTCCACCAGCCCTCCAAAGGTGCTTCCTGCCACTTCCGTCTTGTTTTATCCATATAGGACCCCTGTGAGAAAGTTCAGGTTGAGTAGCTGAGAGCCAGCATGGTGTGGTGGTTAAGAGCAGGTGGATTCTAATCTGCAGAACTGGGTTTGATTTCTCACTCCTCCACCTGAGTGGCAGAGGCCTATCTGGTGAACCAGATGTGTTTCCCCATTCCTACATTCCTGCTGGGTGACCCTGGGCTAGTCACAGTTCTCTGAATTCTCTCAGCCCCACCTACCTCACAAGGTGTCTGTTGTGGAGAGAGGAAGGGAAAGGAGCTTGTAAGCCACCTTGAGCCTCCTTACAGGAGAAAAAGGTGGGGTATAAATCCAATCTGTTCTTTTTAAAAAAAATTCCAGTTAGATTCATAGCAGGGTTGCGGGGGAGGAGGAGGGGGCCGAAATGAACTCATCCTTAATCATTTAATAGGTTCGTGAATTTTGACAGGTCTAAATTTACCGGAATAGATTGTGTGCCTTTTAGTCAGGCTACACACTCATAGAAACAAGCTTGTACTTACGGTCTGAGAATAAATGTGAGGTGTTTATTCATTACGGCTTTGATCCATTCACCGAAGATTATGCTCGGCAGCCAGTTTCAGAGGGTAGCCATGTTGGTCCGCAATAGAAGAGGAGAGGAGAGATTTTTGGGACATGAGCTTTCGAGGATCCAAGCTGCCCTCGCCAGATATTTGACAAAGGGAGCTTTGGTTCTCAAGAACTTATGCCTGCAAACTCTTGCGGGTCTCTGAGGTGCTGTTGGACTCAAATCTAGCTTGGCAGCCAGTGTGCTGTAGTGATTAAAGCATCAGATTTTGTCTATGGAGGCTTGGGTTCAAATCCTGACTTAGCTATGAGGCTCACTGGCCTAAGTCTGGCCTGCCATACCCTATATGGTCGTTGCAAGGATAAAGTGTGGTAAGGGACTACCTATACCGGGGTGGCCAACCTATGGCACTCCAAACGTTCATGGACTTCAATTCCCTATGGCACTCCAGATGTTCATGGACTGCGAGCAGGGGCTGATGGGAATTGTAATCCATGAATATCTGGAGCGCCTTAGGTTGGCCACCCCTGACCTATACCACACTGAACCCCTTGGAACGAGGGTGGGATAAAAATGTAATAACAACAAGTGTGTGTGTTAAGTGACGTCAAGCCACTCATGGCTGTAGGGATGGACAAATCTCAACTAAACCGTTAGCACCCTGGCCTGGAAAACATTATAAGATGCAATAGGCCTCTCAAAAATGAATGTTTGAATTGTCATGCCGGTGGATGACTTTCCCCCCATTCTATATTGGGTTGGTGATTGCAGGTCCTGTTAAAGGAAAAATCATGGTGAACTGGAGGAGAACAGAGATATTCTTTCTTAACAGAGAACCGAGATATTCTTTGCTCTGATTTTCAGACCCCGAAGTGGTGAGCGGCCACACGTCTGGTATTAAGAAGGCTCTGTGGAGCAGTGATGACAAACAGATCCTTTCAGCCGATGATAAAACTGTCAGGTAAGAATCTTGGGCCTTTAAAAAAATGTATTTCCCTAGCTCTGTTTGAGAAGAGGAGGAGGAGTTTGGATTTATATCCTCCCTTTCTCTCCTGTAAGGAAACTCAAAGGGGCTTACAATCTCCTTTTCCTCCCCCCCCCCCCCACAACAAACACCATGTGAGGTGGGTAGAGCTGAGAGAGCTCCAAAGAACTGTGACTAGCCCAAGGTCGCCCAGGAGGAATGTAGGAGTGTGGAAACACATCTGGTTCACCAGATAAGCCTTTGCCACTCAGGTGGAGGAGTGGAGAATCAAACCCGGTTCTCCAGATTAGAGTGCACCTGCTCTTGACCACTACATCACTCTGGCTTAGATCAGAACTGAGTTTTTCTTCCTTAGGCCAAAAGGGTCTATGTATTAGTAATGGGGATATAATGGGGGTATCAGGCAAGGGGCACTGCAGAGGACACTGGTGGGAAGTGATCATCGAAGGTTTGCAGTACTTCAATGACACAATATAATCATATGCAACGTTTTCACATATCTGGCTGGAGAGCAATTTAGAAGGACCATGGTGGGCGTGTGCTTTGTGAAACAACGTGGCCGTGGTATTGAGCATTAAACGTTTGAAGGAAGGTGGCAGCCGAGTACAGAAGAGCCTTTGACCCAGGGCACCTTGGCTCGTCCTACTTTGAGCAGGGGGTTGGACTCGATAGCCTGTCTGGCCATTTCCAAGTTTTTGATTCTATGATTTATCCTTGCCTTCTGATAACAACTTCGTCCATGTCTTTCCATCGCAGGCTCTGGGACCGAAGTACATTCACCGAAGTGAAGGCCATCAACGTGGCCATGTCTGTCAGCAGCATGGAGTACATCCCGGAAGGGGAGTTAATAGTGATCACCTACGGAAGGACCATTGCCTTCCACAGTGCAGAAACGTAAGGTTTTTTGAAATCTGGTTTTTAAAGAACCCATAAGCTGGCCTGACTTGGCTTAGCCTACGCCAGGGGTAGGGAACCTGCGGCTCTCCAGATGTTCAGGAACTACAATTCCCATCAGCCTCTGTCAGCATGGCCAATTGGCCATGCTGGTAGGGGCTGATGGCAATTGTAGTTCCTGAACATCTGGAGAGCCGCAGGTTCCCTACCCCTGGCCTACGCCGATGAGAAGGGGGTCTTTGCGCTGCCACGTTAGAGCGCGCTTGTCCTTGCAGGTTTCCTTCTGCTGTGTTACAAAGGAAGAAGAGTTTGGATTTATTCCCCCCCCCTTTCTCTCATGTAAGGAGACTCAAAGGGGCTTACAAACTCCTTTCCCTTCCCCCCTCAAAACAAAAACCCTGTGAGGTGGGTGGGCTGAGAGAGCTCCAAAGAACTGTGACTAGCCCAAGGTCACCCAGCTGGCATGTGGTGGAGTGCACAAGCTAATCTCGTTCACCAGATAAATCTCCACAGCTCAAGTGGCAGAGCGGGGAATCAAATCCGGTTCCCCAGATTAGAGTGCACCTGCTCTTAACCACTACGCCACGCCGACTGTCTGGAAGGATGTATATTAACTGGGAAATATATTTGCTGCCGTAATTGTCACCACTAATAGTTGTTTGCAGTACAAGCTGAACCGCTCCCATCAGGCGTATTGGCGTGCAGCAAGGATTTGCAGAAACGTTTGGCTCTGCTTCCTTGCAAAAAGCTCTCTTGAGTCCGATTAAGGTCATTGTGCAGTCAGTTGTGTAGTCTGGAAAACTCTATTGACTTTTTTGTGAGCTTTCTTCAGTAGCTAGTTTCAGTCTACAGCCCTTAGATATCCTAAAACACAAAGCATAATGTTTAAAAGGCTCTGTACATTTGGCAGTGTTAATTGATTTTCTTGAATGCTGACTTGTTTCTCTACTGTGCGTTGGTCTTTGAAAAATGCACCTGTCAGACACATTAGTGGACACTGCTGCCTTGTCAAGGGGAACATAGGTAAAAACTATTCTGAATGGAATTCCACCTTTGTGCGTGTGTGCGTTCTTTTCTTCACTCCTTTTTTATGTTTGTTTGTTTTTGTTCACTAGAACTCAGTTTTTGGAACGAGTCTCATGTTTTCCTTTTTCTGTCCCCTTAGACTGGAGCAGATTAAATCCTTTGAAGCCCCTGCAACAATAAATTCTGCATCTCTTCACCCCGAAAAAGAGTGTCTGGTTGCTGGTGGCGAAGACTTCAAGCTTTATAAGTACGACTATAATTCTGGTGAAGAGCTCGGTACGTGACAAGATATCGGTCTGTGATTTTCAGAGCATGCTTTGACGGTCGGCCCTTTCCTAACTATGGCAGGCTCAGGGAAAACACTTGAAAGTGCAGTTGGCAGGCCAACACTTAAAAGTGCACTTAAAAGTTCAGTTGACTAACACTTAAAAGTGCAGTTCTGTAAAACTTAAAAGTGCAGTTGGCGGGCCAACACTTAAAAGTGCAGTTCTCTAATGCTTAAATGTGCAGTTGTTACTAAATTTTAAATTTCCAGTTGGCGCCGGATCAAATTTAACATCACATGGGATAACCAATCAGTGAGGGAGAGAAACAATAAAGGAAGACAAAATCCAAAACCAAACCATCTGAAGAGACAAAAATGAGGGGGTTAAAGAGGCCAGCTAGAATGTATCCGTCTCTGCCTCAACCATAGGCATGGAGGAGCATCTCCGTCTTGCGAACCCTGCAGAATTGAGCTAAATCCTGCAAAGTCTGGGTCTCGTTTGACAGAGAATTCCAGCAGGTGGAAAAAATTCTGGCTCTGGTTGGGAACAGCAGGATGTCTTTAGGGCCAGGAATCGCCAGTTGGTTGTTACCAGTTGGGTGCAGTGGCCTTCCAGAGGTATGTCAGGAGAGGCGGTCCTGCAGGTACGACCCAATTAGGGCTTTAAAGGTTAATACTGAAACCTTGAACCTGATTTGGTGCTCAACTGGAAGTTGGGGCAGCTGGAAGAGAACTGGTTGTATGTGCAGTTTTAATGACTTCCTTGTAAGGATCTTTGGCAGTGTGTTCTGGACCAGCTGAAGTTTCCAGAACAATCTCAACAGAACAGAACACTCTTTGTCACTGGGACTCTTTGTTGCTCGTTTAGGGACAAAGCCCCACTGGCTTCCAAGTGGCCATTCGTCTGGTGTCCTGGAAGAGACTGTCTTTGGCTCATTCCGCACAGCATATTTATAACAGGTTGCAATAGTTGTAAATGAAATAAAACTGATTCATTTATAACGATTGCAACTTGTTATAATTATGATGTGCAGAACGAGCCTCTGCGAAGTAATTGACCGAGACTAAAATCATTTGTGCTTCCAGTGGCAAGCTTTCCCCCAGCAGTCAAGGATCTTTCCACTGTTATGACAAGTAGCTTGCTGTTAGAGAGATGGGGCTTGACTACTGTAGGTCTGCCACCAGGGCCAGCCACCTGGAGGTTGAACATAAACATCTAAGAGCCCTGCTGGATCAGACCAAGAGTCCAGCATCCTATCTTGCACAGTAGATGACCAATTATTCTGGAATGCCAATAACAGGACATAGAGACTATGGCCCTGCCTTAATGTTGCTTCCTGGGACTGATATTCAGGTTTGCTGCCTCTTAATGTGGAGGTTCCTTGTAGTCACTGTGGGTGGTAACCACTGACAGATAGGCCACTGAAGAAACAGTGGTTTTCACCCCAGAGCAAGTTGCAAGGTATCGACCATTTTCCTTCTAAATTCATAAAGTTGGACCATTCATGATTCTTGCATGTCGACATGTGTTTATACGTGATGTACTTGGGCAGTCGCAATTCTTGCCTGGAGTTTCACGAATGCATTGCAATTTCCCTGCAGAATCGTACAAGGGGCACTTTGGACCCATTCACTGTGTCAGATTTAGCCCAGATGGAGAGCTGTACTCGAGCGGCTCCGAGGATGGAACGCTGAGACTGTGGCAGACGACAGTCGGCAAAACATATGGTCTCTGGAAATGTGTGATTCCTGGTAAGAACAATTATGTGTTTGATAGAATTGAACGGCGTTACAACATATATTTTTTTTACAAAAAGAAGACTGTAAGTAAGATGAGCTCGCTGTCTGTAAATTGCATTGAAAACATTTTCCATAGTTTGGTACTTGGTGACACTTTTACTGTATCGGGTAAGGTTCGATTCTCACCAAAGTAGATTCTCATCTAGGAAGAACAGGCTACAGCTGGGGAGGTCTCATGTGACATGGGGAATATTCATCCTCCCCTCCAAAAAAATTCCCTCCCAGGAAACTAACAGGGAGAAGCCAAGCTAGAAGAAGAAGAAGAGTTTGGATTTATATCCCCCCTTTCTCTCCTGTAGGAGACTCAAAGGGGTTTAAAATCTCCTTGCCCTTCCCCCCTCACAACAAACATCCTGTGAGGTGGGTGGGGCTGAGAGAGCTCCAAAAAGCTGTGACTAGCCCAAGGGTACCCAGCCGGCGTGTGTGGGAGTGCACAGGCTAATCTGAATTCCCCAGATAAGCCTCCACAGCTCAAGCGGCAGAGCTGGGAATCAAACCCGGTTCCTCCAGATCAGAGTGCACCTGCTCTCAGCCACTATGCCACTGCTGCTCCTTGAACTGACTGTTCAAGGAAGGGCTGAGAAAGGTTTGCTGGTTTGCAGGAAGTTCCTTCCTGTGGGCTTCCTAAATCAATTTCTTAAAATTAAAATAATATTTTAATAGTTTTTATTAAGTTTGCTCAGAGGTGTTGTGTAGCTTATTGGTACTTGAGTCTTGTGGTATGCTCTTTGTGGGTATGCATGCAGCTATGAATCCCCTCTGGGGATAGGGCGGTATAGAAAACTAAACAATAAATAAAATAAATAATGATGCTGCCTGGATGCTGCCTGAGAGAGCTCAGAAGAATTGTGACTAGCCCAAGGTCACCCAGCTGGCATGTGTGAGAGTGCACAGGCAAAACTGAATTCCCCAGATAAGCCTCCACAGCTCAAGCGGCAAAGCAGGGAATCAAACCCGGTTCCTCCAGATTAGAATGTACCTGCTCTTAACCACTACGCCACTGCTGCCACCCTTCTTTCTAACAGACGCATGCAGCTAGAAAGAACCTCAAGAATTATCTGGGCCAACCCCCCTGCTCAGTGCAGGAAATTCACAGCTGCCTGTCATCCCCCCCCCTCCCCCAGTGATTCCTTCTCTATGCCCAGAGGAAGGTGAAAAAAAGTGGCATTGGGCATCATCCTGGGCATATAAGAAAGAGCCACAAAAACCCAGTGCTGATTCATGCTTTTCTGCCCTCCCTCTCATGCTCTGCCTAAGTTCACAGAATCAGTGTTGCTGTAGGATAGCCTTTGCTTAAAAACTTTCAAAGGAAGGAGAGCCTCTCAATCCTGTCCCGCTAAGGCCTAGTCAGGAAGTTGTTTTGTTCCAAGATTCCAAGTCGTATGAACCTTTGCCTGCAGTCTGTCAGGTAGTCCCAGAGAGAGCTTTCCATCTCGGGAGCAAACACTCTTCTTTGCTTTGTGTCCATTGGGGACCCTTTCTTCTCGCTGCCATACAAGTGAACCTTGCGAAATTAAGAGGTGATGGGATACTCTGTGTTTTGCTTGAATTGTACCGGGATGGGGCAGTTAGACAATCCGCCACCAACTCTAGGGAAGTATGTTGTGTGATTGGTAAAGTGTGTAAAGGCAGGGGTGGAAAATTGAGGTTCACAGCGATATTTTGAAAGTCTCTGATAATAAAGCATGGCTCGTCTTTATCCGTAGAAGAAGAAGGGGGAGATCTGGTAAAACCAAAGGCCAACCTACCAGGAACTGCAGAAGAAGACCTAGGTAATAACTGATTCGTACATTTACTACATTTGTAGGCCACCTTCCCCAGCCCAGCTCAGGGTGACTTCCAACAATAAACAAATACACAAATACAATAATTTACTAATGGAGTTAAAAACCATAATCACCAATTTATCTGGAAAACCGACTAGCATTCAATGTTATAAAATTCCTATTCTGATAGGCTGCTCCACCTCAGTTTAACCAGCAGAGGGAGCTCAGCACAAAGATCCAGTCTGAAATGCCCGCCGTACCTGTGCCGGGGTTGTGGGATCTGGACCTTGCATGGCAAAGGGTGCTGTAGCCTTTTAACCCTTTCAGATGTGCCTCTGAAGGTCAAGAGCTGCAGCAAAGACCATTCTGGGGTAGGGTGGGGGCCCAGAGGTGACAGTCAAGCCACTGGCTATTCCTTGGTGAGGTCCCAAGGGATGCAGCTATAGTAATACAGCTTCCTTTCTTCTTCTTCTTCTATTATTATTATTATTTTTATTTTATTTTATTTTATTTTTTTCCGGCTTAATAGACTGCCCAACCCCCGAAGGGCTCTGGGCGGTGTACAATGAGACATAAAACAAATACAATATAAGGTCTCATAAAATACAATATAACGATAAAACATTAAATATTAAAGATTTGACTTCCCTTGCGCTGAGTGCTGTTGCCCTTTAAACACAGGACTGCACTCCTTTATAGCCAATGATAAAATCAGGGTGCATTTAAAAGGACTGGGTGATTTGACTCTCCAGCTAAGGTGGCGTAAAACAAATGGACATTTTAACATTTCATGTAATTGAAGGCTAGAATGAAGTCGACTCCAATTGTCTTTCTAACTCAGTTCCTCTGTCAAAAATAGTTATTCGAGTGCTTTCTCTAAAGCGGCCGTCTTTTCCTTGACTTGCAGAAGATCTCGGCTCTGAAAACTCAGATACCCTCTACAGCACGGCCCCCGAAGTCAAGGCTTGAGCTTTGCAGCTGCCGACTGCAACACGTGGACATTTTGAGGCAAAAAAACACAAGAAAGCAGGGGTATGCAGCGGCCTCCCGAGGTACACACTATATCTGAGGCAGAGATGGGCAGTAATTGATGAGAACATGTTGGAGCTGGTTGTCTTTACCGAGAGCGGGGCGAGTCGAACGGCAGCGGGTTTTGCCCTCCGTTGGCAACCGCCGCCTTTTGCTTTTTTTCTGAATGTAACACGGTGGCAGAGATCCGGTTCCTCCAACTTCAGTTATAACTCAACGTAGCGTTTATTATCGAGGAGAAATGTAACGGCTTCTGGCAGGGTGTGCGCTCTGTAGCAGAGAAGATTCAGCAGAAGATGGGGGATATATGGTTTTAAAAAAAGAAACTGGATTGGGTTTTGTTGTGGTTTTCGTTTGTTGTCCGTTGCTTCGGTTTCCAGCAGTCTAAATAAAGGCCTCTGTTGCAGCCACGTGACCCTGAGGAGGCTTATCCAAGGAGGAAGTTAGACCATCTGTTTCCAAACAATACAGTGTTGTTCATTCAAGCTGCCATTCAAAGGAGCGCACGAAGAGTGGCCCGTGGCTGCGCACAGTGGGTGGCTGCGTGCCCTGCTGTTTGAGGCCTGCATTTTCTCCCCCTTTTCTTTTCAGTAAACTTTTCTACTCAAAAGTATCTCTCTAAAAATAACAGGTGGGAGGATGCATGTATTATAACTGCCACGATTAAACGTAATACCCTGTTGCGGAAATGGTTTGTATAACTTCTGGATTTGAAGTGTGTGGAAACGCAGTTGCCGAAGGGGGCGCAGATTCCTGAAGAGGAGCTGTCAAACCCTTCAAGCATCGTTCAGAGTGCTTTCTGGCGTTTGTGCCTAAATCTCACATTTTTCAGGCAAGCCAGCTCAATTGGTTTTAGGAGTCTTTTGTTACATTACAACTTTAAAGTGTGCTTTAAAAGAAATTAATAGGGGAAGGTGGGAGTTAAAAGGCAGCATCCAGCTCATTACCATTCCCTGGAGAGAGTACTGACCCCACGAGAATCATCACCGTGTAATTTAAGAAGCCTTCCCTTGAAGAGATGCCTGAAGAATAAAGGGCAGAAGTTGAAAACACGCCACAAAGATGCCATCGCTGCAGGCATTTTAATTTAGGAGCCTTCTTAAGGACTTCTTAAGAGAAGAGGAGGAGGAGTTTGTATTTATACCCTGCTTTTCTCTCTTGCAAAGTCTCAAAACAGTTTACAACCTCCTTCCCTTCCCCTCTCCACACCTTGTGAGGTAGTTGGGGCTGAAAGAGTTCCGAAGAGCTGTGACTAGCCCAAGGTCACCCAGCAGGCTTCATGTGTAGGAGTCGGGAACAAATTTAGTTTACCAGATTAGAGTCCACTGCTTATGTGGAGAAGTGGGGAATCAACCCTGGTTCTCCCGGTTAAAGTCCACCTGCTGTTAACCACTACACCATTCTAGCCAGCCAGATTGTGGGCTACTGCTCTGACTAGTTTATTTTTACTGCTGCTTGCACAAAAGTAGTCCCATATACAGAAAATGAACATGACAGTGCTATAGCTCAGTCCTTTCAGCATGACGTGCTGTTTTCTATGCATACGCTCTTTCTCCTATTGGCAGCATTAAAACAAGATCCTCCATTACTAGGGGATTTTGAAGCCTCTCCTCATGAGCAGCTGTACCATGTGATCTGGCTGCTTGTGTGGTCTGAACAGCAGGTAGCATGTGCACAACAAGAATCTTGCACATAGGTCTCTCCGCTGTTGGATTCCATTCAGAAAGGACCGGGTCAGAGCTTGCGTGCATCTGTTGCCCAAGTAAGATGGAAGGGTCGGGGTAAGAGAAGGAAAAGAAATTGCCAGATAGAGCAGTGGTTCTCAACCTTCCTAATGCCGTGACCCTTTAATACAGTTCCTCATGTTGTGGTGACCCCCAACCCTAACATTTATCCATTTTACAGATGGAAAACACTGATGCAGAGAGTCTTAGGCGACCCCTGATAAGTGCTGTTAAACCCTACTGATTTTCATGGGAAGAACTAAAGCACGATCCTTTACCTGGGAGTAAGCTCGGTTGCTGGCAATGGGGTTGCTTCTGAGTCCTAGGGTCATGATTCATGCGTTCGAAGCATTGCGCAGTTGCTTCAAAGCAAAGCCACCGACTACCACCAGGCTTACTCCTGAGTAATGTGCGCCTTGGAGCCAACCATTTTTTCTATACTAAAACCTCAGTATTCAGGTTAAATTGCCATGTTGGCACTTTGCCATAAATAAGTGGGTTTTGGGTTGCATTTTGGGTACTCGGTCTCAAAAAGGTTCGCCATCACTGGACTAGGACCTGGGAAATCCAGGTTTGAATCCCCATTCACGCTGTGGAAGCTCGCTGGGTAATCTTGGGTAGTCGCCCGCTCTCAGCGTCGACCCAGGCAAGTATTTGGATGGGAGACTTACAAGGAATACCAGGGGATTCCAAAGCAAGCAATTGCAAGTGGGGTCAACATCAGTCAGCTGTGACTTGACAGCCAAAAAAAAAAAAAGGCCGAAAGCTACATATTTGGACGAGAGAAGGGGCACAAGATGCGGCTCCAAGTCGCAACACAATCCAGGTGGCTTTTCAGAGATGTTCATTTCTGCCTGACTGATGCCAATGTTTTGACGAGCGTCTGACAGGACTCTAACCGAAGCTATTTTCCCTGGTGGTTGTAGCCCTACGGGGAAAAGCTACACTTGTTGGCAGTTCATTTTAGTTCTAAAACTAAACAGATGAGCAGATTAGAATATTTTTTTTCCTAAAGCGCTAAGCAGTGTGTGGCATCCTTTCAGCAGGCATCAAACAGAGTTGCACTCCCCTTCTCCGATTTGAGTGAAGTTGACTTGGAATGAGACGTGTGGGAAACGCATCCTATTGTGACTTACCTCTGCAAATGGCAGCTGTCGATCCGGCCAAAGTGGCAGAAGTAAAAACGACCAGACCATGACAACCCAGCCTGGAAAACCCTACAACAGCCAGAGACTTAAACTGTCTCAGACTCATTGATTACGGAGTTGGGAGCAGAGGGTGGACCAATGTGGGATTTTGAAAGGGTTTTTTTCTTAATGAGTAGAAATATTTCTTGAGATATCGTGTTGGGTGTTCAGCAGTCATTCATCAAGCATGGAGGCCTTAGACTGGATCCTGTGGATCTGTTCCACTTGCTTTTGCAACAGGGGAAATGCCTTCTGCCAGTTTGGAAAGGCCCTCTACTAGCAGGATCTATGAAATTCAACACTTATAGAGGATTTGTGTATGTGTGTGTGTGTGTGTTTGGCTGTCAGCATCATTCCTAACAGTAACTGATGGTTTTGAACATCAGTCCAGCAGTGAAGTGGAAAAAAAAGAGTTTGGATTTATATCCCTCCTTTCTCTCCTGTAAGGAGACTGAAAGGGGCTTGCAATCTCCTTCCCCTCTGCAACAAACACCCTGTGAGGTGGGTGGGGCTGAGAGAGCTCCGAAGAACTGTGACTAGCCCAAGATCACCCAGCTGGCATGTGTTGGAGTGTACAAGCTAATCTGGTTCATCAGATTAATCTGGTTCACAGTTCAAGTGGCAGAATGCGGAATCAAACCCCGTTCTCCAGATTAGAGCGCCCCTGCTCTTAACCACTACACCATGCTGGCTCTATCTACAGGAGACTATCTACAGGCCAGGTAAGGATTCTTGTGTACTGGAGGGGGAATCTCAATCCAATGACCCGATATGCTATTTCACCTGTTGCATATCAGGAAGTACAGGGTATTGAAGGCAGTTGAGTGGCCAGCTAGAGGGAGGTAATTGGCCCAATTGAGTCCTTAACAGCTTAGAGAAGGAGGCTTGTGTTTCCCCTAAATGCTGCCTTGCAACACAGAGCTGTAGGTAAAAAATACTCCCAACGCTACTGATCTAGAACTGAAAATCAGCATTATAGGACAATTATACATGCTATACAGGTACATGCTACATGGCAGATGTACCTGATGGCTGAAATACAGTGCTTGGTGAACAGGTAAGATGTTCCTCGTGTTAGAGTCCAGCAGATTGGCAGAAGAGTATGCCTTTCAGACAGCCCATTTATCTTTCTGATCACCACCGCTGGAATGGATTTTTCTCCCAAGAACGGATGGACTCCGAACCAGGGAAAGAAGTCTTTTGCATAGTGAGAGGAGCAGAGCTAGGTTAGTTAGACAAACCAGGCACATGGCAACATAGGCACATTTTTAGAATGCACCAGCTTGGTTTGTGGTGCATCGCAGTTTGGCTTATTTAAGTTTGGGTGAAGGTGCCCTGAAACTGGGGAAAGCGCAGGGTCTGCCACAAATCCGCCCTTGTTCACTTTTGGTCCTCCGCAGCACTTTGCCTCAGTTGCCAGGAAATAAAGTTGATAAAGGAGAAGAGAAACAATCACTGCTATACTCTGTTCTTCAGAAAGATTATCGTGCAG
The DNA here is from genome assembly GCF_021028975.2 of Sphaerodactylus townsendi. Taxonomy (NCBI): domain Eukaryota; kingdom Metazoa; phylum Chordata; class Lepidosauria; order Squamata; family Sphaerodactylidae; genus Sphaerodactylus; species Sphaerodactylus townsendi. The sequence goes on from NC_059430.1 coordinate 17,998,144, forward strand.
CCAGTTGAGGTGCAGCAGTCGAGAAAATAGTATACTTCCACATTACAATATAAACATTCATTTTACAGTTAATATAGGGTTTTATTCTCACAAGCAGCGGTCCATGGTCCAGTGGGAGGCCTGCCAACTTTGGGTTGGGAAATTCATGGATTTGTGGGGATGGAACCTAGGAAGGGTGAAGTTTGGGGTAGGAAAGGACCTCGATGGGTAACATGCTACCAAATCTGCCGCCCCAATGGTGAATCACCCCATAAGCAGGAGTGCCTAGTAAACGTTGGGTTGGAACCTCACTCCGTGGGTCAATAATGAGGCGCTGCACGGCTTGAGGATTAATAATTTGATAATGATTAAGATACAAGAGACTAACAAGTAAGGTGTTCCAGAGTTGGTGGATCGAAGACAGTGCCCTAAAGATTTTGTGATGGTATCTCCGACAATATTACAATGCCACATTGGAATCCATTACGTAATGATTATATTAATACAGTCTTGGGGTAGATGTCTTTTCTGCTCCGTGCCTATATTTTCTGAAGCATCTTTTTCTATATCTGTCGAATAGACACTGAAAATTAATAAAACGTTATTTTAAAAAACGAGTCACTGCTTGCACAGGGGACTACCTTTACCTTACAGTATTATCTTGGGCAATGTGACTACTGTAAGGAGAGACCTATGCCATCGGGTATAGTGTAAATAGTATGACTACCAGTGGTGGGATCCAAACATTTTAATAACAGGTTCCGATGGTCGTGGGATTCAAACAGTGGCACTGCCGCAAACACGCACCTCCAGTCTCTGTTGGGCAGGGAGGTTGCTTTAGTAACCCCTTCTCGGCACTCAGAAAAAATTAGTAACCACTTCTAGAGGAGTGGTGAGAACTGGTTGGATCCCACCTCTGATGACTACCTTTCTCTACTCTGTGAGGAGGGGGAGGGAAGGCGATTGTAAGTCACTTGTAGAAGAAGAAGAAGAGTTTGGATTTATATCCCCCCTTTCTCTCCTGTAGGAGACTCAGGCTTACAAACTCTTCCCTTTCCCTCCTCACAACAAACACCCTGTGAGGTGGGTGGGCTGAGAGAGCTCCAAAGAACTGTGACTAGCCCAAGGTCACCCAGCTGGCATGTGCGGGAGTGCACAAGCTAATCTGAATTCCCCAGATAAGCCTCCACAGCTCAGGCGGCAGAGCTGGGAATCAAAACCGGTTACTCCAGATTAGACTGCACCTGCTCTTAACCACTACACCACTGCTGCTCCTTAAAGGTAGACTGCTTAAAGGTGGAGGAAAGCCAGGTGTAACAGCCAAGCACTCTTCTTAAATGAGTAGACGAGAAGCCGGAACTCGAACTTGGAGACCAGCCTAGCCGGGCCCTCGAACCAGCACCCTGACCTCGGTCCAAACTGTTGGCTGGAGCGCGCGGCGCGCCACAACAGTCCCCCCCACCCAATCCCACCCGTTCTCATCTCCCCGCAACTGGCTCGGAAGCCGTCTTCCTCCCGAGTAAACGTGCCCGGAATCGACTCTTTTCGGCCGAAAGGTTTGCAAGCCGAGAAGCCCTTCGGATCGCAGCCCGGGAGGCGGTGACGGCCCCGGCCCAGCCGCCCTTTGCCCAGCAGCGCACCGCTGCGCTCGGCCTTTGCGCGCCGGCTCCGGCAAGCGGCGGGAAGGCAGGAAGGGGAGGAGGCAGCCCCAGGAAGCGCCCCGGCCCCCTCTCCCGGGGAAGGAGAGCAAAGCCGGGCTCCGGTCTGCCGTGGCAGCCGCTGGGGCCGCGGTCATGGCTGCCAGGAACCAGGGCACGGAGCTGGGTAAGGAGCAGCAGGCGGCCGGTGCCGAGCGCGGCCGCTTCTGCGCGCCCCGGCGGTGCCAGGGAGGAAAGGGGGCGGAGGAGAGGGCTGGGTGATCTTGGGCGCTGGAGAGCCCCGAACACCTGATGGTGGGTTATTATAGGGCAGATCCTGTAGTGTAGGAAGAAAGGTTTGGGATGATGGCAGCGCGCGAATTTAGGCCTTTGGTGAATCGGACTAACCCGGCAACCTAAACCAGTCCCTTCCGAGAGAGCTGGGATAATATCGCCTAGGATCGCGCTCTTACTTGCCCACTTTGGGCACAGCTCTTGTTCGAGTAGTGTCGGGGAGAGTGCTGTTTATTTACTTAGTTGACACCCTGCCTTTCTCAATGACAGAAGCCTTTATTGGCATTATAGATTACCATATTGCAATATTAAAAAACAAAAAGGGACCGTTTATCTACAACAAATACAAATACAAATACAAAACCTTTAATGGCATATAAAGAGTGGTAAAATACAGATTATGTTAAAACCAATTGACTAAAATTTACACAAAGGTTTCACTCTTGATCCAAGTGCCTTTGTTAAAAACCTGGCAATTGATTCAGTAGTGTGGGGATGATGGTCACTAAGCAGGTGTGAAACTATTTCCTTGTCTGATCTCACTGAAAATTTCTTCAAGATTGGCCTCTGAGAAAAAAAAAGCAACCGATAGACTGCCAAAATCTTTGCAAATAGGAAGGGAGCACGTGGTTCATTGTTTCGGGTAGGCCCGCTGCACAGGGAACAAACGAGTCCTGTTCCTCCTGTGGGATGCCATGATAATATCTGCCTCTTGTTTAAGGGCAGTCGGTAACACATTTAGCCGAGCAAGCATAAAATATCTGCGGAGATGTGGGATTTCGATTAAATTACTCATATATATTTAGCCATGTCCCGGCAATGGTGGTGGAAATGCCATAAAATGTGGGAGAAATCGTCTTGCAGGCTCCAGCTGTGAGAAGCTGCCCTTCACGTCAAGAGTAATGCTTGTTTCAAAAAACTCCGAAAGCCCGTCTTTCTGTCCATCAGTAGGAGCGGTCAAAAGATACACCTATGTTGTTTAGTTGCTTGATAATTTTGGTGTGCTAGGTGGAGTGGAAGTGATCGCTTAACAGAAAATATGTGAGACTGCCCGGGAGGGTTCTATAATGACATGCGAAGCCAGTATTTAAACAAAGAGAGCCAAACCCGGGAAAAAATTGTCTTGGCTCCGGTTTCTAAACAAAGAACTTGATACGTGACTGAGTTTGGAAGACCCAATAAACGACGAAGAAACAAAGATTGAACACTCTCTAATTTCTCAGCGGTTTTTGCTCCCCAGATTGGAGCTCCGTAAAGTAATTGTGGCAGTAGTTTATCTATTAACTGAACCCATTAAAATACATTGAAAACATACATTAGATATCTACATACAGACCCTATATACAGAAAACAAAGAGAGCTAAATTCACCATGACTATTTTATGGAGAGTAATTACGCTTAGCCAGGTAGCCTTTCTCAATGGGATCCCAAGGCGGTTTACGTTGCTCTCCTGGCCTCCCTGTTGTCCTCACAAGAACCCTGCGAGGTAGGACAGTCCGACGGGCCCAAGATCATGCAGGAAATTGCCATAGAAGAGCAGAGATTAAAATCAGGGATCTGTTTCCCAGATCCTAGTCTGACCACCAGTGGGGTAGGAGAGGAGGCCAGTCAGTGAAGCTGTCCTGTAAAGGTTTTTTTTGGGGGGGGGGCGGGGAGGGTGTGTGTGGAGAAATTGCAGCCACTAAGATTTTCTCTGCTGTACAGGTGCTAAAGGTAACAGTCAGTTTGTTTTCCACAGTCCCACCAATCAAGGACGCGCTGGTGCCTTCTTGTTTTGGTAGGGTTTAAAGTACACATACAAATGGGAGGAAATCTATGTCAATAACAAAGTGGGTGAGAAAGGAAAGGCAGGCGGGGGGGGGGGGGGGGGGGGCAGCGCCTGTTTAGCTCACATACAGTTCTGATTGTGCGCATGGAGAGATGTAAAATTCCCATGGCCGTCGTGGAACAATTAGGACTTTTGAGGAACAAACTGAAACACGTGCAAGTACACTTACTCTCCTATCAAAGCTGTTCTTGCTGCTTTAAGGACATAACATGCATCATTGATAACTAATGTAGCATATAAAATAGCGCTAATTGGCAGATTTGTGGCATTGAGAGGTAGAAAGACCTGAGTTTTCTACAAGCAAAATGGCAGGTTATCCTTGACAGTGAGCTGCAAACTGTTGCGTGCTGGCTGAATGGGTGTAAAGTGCCATGAAGCTGCAGTTGACTTACGGTGATCCCACAACCATGGTTAGTGGGTAAAATGTTGGCCTAGGATTCCCAGGTTCAAATCCCCGCTCTGCCATAGAAATTTGCTGGGTGATCTCAAGCCGATCGCACAGCCTCAATCGTGGCAAATATTTTGGATGGGGGACCCTCCTTCTAGCAGGTGCCGTGTGCACAATTAGGACTGAGTGCACAACATGTACCATGTGCAAAACCTGATAAGGTAAGGGCACCTGATTGGTACCACATTTGTATATAGCTAGCACAGACAACAGAGTGATGTGTGCCTGAAAACACCTGTGGTCTGGCGAAGCACTTTGTCAGTAGAGTGCAATAAATAGAACTGCACTGGTGACTGTGTGTCTGTCAGTTCTTGTCTACATTGCGTCCTGCAAGGTGGTCTACTCCGAGTAAATCCGCTGCTTCAACAAGACCTCCTAGGAATACCGGGGCATGATGGGGAGACAGGCAGTGGCAAACCATCTCTGAATGTCTCATGCCTTGAAAACCCTGCGAGCTGCGACTGAACAGCAAAAAAAGCGATAAGCCAGCTGCGACTTAACAGCAAAAAAAGAGAAAGAAGTTTTTAAGGCAGGAGATTGACAGAAGTGGTTTACCATTGCCTGCCTCTTCATAGTGACTCTGGATGGACTGCCTTAACACATGTAACTTCGTTTTTGTCATCTGAGAGACAGGAACCAAGAAAAGCTGAAATTAGGAAACACATTTTGTAATAAAGGAAATAAAACTTATATGTGGATGAAAGCATTGTCATGTAGGCGCAACAGATACAACTACCAGCATATATAGGTTGTGGGGGGGGGGGGGGGTTAAGGGGGGGGGGGGGGCAGGAAGGGGGGGGGAGGGGGGGGGGGGGGGCAGGAAGGGGGGGGGATGAAAGGGGGGGGGGGAGTGGGGGGGGGGGGGGGGGGGGGGGGGGGGGGGCGCACGGGGGGGGGGTGGGGGGGGGTGTGGGTGGGGGCGGGGGGGGGGGGGGGGGGGGGGGGGTGGGGGGGGGGGGGGGTGGGGGGGGGGGGGGGTGGGGGGGGGGGGGGGTGGGGGGGGGGGGGGGTGGGGGGGGGGGGGGGTGGGGGGGGGGGGGGGTGGGGGGGGGGGGGGGTGGGGGGGGGGGGGGGTGGGGGGGGGGGGGGGTGGGGGGGGGGGGGGGTGGGGGGGGGGGGGGGTGGGGGGGGGGGGGGGTGGGGGGGGGGGGGGGTGGGGGGGGGGGGGGGTGGGGGGGGGGGGGGGTGGGGGGGGGGGGGGGTGGGGGGGGGGGGGGGTGGGGGGGGGGGGGGGTGGGGGGGGGGGGGGGTGGGGGGGGGGGGGGGTGGGGGGGGGGGGGGGTGGGGGGGGGGGGGGGTGGGGGGGGGGGGGGGTGGGGGGGGGGGGGGGTGGGGGGGGGGGGGGGTGGGGGGGGGGGGGGGTGGGGGGGGGGGGGGGTGGGGGGGGGGGGGGGTGGGGGGGGGGGGGGGTGGGGGGGGGGGGGGGTGGGGGGGGGGGGGGGTGGGGGGGGGGGGGGGTGGGGGGGGGGGGGGGTGGGGGGGGGGGGGGGTGGGGGGGGGGGGGGGTGGGGGGGGGGGGGGGTGGGGGGGGGGGGGGGTGGGGGGGGGGGGGGGTGGGGGGGGGGGGGGGTGGGGGGGGGGGGGGGTGGGGGGGGGGGGGGGTGGGGGGGGGGGGGGGTGGGGGGGGGGGGGGGTGGGGGGGGGGGGGGGTGGGGGGGGGGGGGGGTGGGGGGGGGGGGGGGTGGGGGGGGGGGGGGGTGGGGGGGGGGGGGGGTGGGGGGGGGGGGGGGTGGGGGGGGGGGGGGGTGGGGGGGGGGGGGGGTGGGGGGGGGGGGGGGTGGGGGGGGGGGGGGGTGGGGGGGGGGGGGGGTGGGGGGGGGGGGGGGTGGGGGGGGGGGGGGGTGGGGGGGGGGGGGGGTGGGGGGGGGGGGGGGTGGGGGGGGGGGGGGGTGGGGGGGGGGGGGGGTGGGGGGGGGGGGGGGTGGGGGGGGGGGGGGGTGGGGGGGGGGGGGGGTGGGGGGGGGGGGGGGTGGGGGGGGGGGGGGGTGGGGGGGGGGGGGGGTGGGGGGGGGGGGGGGTGGGGGGGGGGGGGGGTGGGGGGGGGGGGGGGTGGGGGGGGGGGGGGGTGGGGGGGGGGGGGGGTGGGGGGGGGGGGGGGTGGGGGGGGGGGGGGGTGGGGGGGGGGGGGGGTGGGGGGGGGGGGGGGTGGGGGGGGGGGGGGGTGGGGGGGGGGGGGGGTGGGGGGGGGGGGGGGTGGGGGGGGGGGGGGGTGGGGGGGGGGGGGGGTGGGGGGGGGGGGGGGTGGGGGGGGGGGGGGGTGGGGGGGGGGGGGGGTGGGGGGGGGGGGGGGTGGGGGGGGGGGGGGGTGGGGGGGGGGGGGGGTGGGGGGGGGGGGGGGTGGGGGGGGGGGGGGGTGGGGGGGGGGGGGGGTGGGGGGGGGGGGGGGTGGGGGGGGGGGGGGGTGGGGGGGGGGGGGGGTGGGGGGGGGGGGGGGTGGGGGGGGGGGGGGGTGGGGGGGGGGGGGGGTGGGGGGGGGGGGGGGTGGGGGGGGGGGGGGGTGGGGGGGGGGGGGGGTGGGGGGGGGGGGGGGTGGGGGGGGGGGGGGGTGGGGGGGGGGGGGGGTGGGGGGGGGGGGGGGTGGGGGGGGGGGGGGGTGGGGGGGGGGGGGGGTGGGGGGGGGGGGGGGTGGGGGGGGGGGGGGGTGGGGGGGGGGGGGGGTGGGGGGGGGGGGGGGTGGGGGGGGGGGGGGGTGGGGGGGGGGGGGGGTGGGGGGGGGGGGGGGTGGGGGGGGGGGGGGGTGGGGGGGGGGGGGGGTGGGGGGGGGGGGGGGTGGGGGGGGGGGGGGGTGGGGGGGGGGGGGGGTGGGGGGGGGGGGGGGTGGGGGGGGGGGGGGGTGGGGGGGGGGGGGGGTGGGGGGGGGGGGGGGTGGGGGGGGGGGGGGGTGGGGGGGGGGGGGGGTGGGGGGGGGGGGGGGTGGGGGGGGGGGGGGGTGGGGGGGGGGGGGGGTGGGGGGGGGGGGGGGTGGGGGGGGGGGGGGGTGGGGGGGGGGGGGGGTGGGGGGGGGGGGGGGTGGGGGGGGGGGGGGGTGGGGGGGGGGGGGGGTGGGGGGGGGGGGGGGTGGGGGGGGGGGGGGGTGGGGGGGGGGGGGGGTGGGGGGGGGGGGGGGTGGGGGGGGGGGGGGGTGGGGGGGGGGGGGGGTGGGGGGGGGGGGGGGTGGGGGGGGGGGGGGGTGGGGGGGGGGGGGGGTGGGGGGGGGGGGGGGTGGGGGGGGGGGGGGGTGGGGGGGGGGGGGGGTGGGGGGGGGGGGGGGTGGGGGGGGGGGGGGGTGGGGGGGGGGGGGGGTGGGGGGGGGGGGGGGTGGGGGGGGGGGGGGGTGGGGGGGGGGGGGGGTGGGGGGGGGGGGGGGTGGGGGGGGGGGGGGGTGGGGGGGGGGGGGGGTGGGGGGGGGGGGGGGTGGGGGGGGGGGGGGGTGGGGGGGGGGGGGGGTGGGGGGGGGGGGGGGTGGGGGGGGGGGGGGGTGGGGGGGGGGGGGGGTGGGGGGGGGGGGGGGTGGGGGGGGGGGGGGGTGGGGGGGGGGGGGGGTGGGGGGGGGGGGGGGTGGGGGGGGGGGGGGGTGGGGGGGGGGGGGGGTGGGGGGGGGGGGGGGTGGGGGGGGGGGGGGGTGGGGGGGGGGGGGGGTGGGGGGGGGGGGGGGTGGGGGGGGGGGGGGGTGGGGGGGGGGGGGGGTGGGGGGGGGGGGGGGTGGGGGGGGGGGGGGGTGGGGGGGGGGGGGGGTGGGGGGGGGGGGGGGTGGGGGGGGGGGGGGGTGGGGGGGGGGGGGGGTGGGGGGGGGGGGGGGTGGGGGGGGGGGGGGGTGGGGGGGGGGGGGGGTGGGGGGGGGGGGGGGTGGGGGGGGGGGGGGGTGGGGGGGGGGGGGGGTGGGGGGGGGGGGGGGTGGGGGGGGGGGGGGGTGGGGGGGGGGGGGGGTGGGGGGGGGGGGGGGTGGGGGGGGGGGGGGGTGGGGGGGGGGGGGGGTGGGGGGGGGGGGGGGTGGGGGGGGGGGGGGGTGGGGGGGGGGGGGGGTGGGGGGGGGGGGGGGTGGGGGGGGGGGGGGGTGGGGGGGGGGGGGGGTGGGGGGGGGGGGGGGTGGGGGGGGGGGGGGGTGGGGGGGGGGGGGGGTGGGGGGGGGGGGGGGTGGGGGGGGGGGGGGGTGGGGGGGGGGGGGGGTGGGGGGGGGGGGGGGTGGGGGGGGGGGGGGGTGGGGGGGGGGGGGGGTGGGGGGGGGGGGGGGTGGGGGGGGGGGGGGGTGGGGGGGGGGGGGGGTGGGGGGGGGGGGGGGTGGGGGGGGGGGGGGGTGGGGGGGGGGGGGGGTGGGGGGGGGGGGGGGTGGGGGGGGGGGGGGGTGGGGGGGGGGGGGGGTGGGGGGGGGGGGGGGTGGGGGGGGGGGGGGGTGGGGGGGGGGGGGGGTGGGGGGGGGGGGGGGTGGGGGGGGGGGGGGGTGGGGGGGGGGGGGGGTGGGGGGGGGGGGGGGTGGGGGGGGGGGGGGGTGGGGGGGGGGGGGGGTGGGGGGGGGGGGGGGTGGGGGGGGGGGGGGGTGGGGGGGGGGGGGGGTGGGGGGGGGGGGGGGTGGGGGGGGGGGGGGGTGGGGGGGGGGGGGGGTGGGGGGGGGGGGGGGTGGGGGGGGGGGGGGGTGGGGGGGGGGGGGGGTGGGGGGGGGGGGGGGTGGGGGGGGGGGGGGGTGGGGGGGGGGGGGGGTGGGGGGGGGGGGGGGTGGGGGGGGGGGGGGGTGGGGGGGGGGGGGGGTGGGGGGGGGGGGGGGTGGGGGGGGGGGGGGGTGGGGGGGGGGGGGGGTGGGGGGGGGGGGGGGTGGGGGGGGGGGGGGGTGGGGGGGGGGGGGGGTGGGGGGGGGGGGGGGTGGGGGGGGGGGGGGGTGGGGGGGGGGGGGGGTGGGGGGGGGGGGGGGTGGGGGGGGGGGGGGGTGGGGGGGGGGGGGGGTGGGGGGGGGGGGGGGTGGGGGGGGGGGGGGGTGGGGGGGGGGGGGGGTGGGGGGGGGGGGGGGTGGGGGGGGGGGGGGGTGGGGGGGGGGGGGGGTGGGGGGGGGGGGGGGTGGGGGGGGGGGGGGGTGGGGGGGGGGGGGGGTGGGGGGGGGGGGGGGTGGGGGGGGGGGGGGGTGGGGGGGGGGGGGGGTGGGGGGGGGGGGGGGTGGGGGGGGGGGGGGGTGGGGGGGGGGGGGGGTGGGGGGGGGGGGGGGTGGGGGGGGGGGGGGGTGGGGGGGGGGGGGGGTGGGGGGGGGGGGGGGTGGGGGGGGGGGGGGGTGGGGGGGGGGGGGGGTGGGGGGGGGGGGGGGTGGGGGGGGGGGGGGGTGGGGGGGGGGGGGGGTGGGGGGGGGGGGGGGTGGGGGGGGGGGGGGGTGGGGGGGGGGGGGGGTGGGGGGGGGGGGGGGTGGGGGGGGGGGGGGGTGGGGGGGGGGGGGGGTGGGGGGGGGGGGGGGTGGGGGGGGGGGGGGGTGGGGGGGGGGGGGGGTGGGGGGGGGGGGGGGTGGGGGGGGGGGGGGGTGGGGGGGGGGGGGGGTGGGGGGGGGGGGGGGTGGGGGGGGGGGGGGGTGGGGGGGGGGGGGGGTGGGGGGGGGGGGGGGTGGGGGGGGGGGGGGGTGGGGGGGGGGGGGGGTGGGGGGGGGGGGGGGTGGGGGGGGGGGGGGGTGGGGGGGGGGGGGGGTGGGGGGGGGGGGGGGTGGGGGGGGGGGGGGGTGGGGGGGGGGGGGGGTGGGGGGGGGGGGGGGTGGGGGGGGGGGGGGGTGGGGGGGGGGGGGGGTGGGGGGGGGGGGGGGTGGGGGGGGGGGGGGGTGGGGGGGGGGGGGGGTGGGGGGGGGGGGGGGTGGGGGGGGGGGGGGGTGGGGGGGGGGGGGGGTGGGGGGGGGGGGGGGTGGGGGGGGGGGGGGGTGGGGGGGGGGGGGGGTGGGGGGGGGGGGGGGTGGGGGGGGGGGGGGGTGGGGGGGGGGGGGGGTGGGGGGGGGGGGGGGTGGGGGGGGGGGGGGGTGGGGGGGGGGGGGGGTGGGGGGGGGGGGGGGTGGGGGGGGGGGGGGGTGGGGGGGGGGGGGGGTGGGGGGGGGGGGGGGTGGGGGGGGGGGGGGGTGGGGGGGGGGGGGGGTGGGGGGGGGGGGGGGTGGGGGGGGGGGGGGGTGGGGGGGGGGGGGGGTGGGGGGGGGGGGGGGTGGGGGGGGGGGGGGGTGGGGGGGGGGGGGGGTGGGGGGGGGGGGGGGTGGGGGGGGGGGGGGGTGGGGGGGGGGGGGGGTGGGGGGGGGGGGGGGTGGGGGGGGGGGGGGGTGGGGGGGGGGGGGGGTGGGGGGGGGGGGGGGTGGGGGGGGGGGGGGGTGGGGGGGGGGGGGGGTGGGGGGGGGGGGGGGTGGGGGGGGGGGGGGGTGGGGGGGGGGGGGGGTGGGGGGGGGGGGGGGTGGGGGGGGGGGGGGGTGGGGGGGGGGGGGGGTGGGGGGGGGGGGGGGTGGGGGGGGGGGGGGGTGGGGGGGGGGGGGGGTGGGGGGGGGGGGGGGTGGGGGGGGGGGGGGGTGGGGGGGGGGGGGGGTGGGGGGGGGGGGGGGTGGGGGGGGGGGGGGGTGGGGGGGGGGGGGGGTGGGGGGGGGGGGGGGTGGGGGGGGGGGGGGGTGGGGGGGGGGGGGGGTGGGGGGGGGGGGGGGTGGGGGGGGGGGGGGGTGGGGGGGGGGGGGGGTGGGGGGGGGGGGGGGTGGGGGGGGGGGGGGGTGGGGGGGGGGGGGGGTGGGGGGGGGGGGGGGTGGGGGGGGGGGGGGGTGGGGGGGGGGGGGGGTGGGGGGGGGGGGGGGTGGGGGGGGGGGGGGGTGGGGGGGGGGGGGGGTGGGGGGGGGGGGGGGTGGGGGGGGGGGGGGGTGGGGGGGGGGGGGGGTGGGGGGGGGGGGGGGTGGGGGGGGGGGGGGGTGGGGGGGGGGGGGGGTGGGGGGGGGGGGGGGTGGGGGGGGGGGGGGGTGGGGGGGGGGGGGGGTGGGGGGGGGGGGGGGTGGGGGGGGGGGGGGGTGGGGGGGGGGGGGGGTGGGGGGGGGGGGGGGTGGGGGGGGGGGGGGGTGGGGGGGGGGGGGGGTGGGGGGGGGGGGGGGTGGGGGGGGGGGGGGGTGGGGGGGGGGGGGGGTGGGGGGGGGGGGGGGTGGGGGGGGGGGGGGGTGGGGGGGGGGGGGGGTGGGGGGGGGGGGGGGTGGGGGGGGGGGGGGGTGGGGGGGGGGGGGGGTGGGGGGGGGGGGGGGTGGGGGGGGGGGGGGGTGGGGGGGGGGGGGGGTGGGGGGGGGGGGGGGTGGGGGGGGGGGGGGGTGGGGGGGGGGGGGGGTGGGGGGGGGGGGGGGTGGGGGGGGGGGGGGGTGGGGGGGGGGGGGGGTGGGGGGGGGGGGGGGTGGGGGGGGGGGGGGGTGGGGGGGGGGGGGGGTGGGGGGGGGGGGGGGTGGGGGGGGGGGGGGGTGGGGGGGGGGGGGGGTGGGGGGGGGGGGGGGTGGGGGGGGGGGGGGGTGGGGGGGGGGGGGGGTGGGGGGGGGGGGGGGTGGGGGGGGGGGGGGGTGGGGGGGGGGGGGGGTGGGGGGGGGGGGGGGTGGGGGGGGGGGGGGGTGGGGGGGGGGGGGGGTGGGGGGGGGGGGGGGTGGGGGGGGGGGGGGGTGGGGGGGGGGGGGGGTGGGGGGGGGGGGGGGTGGGGGGGGGGGGGGGTGGGGGGGGGGGGGGGTGGGGGGGGGGGGGGGTGGGGGGGGGGGGGGGTGGGGGGGGGGGGGGGTGGGGGGGGGGGGGGGTGGGGGGGGGGGGGGGTGGGGGGGGGGGGGGGTGGGGGGGGGGGGGGGTGGGGGGGGGGGGGGGTGGGGGGGGGGGGGGGTGGGGGGGGGGGGGGGTGGGGGGGGGGGGGGGTGGGGGGGGGGGGGGGTGGGGGGGGGGGGGGGTGGGGGGGGGGGGGGGTGGGGGGGGGGGGGGGTGGGGGGGGGGGGGGGTGGGGGGGGGGGGGGGTGGGGGGGGGGGGGGGTGGGGGGGGGGGGGGGTGGGGGGGGGGGGGGGTGGGGGGGGGGGGGGGTGGGGGGGGGGGGGGGTGGGGGGGGGGGGGGGTGGGGGGGGGGGGGGGTGGGGGGGGGGGGGGGTGGGGGGGGGGGGGGGTGGGGGGGGGGGGGGGTGGGGGGGGGGGGGGGTGGGGGGGGGGGGGGGTGGGGGGGGGGGGGGGTGGGGGGGGGGGGGGGTGGGGGGGGGGGGGGGTGGGGGGGGGGGGGGGTGGGGGGGGGGGGGGGTGGGGGGGGGGGGGGGTGGGGGGGGGGGGGGGTGGGGGGGGGGGGGGGTGGGGGGGGGGGGGGGTGGGGGGGGGGGGGGGTGGGGGGGGGGGGGGGTGGGGGGGGGGGGGGGTGGGGGGGGGGGGGGGTGGGGGGGGGGGGGGGTGGGGGGGGGGGGGGGTGGGGGGGGGGGGGGGTGGGGGGGGGGGGGGGTGGGGGGGGGGGGGGGTGGGGGGGGGGGGGGGTGGGGGGGGGGGGGGGTGGGGGGGGGGGGGGGTGGGGGGGGGGGGGGGTGGGGGGGGGGGGGGGTGGGGGGGGGGGGGGGTGGGGGGGGGGGGGGGTGGGGGGGGGGGGGGGTGGGGGGGGGGGGGGGTGGGGGGGGGGGGGGGTGGGGGGGGGGGGGGGTGGGGGGGGGGGGGGGTGGGGGGGGGGGGGGGTGGGGGGGGGGGGGGGTGGGGGGGGGGGGGGGTGGGGGGGGGGGGGGGTGGGGGGGGGGGGGGGTGGGGGGGGGGGGGGGTGGGGGGGGGGGGGGGTGGGGGGGGGGGGGGGTGGGGGGGGGGGGGGGTGGGGGGGGGGGGGGGTGGGGGGGGGGGGGGGTGGGGGGGGGGGGGGGTGGGGGGGGGGGGGGGTGGGGGGGGGGGGGGGTGGGGGGGGGGGGGGGTGGGGGGGGGGGGGGGTGGGGGGGGGGGGGGGTGGGGGGGGGGGGGGGTGGGGGGGGGGGGGGGTGGGGGGGGGGGGGGGTGGGGGGGGGGGGGGGTGGGGGGGGGGGGGGGTGGGGGGGGGGGGGGGTGGGGGGGGGGGGGGGTGGGGGGGGGGGGGGGTGGGGGGGGGGGGGGGTGGGGGGGGGGGGGGGTGGGGGGGGGGGGGGGTGGGGGGGGGGGGGGGTGGGGGGGGGGGGGGGTGGGGGGGGGGGGGGGTGGGGGGGGGGGGGGGTGGGGGGGGGGGGGGGTGGGGGGGGGGGGGGGTGGGGGGGGGGGGGGGTGGGGGGGGGGGGGGGTGGGGGGGGGGGGGGGTGGGGGGGGGGGGGGGTGGGGGGGGGGGGGGGTGGGGGGGGGGGGGGGTGGGGGGGGGGGGGGGTGGGGGGGGGGGGGGGTGGGGGGGGGGGGGGGTGGGGGGGGGGGGGGGTGGGGGGGGGGGGGGGTGGGGGGGGGGGGGGGTGGGGGGGGGGGGGGGTGGGGGGGGGGGGGGGTGGGGGGGGGGGGGGGTGGGGGGGGGGGGGGGTGGGGGGGGGGGGGGGTGGGGGGGGGGGGGGGTGGGGGGGGGGGGGGGTGGGGGGGGGGGGGGGTGGGGGGGGGGGGGGGTGGGGGGGGGGGGGGGTGGGGGGGGGGGGGGGTGGGGGGGGGGGGGGGTGGGGGGGGGGGGGGGTGGGGGGGGGGGGGGGTGGGGGGGGGGGGGGGTGGGGGGGGGGGGGGGTGGGGGGGGGGGGGGGTGGGGGGGGGGGGGGGTGGGGGGGGGGGGGGGTGGGGGGGGGGGGGGGTGGGGGGGGGGGGGGGTGGGGGGGGGGGGGGGTGGGGGGGGGGGGGGGTGGGGGGGGGGGGGGGTGGGGGGGGGGGGGGGTGGGGGGGGGGGGGGGTGGGGGGGGGGGGGGGTGGGGGGGGGGGGGGGTGGGGGGGGGGGGGGGTGGGGGGGGGGGGGGGTGGGGGGGGGGGGGGGTGGGGGGGGGGGGGGGTGGGGGGGGGGGGGGGTGGGGGGGGGGGGGGGTGGGGGGGGGGGGGGGTGGGGGGGGGGGGGGGTGGGGGGGGGGGGGGGTGGGGGGGGGGGGGGGTGGGGGGGGGGGGGGGTGGGGGGGGGGGGGGGTGGGGGGGGGGGGGGGTGGGGGGGGGGGGGGGTGGGGGGGGGGGGGGGTGGGGGGGGGGGGGGGTGGGGGGGGGGGGGGGTGGGGGGGGGGGGGGGTGGGGGGGGGGGGGGGTGGGGGGGGGGGGGGGTGGGGGGGGGGGGGGGTGGGGGGGGGGGGGGGTGGGGGGGGGGGGGGGTGGGGGGGGGGGGGGGTGGGGGGGGGGGGGGGTGGGGGGGGGGGGGGGTGGGGGGGGGGGGGGGTGGGGGGGGGGGGGGGTGGGGGGGGGGGGGGGTGGGGGGGGGGGGGGGTGGGGGGGGGGGGGGGTGGGGGGGGGGGGGGGTGGGGGGGGGGGGGGGTGGGGGGGGGGGGGGGTGGGGGGGGGGGGGGGTGGGGGGGGGGGGGGGTGGGGGGGGGGGGGGGTGGGGGGGGGGGGGGGTGGGGGGGGGGGGGGGTGGGGGGGGGGGGGGGTGGGGGGGGGGGGGGGTGGGGGGGGGGGGGGGTGGGGGGGGGGGGGGGTGGGGGGGGGGGGGGGTGGGGGGGGGGGGGGGTGGGGGGGGGGGGGGGTGGGGGGGGGGGGGGGTGGGGGGGGGGGGGGGTGGGGGGGGGGGGGGGTGGGGGGGGGGGGGGGTGGGGGGGGGGGGGGGTGGGGGGGGGGGGGGGTGGGGGGGGGGGGGGGTGGGGGGGGGGGGGGGTGGGGGGGGGGGGGGGTGGGGGGGGGGGGGGGTGGGGGGGGGGGGGGGTGGGGGGGGGGGGGGGTGGGGGGGGGGGGGGGTGGGGGGGGGGGGGGGTGGGGGGGGGGGGGGGTGGGGGGGGGGGGGGGTGGGGGGGGGGGGGGGTGGGGGGGGGGGGGGGTGGGGGGGGGGGGGGGTGGGGGGGGGGGGGGGTGGGGGGGGGGGGGGGTGGGGGGGGGGGGGGGTGGGGGGGGGGGGGGGTGGGGGGGGGGGGGGGTGGGGGGGGGGGGGGGTGGGGGGGGGGGGGGGTGGGGGGGGGGGGGGGTGGGGGGGGGGGGGGGTGGGGGGGGGGGGGGGTGGGGGGGGGGGGGGGTGGGGGGGGGGGGGGGTGGGGGGGGGGGGGGGTGGGGGGGGGGGGGGGTGGGGGGGGGGGGGGGTGGGGGGGGGGGGGGGTGGGGGGGGGGGGGGGTGGGGGGGGGGGGGGGTGGGGGGGGGGGGGGGTGGGGGGGGGGGGGGGTGGGGGGGGGGGGGGGTGGGGGGGGGGGGGGGTGGGGGGGGGGGGGGGTGGGGGGGGGGGGGGGTGGGGGGGGGGGGGGGTGGGGGGGGGGGGGGGTGGGGGGGGGGGGGGGTGGGGGGGGGGGGGGGTGGGGGGGGGGGGGGGTGGGGGGGGGGGGGGGTGGGGGGGGGGGGGGGTGGGGGGGGGGGGGGGTGGGGGGGGGGGGGGGTGGGGGGGGGGGGGGGTGGGGGGGGGGGGGGGTGGGGGGGGGGGGGGGTGGGGGGGGGGGGGGGTGGGGGGGGGGGGGGGTGGGGGGGGGGGGGGGTGGGGGGGGGGGGGGGTGGGGGGGGGGGGGGGTGGGGGGGGGGGGGGGTGGGGGGGGGGGGGGGTGGGGGGGGGGGGGGGTGGGGGGGGGGGGGGGTGGGGGGGGGGGGGGGTGGGGGGGGGGGGGGGTGGGGGGGGGGGGGGGTGGGGGGGGGGGGGGGTGGGGGGGGGGGGGGGTGGGGGGGGGGGGGGGTGGGGGGGGGGGGGGGTGGGGGGGGGGGGGGGTGGGGGGGGGGGGGGGTGGGGGGGGGGGGGGGTGGGGGGGGGGGGGGGTGGGGGGGGGGGGGGGTGGGGGGGGGGGGGGGTGGGGGGGGGGGGGGGTGGGGGGGGGGGGGGGTGGGGGGGGGGGGGGGTGGGGGGGGGGGGGGGTGGGGGGGGGGGGGGGTGGGGGGGGGGGGGGGTGGGGGGGGGGGGGGGTGGGGGGGGGGGGGGGTGGGGGGGGGGGGGGGTGGGGGGGGGGGGGGGTGGGGGGGGGGGGGGGTGGGGGGGGGGGGGGGTGGGGGGGGGGGGGGGTGGGGGGGGGGGGGGGTGGGGGGGGGGGGGGGTGGGGGGGGGGGGGGGTGGGGGGGGGGGGGGGTGGGGGGGGGGGGGGGTGGGGGGGGGGGGGGGTGGGGGGGGGGGGGGGTGGGGGGGGGGGGGGGTGGGGGGGGGGGGGGGTGGGGGGGGGGGGGGGTGGGGGGGGGGGGGGGTGGGGGGGGGGGGGGGTGGGGGGGGGGGGGGGTGGGGGGGGGGGGGGGTGGGGGGGGGGGGGGGTGGGGGGGGGGGGGGGTGGGGGGGGGGGGGGGTGGGGGGGGGGGGGGGTGGGGGGGGGGGGGGGTGGGGGGGGGGGGGGGTGGGGGGGGGGGGGGGTGGGGGGGGGGGGGGGTGGGGGGGGGGGGGGGTGGGGGGGGGGGGGGGTGGGGGGGGGGGGGGGTGGGGGGGGGGGGGGGTGGGGGGGGGGGGGGGTGGGGGGGGGGGGGGGTGGGGGGGGGGGGGGGTGGGGGGGGGGGGGGGTGGGGGGGGGGGGGGGTGGGGGGGGGGGGGGGTGGGGGGGGGGGGGGGTGGGGGGGGGGGGGGGTGGGGGGGGGGGGGGGTGGGGGGGGGGGGGGGTGGGGGGGGGGGGGGGTGGGGGGGGGGGGGGGTGGGGGGGGGGGGGGGTGGGGGGGGGGGGGGGTGGGGGGGGGGGGGGGTGGGGGGGGGGGGGGGTGGGGGGGGGGGGGGGTGGGGGGGGGGGGGGGTGGGGGGGGGGGGGGGTGGGGGGGGGGGGGGGTGGGGGGGGGGGGGGGTGGGGGGGGGGGGGGGTGGGGGGGGGGGGGGGTGGGGGGGGGGGGGGGTGGGGGGGGGGGGGGGTGGGGGGGGGGGGGGGTGGGGGGGGGGGGGGGTGGGGGGGGGGGGGGGTGGGGGGGGGGGGGGGTGGGGGGGGGGGGGGGTGGGGGGGGGGGGGGGTGGGGGGGGGGGGGGGTGGGGGGGGGGGGGGGTGGGGGGGGGGGGGGGTGGGGGGGGGGGGGGGTGGGGGGGGGGGGGGGTGGGGGGGGGGGGGGGTGGGGGGGGGGGGGGGTGGGGGGGGGGGGGGGTGGGGGGGGGGGGGGGTGGGGGGGGGGGGGGGTGGGGGGGGGGGGGGGTGGGGGGGGGGGGGGGTGGGGGGGGGGGGGGGTGGGGGGGGGGGGGGGTGGGGGGGGGGGGGGGTGGGGGGGGGGGGGGGTGGGGGGGGGGGGGGGTGGGGGGGGGGGGGGGTGGGGGGGGGGGGGGGTGGGGGGGGGGGGGGGTGGGGGGGGGGGGGGGTGGGGGGGGGGGGGGGTGGGGGGGGGGGGGGGTGGGGGGGGGGGGGGGTGGGGGGGGGGGGGGGTGGGGGGGGGGGGGGGTGGGGGGGGGGGGGGGTGGGGGGGGGGGGGGGTGGGGGGGGGGGGGGGTGGGGGGGGGGGGGGGTGGGGGGGGGGGGGGGTGGGGGGGGGGGGGGGTGGGGGGGGGGGGGGGTGGGGGGGGGGGGGGGTGGGGGGGGGGGGGGGTGGGGGGGGGGGGGGGTGGGGGGGGGGGGGGGTGGGGGGGGGGGGGGGTGGGGGGGGGGGGGGGTGGGGGGGGGGGGGGGTGGGGGGGGGGGGGGGTGGGGGGGGGGGGGGGTGGGGGGGGGGGGGGGTGGGGGGGGGGGGGGGTGGGGGGGGGGGGGGGTGGGGGGGGGGGGGGGTGGGGGGGGGGGGGGGTGGGGGGGGGGGGGGGTGGGGGGGGGGGGGGGTGGGGGGGGGGGGGGGTGGGGGGGGGGGGGGGTGGGGGGGGGGGGGGGTGGGGGGGGGGGGGGGTGGGGGGGGGGGGGGGTGGGGGGGGGGGGGGGTGGGGGGGGGGGGGGGTGGGGGGGGGGGGGGGTGGGGGGGGGGGGGGGTGGGGGGGGGGGGGGGTGGGGGGGGGGGGGGGTGGGGGGGGGGGGGGGTGGGGGGGGGGGGGGGTGGGGGGGGGGGGGGGTGGGGGGGGGGGGGGGTGGGGGGGGGGGGGGGTGGGGGGGGGGGGGGGTGGGGGGGGGGGGGGGTGGGGGGGGGGGGGGGTGGGGGGGGGGGGGGGTGGGGGGGGGGGGGGGTGGGGGGGGGGGGGGGTGGGGGGGGGGGGGGGTGGGGGGGGGGGGGGGTGGGGGGGGGGGGGGGTGGGGGGGGGGGGGGGTGGGGGGGGGGGGGGGTGGGGGGGGGGGGGGGTGGGGGGGGGGGGGGGTGGGGGGGGGGGGGGGTGGGGGGGGGGGGGGGTGGGGGGGGGGGGGGGTGGGGGGGGGGGGGGGTGGGGGGGGGGGGGGGTGGGGGGGGGGGGGGGTGGGGGGGGGGGGGGGTGGGGGGGGGGGGGGGTGGGGGGGGGGGGGGGTGGGGGGGGGGGGGGGTGGGGGGGGGGGGGGGTGGGGGGGGGGGGGGGTGGGGGGGGGGGGGGGTGGGGGGGGGGGGGGGTGGGGGGGGGGGGGGGTGGGGGGGGGGGGGGGTGGGGGGGGGGGGGGGTGGGGGGGGGGGGGGGTGGGGGGGGGGGGGGGTGGGGGGGGGGGGGGGTGGGGGGGGGGGGGGGTGGGGGGGGGGGGGGGTGGGGGGGGGGGGGGGTGGGGGGGGGGGGGGGTGGGGGGGGGGGGGGGTGGGGGGGGGGGGGGGTGGGGGGGGGGGGGGGTGGGGGGGGGGGGGGGTGGGGGGGGGGGGGGGTGGGGGGGGGGGGGGGTGGGGGGGGGGGGGGGTGGGGGGGGGGGGGGGTGGGGGGGGGGGGGGGTGGGGGGGGGGGGGGGTGGGGGGGGGGGGGGGTGGGGGGGGGGGGGGGTGGGGGGGGGGGGGGGTGGGGGGGGGGGGGGGTGGGGGGGGGGGGGGGTGGGGGGGGGGGGGGGTGGGGGGGGGGGGGGGTGGGGGGGGGGGGGGGTGGGGGGGGGGGGGGGTGGGGGGGGGGGGGGGTGGGGGGGGGGGGGGGTGGGGGGGGGGGGGGGTGGGGGGGGGGGGGGGTGGGGGGGGGGGGGGGTGGGGGGGGGGGGGGGTGGGGGGGGGGGGGGGTGGGGGGGGGGGGGGGTGGGGGGGGGGGGGGGTGGGGGGGGGGGGGGGTGGGGGGGGGGGGGGGTGGGGGGGGGGGGGGGTGGGGGGGGGGGGGGGTGGGGGGGGGGGGGGGTGGGGGGGGGGGGGGGTGGGGGGGGGGGGGGGTGGGGGGGGGGGGGGGTGGGGGGGGGGGGGGGTGGGGGGGGGGGGGGGTGGGGGGGGGGGGGGGTGGGGGGGGGGGGGGGTGGGGGGGGGGGGGGGTGGGGGGGGGGGGGGGTGGGGGGGGGGGGGGGTGGGGGGGGGGGGGGGTGGGGGGGGGGGGGGGTGGGGGGGGGGGGGGGTGGGGGGGGGGGGGGGTGGGGGGGGGGGGGGGTGGGGGGGGGGGGGGGTGGGGGGGGGGGGGGGTGGGGGGGGGGGGGGGTGGGGGGGGGGGGGGGTGGGGGGGGGGGGGGGTGGGGGGGGGGGGGGGTGGGGGGGGGGGGGGGTGGGGGGGGGGGGGGGTGGGGGGGGGGGGGGGTGGGGGGGGGGGGGGGTGGGGGGGGGGGGGGGTGGGGGGGGGGGGGGGTGGGGGGGGGGGGGGGTGGGGGGGGGGGGGGGTGGGGGGGGGGGGGGGTGGGGGGGGGGGGGGGTGGGGGGGGGGGGGGGTGGGGGGGGGGGGGGGTGGGGGGGGGGGGGGGTGGGGGGGGGGGGGGGTGGGGGGGGGGGGGGGTGGGGGGGGGGGGGGGTGGGGGGGGGGGGGGGTGGGGGGGGGGGGGGGTGGGGGGGGGGGGGGGTGGGGGGGGGGGGGGGTGGGGGGGGGGGGGGGTGGGGGGGGGGGGGGGTGGGGGGGGGGGGGGGTGGGGGGGGGGGGGGGTGGGGGGGGGGGGGGGTGGGGGGGGGGGGGGGTGGGGGGGGGGGGGGGTGGGGGGGGGGGGGGGTGGGGGGGGGGGGGGGTGGGGGGGGGGGGGGGTGGGGGGGGGGGGGGGTGGGGGGGGGGGGGGGTGGGGGGGGGGGGGGGTGGGGGGGGGGGGGGGTGGGGGGGGGGGGGGGTGGGGGGGGGGGGGGGTGGGGGGGGGGGGGGGTGGGGGGGGGGGGGGGTGGGGGGGGGGGGGGGTGGGGGGGGGGGGGGGTGGGGGGGGGGGGGGGTGGGGGGGGGGGGGGGTGGGGGGGGGGGGGGGTGGGGGGGGGGGGGGGTGGGGGGGGGGGGGGGTGGGGGGGGGGGGGGGTGGGGGGGGGGGGGGGTGGGGGGGGGGGGGGGTGGGGGGGGGGGGGGGTGGGGGGGGGGGGGGGTGGGGGGGGGGGGGGGTGGGGGGGGGGGGGGGTGGGGGGGGGGGGGGGTGGGGGGGGGGGGGGGTGGGGGGGGGGGGGGGTGGGGGGGGGGGGGGGTGGGGGGGGGGGGGGGTGGGGGGGGGGGGGGGTGGGGGGGGGGGGGGGTGGGGGGGGGGGGGGGTGGGGGGGGGGGGGGGTGGGGGGGGGGGGGGGTGGGGGGGGGGGGGGGTGGGGGGGGGGGGGGGTGGGGGGGGGGGGGGGTGGGGGGGGGGGGGGGTGGGGGGGGGGGGGGGTGGGGGGGGGGGGGGGTGGGGGGGGGGGGGGGTGGGGGGGGGGGGGGGTGGGGGGGGGGGGGGGTGGGGGGGGGGGGGGGTGGGGGGGGGGGGGGGTGGGGGGGGGGGGGGGTGGGGGGGGGGGGGGGTGGGGGGGGGGGGGGGTGGGGGGGGGGGGGGGTGGGGGGGGGGGGGGGTGGGGGGGGGGGGGGGTGGGGGGGGGGGGGGGTGGGGGGGGGGGGGGGTGGGGGGGGGGGGGGGTGGGGGGGGGGGGGGGTGGGGGGGGGGGGGGGTGGGGGGGGGGGGGGGTGGGGGGGGGGGGGGGTGGGGGGGGGGGGGGGTGGGGGGGGGGGGGGGTGGGGGGGGGGGGGGGTGGGGGGGGGGGGGGGTGGGGGGGGGGGGGGGTGGGGGGGGGGGGGGGTGGGGGGGGGGGGGGGTGGGGGGGGGGGGGGGTGGGGGGGGGGGGGGGTGGGGGGGGGGGGGGGTGGGGGGGGGGGGGGGTGGGGGGGGGGGGGGGTGGGGGGGGGGGGGGGTGGGGGGGGGGGGGGGTGGGGGGGGGGGGGGGTGGGGGGGGGGGGGGGTGGGGGGGGGGGGGGGTGGGGGGGGGGGGGGGTGGGGGGGGGGGGGGGTGGGGGGGGGGGGGGGTGGGGGGGGGGGGGGGTGGGGGGGGGGGGGGGTGGGGGGGGGGGGGGGTGGGGGGGGGGGGGGGTGGGGGGGGGGGGGGGTGGGGGGGGGGGGGGGTGGGGGGGGGGGGGGGTGGGGGGGGGGGGGGGTGGGGGGGGGGGGGGGTGGGGGGGGGGGGGGGTGGGGGGGGGGGGGGGTGGGGGGGGGGGGGGGTGGGGGGGGGGGGGGGTGGGGGGGGGGGGGGGTGGGGGGGGGGGGGGGTGGGGGGGGGGGGGGGTGGGGGGGGGGGGGGGTGGGGGGGGGGGGGGGTGGGGGGGGGGGGGGGTGGGGGGGGGGGGGGGTGGGGGGGGGGGGGGGTGGGGGGGGGGGGGGGTGGGGGGGGGGGGGGGTGGGGGGGGGGGGGGGTGGGGGGGGGGGGGGGTGGGGGGGGGGGGGGGTGGGGGGGGGGGGGGGTGGGGGGGGGGGGGGGTGGGGGGGGGGGGGGGTGGGGGGGGGGGGGGGTGGGGGGGGGGGGGGGTGGGGGGGGGGGGGGGTGGGGGGGGGGGGGGGTGGGGGGGGGGGGGGGTGGGGGGGGGGGGGGGTGGGGGGGGGGGGGGGTGGGGGGGGGGGGGGGTGGGGGGGGGGGGGGGTGGGGGGGGGGGGGGGTGGGGGGGGGGGGGGGTGGGGGGGGGGGGGGGTGGGGGGGGGGGGGGGTGGGGGGGGGGGGGGGTGGGGGGGGGGGGGGGTGGGGGGGGGGGGGGGTGGGGGGGGGGGGGGGTGGGGGGGGGGGGGGGTGGGGGGGGGGGGGGGTGGGGGGGGGGGGGGGTGGGGGGGGGGGGGGGTGGGGGGGGGGGGGGGTGGGGGGGGGGGGGGGTGGGGGGGGGGGGGGGTGGGGGGGGGGGGGGGTGGGGGGGGGGGGGGGTGGGGGGGGGGGGGGGTGGGGGGGGGGGGGGGTGGGGGGGGGGGGGGGTGGGGGGGGGGGGGGGTGGGGGGGGGGGGGGGTGGGGGGGGGGGGGGGTGGGGGGGGGGGGGGGTGGGGGGGGGGGGGGGTGGGGGGGGGGGGGGGTGGGGGGGGGGGGGGGTGGGGGGGGGGGGGGGTGGGGGGGGGGGGGGGTGGGGGGGGGGGGGGGTGGGGGGGGGGGGGGGTGGGGGGGGGGGGGGGTGGGGGGGGGGGGGGGTGGGGGGGGGGGGGGGTGGGGGGGGGGGGGGGTGGGGGGGGGGGGGGGTGGGGGGGGGGGGGGGTGGGGGGGGGGGGGGGTGGGGGGGGGGGGGGGTGGGGGGGGGGGGGGGTGGGGGGGGGGGGGGGTGGGGGGGGGGGGGGGTGGGGGGGGGGGGGGGTGGGGGGGGGGGGGGGTGGGGGGGGGGGGGGGTGGGGGGGGGGGGGGGTGGGGGGGGGGGGGGGTGGGGGGGGGGGGGGGTGGGGGGGGGGGGGGGTGGGGGGGGGGGGGGGTGGGGGGGGGGGGGGGTGGGGGGGGGGGGGGGTGGGGGGGGGGGGGGGTGGGGGGGGGGGGGGGTGGGGGGGGGGGGGGGTGGGGGGGGGGGGGGGTGGGGGGGGGGGGGGGTGGGGGGGGGGGGGGGTGGGGGGGGGGGGGGGTGGGGGGGGGGGGGGGTGGGGGGGGGGGGGGGTGGGGGGGGGGGGGGGTGGGGGGGGGGGGGGGTGGGGGGGGGGGGGGGTGGGGGGGGGGGGGGGTGGGGGGGGGGGGGGGTGGGGGGGGGGGGGGGTGGGGGGGGGGGGGGGTGGGGGGGGGGGGGGGTGGGGGGGGGGGGGGGTGGGGGGGGGGGGGGGTGGGGGGGGGGGGGGGTGGGGGGGGGGGGGGGTGGGGGGGGGGGGGGGTGGGGGGGGGGGGGGGTGGGGGGGGGGGGGGGTGGGGGGGGGGGGGGGTGGGGGGGGGGGGGGGTGGGGGGGGGGGGGGGTGGGGGGGGGGGGGGGTGGGGGGGGGGGGGGGTGGGGGGGGGGGGGGGTGGGGGGGGGGGGGGGTGGGGGGGGGGGGGGGTGGGGGGGGGGGGGGGTGGGGGGGGGGGGGGGTGGGGGGGGGGGGGGGTGGGGGGGGGGGGGGGTGGGGGGGGGGGGGGGTGGGGGGGGGGGGGGGTGGGGGGGGGGGGGGGTGGGGGGGGGGGGGGGTGGGGGGGGGGGGGGGTGGGGGGGGGGGGGGGTGGGGGGGGGGGGGGGTGGGGGGGGGGGGGGGTGGGGGGGGGGGGGGGTGGGGGGGGGGGGGGGTGGGGGGGGGGGGGGGTGGGGGGGGGGGGGGGTGGGGGGGGGGGGGGGTGGGGGGGGGGGGGGGTGGGGGGGGGGGGGGGTGGGGGGGGGGGGGGGTGGGGGGGGGGGGGGGTGGGGGGGGGGGGGGGTGGGGGGGGGGGGGGGTGGGGGGGGGGGGGGGTGGGGGGGGGGGGGGGTGGGGGGGGGGGGGGGTGGGGGGGGGGGGGGGTGGGGGGGGGGGGGGGTGGGGGGGGGGGGGGGTGGGGGGGGGGGGGGGTGGGGGGGGGGGGGGGTGGGGGGGGGGGGGGGTGGGGGGGGGGGGGGGTGGGGGGGGGGGGGGGTGGGGGGGGGGGGGGGTGGGGGGGGGGGGGGGTGGGGGGGGGGGGGGGTGGGGGGGGGGGGGGGTGGGGGGGGGGGGGGGTGGGGGGGGGGGGGGGTGGGGGGGGGGGGGGGTGGGGGGGGGGGGGGGTGGGGGGGGGGGGGGGTGGGGGGGGGGGGGGGTGGGGGGGGGGGGGGGTGGGGGGGGGGGGGGGTGGGGGGGGGGGGGGGTGGGGGGGGGGGGGGGTGGGGGGGGGGGGGGGTGGGGGGGGGGGGGGGTGGGGGGGGGGGGGGGTGGGGGGGGGGGGGGGTGGGGGGGGGGGGGGGTGGGGGGGGGGGGGGGTGGGGGGGGGGGGGGGTGGGGGGGGGGGGGGGTGGGGGGGGGGGGGGGTGGGGGGGGGGGGGGGTGGGGGGGGGGGGGGGTGGGGGGGGGGGGGGGTGGGGGGGGGGGGGGGTGGGGGGGGGGGGGGGTGGGGGGGGGGGGGGGTGGGGGGGGGGGGGGGTGGGGGGGGGGGGGGGTGGGGGGGGGGGGGGGTGGGGGGGGGGGGGGGTGGGGGGGGGGGGGGGTGGGGGGGGGGGGGGGTGGGGGGGGGGGGGGGTGGGGGGGGGGGGGGGTGGGGGGGGGGGGGGGTGGGGGGGGGGGGGGGTGGGGGGGGGGGGGGGTGGGGGGGGGGGGGGGTGGGGGGGGGGGGGGGTGGGGGGGGGGGGGGGTGGGGGGGGGGGGGGGTGGGGGGGGGGGGGGGTGGGGGGGGGGGGGGGTGGGGGGGGGGGGGGGTGGGGGGGGGGGGGGGTGGGGGGGGGGGGGGGTGGGGGGGGGGGGGGGTGGGGGGGGGGGGGGGTGGGGGGGGGGGGGGGTGGGGGGGGGGGGGGGTGGGGGGGGGGGGGGGTGGGGGGGGGGGGGGGTGGGGGGGGGGGGGGGTGGGGGGGGGGGGGGGTGGGGGGGGGGGGGGGTGGGGGGGGGGGGGGGTGGGGGGGGGGGGGGGTGGGGGGGGGGGGGGGTGGGGGGGGGGGGGGGTGGGGGGGGGGGGGGGTGGGGGGGGGGGGGGGTGGGGGGGGGGGGGGGTGGGGGGGGGGGGGGGTGGGGGGGGGGGGGGGTGGGGGGGGGGGGGGGTGGGGGGGGGGGGGGGTGGGGGGGGGGGGGGGTGGGGGGGGGGGGGGGTGGGGGGGGGGGGGGGTGGGGGGGGGGGGGGGTGGGGGGGGGGGGGGGTGGGGGGGGGGGGACAATCCCCATCAGCCCCTGTCAGCATGGCCAATTGGCCATGCTGGCAGGGGCTGATGGGAATTGTAGTCCATAACATCTGGAGTGCCAAAGGTTCGCCACCACGGGGTTAGAGTGTGCTGCTCTTAATCTGCGCACCATACTGGCTCTCAAACTTTTCTTATGTGTAAGTGATTATAGCGTATAATGAAAGCTTGCCGGTTTACCTGTGATTCGGGAGCAGTGGGAACTCTTGGAGTAAAATGGAATCAACTCTACATACAACACCTTGTGAGGTAGGTGGGGCTGAGAGAGTTCTGAGAGAACTGTGACTGGCCCAAGGTCACCCAGCAGGCTTAGTGTGGAGGAGTGGGGAAACAAATCCAGTTCACCCGGGACTTGCTGGGGCTGATGGGAATCGTAGTCTATGAACATCTGGAGGGCCAGAGTTGGATCCCCCTGGTCTTCACAAACTGGCAGTGGCTTGCTGAAGTCTCAGGTGGTGGCCTTTCACATCACCTACTTCCTGGTCCTTTAAGCTGACGATACCAGGGACTAAACCTGTGACCTTCTGCATGCGAAACGGATTCTGTACTGCTAAACCACAGCCCCTTTGCTCAAATGGCTTGTAGTTCAGTGGTAAGGCCTCAAAAGTGTTGAGTTGAGTCTCCAGAAGGATATTCTTTTGCTGTGCCATCAAGTCACAGCTGACTTGCGGCGACCCTGAGGGGCTTTCAAGGCAAGAGACGCTCGGAGGTGGTTTGCCACACCCTTGGTGGTATTCCTCGGAGGTCTCCCATCCAAATATTTGCCTGGGTCAGGGCTGAGAGCGTGCCTCTGGCCCAAGATCTTCCAGCAAGCTTCCATGGTGCATGTGGACAGCTTTTTTGTCTGATGATGAGAAACTGATTTTCCTACTATCTGATATTGATTCCTATGTTTCTTACAAGAGGGCTCTCTTTGCCCTGGCGGCTAGGAAATTACGAGCAAAGTGTTTAAAGCGCTGTTTGAACTGATGTTCCAAAGTACTGGAGGTTAACTTAGACTAGCTGAAGAAGCTGCAAAAACATCTGACGTGGAAAGTATTTGATGTGGCATTTTAATTTAGAGATTGCGAATACCAATATTTTATATTTTAAAACTAAGTTATTGTTTTAATTTAAATGTTTTAACTGCATGTATCTCTGTATTGTTATAGCCAGTGGCTCAAACAGTAAATACTTGACTTGACTTGACATGGTGCATGTGAGGATTTGAACTTGGGTTTCCAGGTCCTGGTCCAGCATCTTAAAACTACTACACCGCACTGTGCTTAGGACTGCTGTAAACCGACTCATGCATCTCTGTGACTTTGGGATAGTCAAAGTTCCTCAGAATTCTCTCAGCCCCGCTGACCTCACAAGGTGTCTGTTGTGGGGAGAGGAAGGGAAAGAGTTGGTAAGCCACCTTGAGTCTCCTTACAGGAGAGAAAGGCGGGGTACAAATCCGAACTCCTCCTCCTCCTCTTCCTCTTCTGGTGGCTGCAGTTCTCTAGGGCTCTTTCCGCACATGCAAAATAATGCACTTTCAAACTGCTTTCAGTGCTCTTTGAAGCTGTGCGGAATAGCAAAATTCACTTGCAAACAGTTGTGAAAATGGTTTGAAAAAGCATTATTTTGCGTGTGCGGAAGGGGCCTGGGAATCCCAGGACGTGCATCCCGAAATCCTTTTAACGTGAGACACCCGGGATTGAACCGGGGACATTCTGCATGCAACTGTGCTCTACCAAGGAGCCACGGCCCTTGCCGATTTGTGCTGCTAGGTGGCAGTATAAGGCCAGATAACCTGTTGAGATGCTTTGGTTGTTTTACTGCAGAGCACAGTTTTAGTTCTGTTTCTAAGTGATCGTGCGAAGTAGAGGAAAAGTTAAAAAATTCTGCCCTACAGTAACCCATCCTGAATACTGTGACTAAATTATGCAAATGTTTGCAATTATGTTTAATTTAGTGTATTTGCAGTTTCAGTAAACAGAAGCATATACATATAGAGAGAGAGACCGAGACAGAGACAGAGAGTGCTTTCAGGATGGAGTTAACTCAAACGGGGGTACATTGTTAGAGGTGTTGCTGTCTGGGGGATCAGTATTCCATTTTGCTTCCTCTTAACGTTCTGCTTGAATATTTTGTAATATCTGCTTGGTTTACAAGATACCTTAAGCCCGCTGGGCTCACTTTCTCTCTTCCATAGCGAGCTAACAAGGCAGAGTTATGCCCGTGCAAATCTAATTAAGTCACTGGGCTTAGAATGGTGGGATATTTCTTAGAAGAAGAAGAGTTTGGATTTATATCCCCCCTCTCTCTCCTGCAGGAGACTCAAAGGGGCTTACAATCTCCTTGCCCTTCCCCCCTCACAACAAACACCCTGTGAGGTGTGTGGGGCTGAGAGAGCTCCGATAAGCTGTGACTAGCCCAAGGTCACCCAGCTGGCGTGTGTGGGAGTGTACAGGCTAATCTGAATTCCCTGGATAAGCCTCCACAGCTCAGGCGGCAGAGCTGGGAATCAAACCCGGCTCCTCCAGATTAGATACATGAGCTCTTAACCTTCTGCGCCACTGCTGTTGGGCAGTGCAGTCCTGGGGGAGGGGTGGGGGGGGGTAGTTACGGCATGCCTGGGGACGGCACAACTGGACCGCCTCCAAAGAGTTTTGTTGCGCAGCAGATGGCAAGTTGAAGGCCACACACCCCATATGGAAGCGGCCTATTCAGCTCAGGCGGTTGCACCGCTGATTTTGCCGGCATCAGTTTATGCTGGCAAATGGGGGCATTCCCAGGCCAAAAGAACTCAAGAAACGGGCTAAAACCGGATCCACCCATAAGAATGCCGCCTTTGGTGCCAGTGCGGACTTCTGTGTTGGAAGAGTTCTGGCGGTGAGGGCACCCAGATGTCACGCTGCCATTCGGCTCCTCAGTACCAGCGTTAGTGCTTCTGCTCTGGTGTAAATGTCCCTTGCACTGGCACAAGATGCAGTGTGTTGTAATGGTTAAGAGCAGGTGGACTCTAATCTGGAGAACCGGGGTTTCCCCCCCACTCCTACACATGAAGCCTATTGGGTGACCTTGGGTCAGTCACAGTTCTCTCAGAACTCTCTCAGCCCCACCTCCTCACAAGGTGCCTGTTGTAGGGTGAGGAAGAGAGTTTGTAAGCTGCTTTGAGATTCCTTAAAGCAGGGTAGAAATCCAAACTCCTCCTCCTCTTCTTTGTGTGTCGGGGGCTGGGATCATGTTGCTTCCTGAGCGGTTTTACTACCCCAGGATTGCACTGTAAATCTCCTAGCCTTGCTTTTGGAATTTCTTGCCACTCAGGAAAGTGGGTAGCACAAAGCAATACTTACGTTATCCAGCTATTATCAAATGCTGTCGATCAGTAGTAAAAGCTGGGAAGGAGAGATGAGTCTCTTAACAAATATTGGCAAGACCTGGTCGTTTTTGCTCCTGACATTTTGCCTGCATCTATGGCTGAAACACACCTTACTGTGATATACCTCTGAAGAGGCCAGCCATAGATGCAGGCGAAACGTTAGGAGCAAAAACTACCAGACCTCAGCCACACAGTGCAGAAAACTCACAACGGTCAATTGGCAAGACCATTCTCAGTGTCTGAGCATGCCCATAAAAGCTTATATCAAGAAAAAAAGGCAGAGGTGGAATCCAGCAGGTTCTCACAGGTTCCCGAGAGAAGGTTACTAATTATTTGTGTGTGCCGAGAGGGGGTTACTGATTGGTGATTTTGCCACGTGATTTTTGCCTTCGTTACGCCCCTCCTCTCAGCAGTAGCGCACAGAACTTGAAGCAGTCTAGCAGGAGGTGCACCGGCGTGCGTGGCAGCCTGTGCCTGCGTGCATTCGTTTCCCGCCCAAGGACCAGCGCAGCAGCTGCGTCCTTGCCACAGCCCCGCCCAGGAATGCCCCGCCCCCAGAATGCCTGGCCACACCCCCTTCGTGCCCCACCCAGCCCCATTGGCGCTACACCACAGTTTGAATCCCACCACCATGGGAACCTGTTACCACCAAGTTTGTGAACACAAACTTTTTTGACTGGCAAGACTGCATCTGGTAAAGATAAGATGACAGGTCTCCCCCACAACTCTATATATATTGAAACTGGAGGCACACCAATATGCAACCTCTGTAAAGATTTATAATCAATAATGTTATGTTCCTTGATTCTCTCATCGGCAACGTCTGCCATGTCTGTACAGGCAAACAGCTGTGTAATGTGATTTTCTTGGCAAAAGCCTCTGTCTGGATGGTTTCCTTTTAAACACGAAGAAGGCAGTTTGTTGGTTTTATTTTAAGATGTTTGGGAGAAGAACTGTGATTTTAAAAAATGGTCTGCGCTGCGGAGAAGAACTTGCTGATAACAAACGGAATGATGCATTTTAATCCAGAATTTCTTAGGAAAACGGTGACGTTTTGATCTATCCAAGAAACCAGTGCTCTGTTTACAATCACCTTTTTGTTTAAAAAAGAAAAGAGGGGAAAAGATTACTTACAGCCCCATCCAAACCTGGACTGCAACCCAAACCCCACTTATTTATCGCAAAGTGCCAACCCAGCAATTTAACCTGAATGCTGAGGTTTTAGTTTAGAAAAAAAGGTTGGCTCCCTCTTCCTCCACCCCACCTGCGCGAGAAGGGGTCAGCCTGCTGTAGACTCCAGCAAGTCCTGCGCGCACCGCTCTGTACCTCTCTAGCATCACTGTCTCCTCTGCGCCCCCACCCCCCGGCAGCAGCCACCCAGAGCACAGGCACCAGACCTGCTAGCCAAGTCCTCCCTACTCACTGCGGTGCGTGCACATCGTTCTCAGTGGCCCAGGCCAGCCTAGATGTGTGTGTGTGTGTTGGGGGAGGGGGTGATTTTCCACCTCCCACATGACAAACTCTGTGTGTGTGTGCCCACAGAGAGGGCTCCGAGTGCCACCTCTGGCACCTGTGCCATAGGTTCGCCATCACTGCCATAGGGCTTACAGGACTTATGCCACAAAAAGGGTGGCGTAAGTCTGAGGGCCGGAGCCCTGTGCTGCCAGATATCAATCCTTGGAGGAAGCTGACTCCATCCCCAAGGAACGGCCCCCCTACCCCCCGCGCTGGTGTCCAAGTGGGATGCCAGCACAGCCCGCCACAGCCCAGACGTCCAGCTTATGCGGTGGTGTGTCTGTGGGACGGGTGGCCACCGGCGTGTCTGCCCCCTTCATCGGGGTAAGTGCCCAAGGGAGGGCAGACGTGCCGGTAAAAGGCTGCATTGCTCTCTGGAGCCCTTCCCCTCCCCTTTGGATGAGGCTGTAAAAGTTCACCGGCGACTCCAAACTGATAAGAGTTTTTTCTCATTGTTCAACAAACTGGTTGTTGTGGGGTTTTGGCTGGGAAAGCCTCTGACAATACATTCCACAAACCCTTTGCTTCTTCTGCCCTCAGAACCCCCTTCCTCTTAAGACATTTCTAGCCCACCTTTTCTCTGATAAACAGGCTCCAAGTGGGTTTCACGGATTGCAGAAACAGTATAAGACAGTGATGGCGAACCTTTTCGAGACCGAGTGCCCAAATTGCAACCCCGAACCCACTTGTTTGTCGCAAAGTGCTAATACGGCAATGTAACCTGAATACTGAGGTTTTAGTTTAGAAAAAAACAGCTGGCTCCAAGGTGTGCGCTACACGGGAGTTAGCTTCGTGGTTCTGCTTTGAAGCAACTGTGCAACTCTTCCAATGGGTGAATCGCGACCCTAGGAGGGTTTACTCAGAAGCAAGCCCCATTGCCCGCAACCGAG
Organism: Sphaerodactylus townsendi; assembly: GCF_021028975.2. Taxonomy (NCBI): domain Eukaryota; kingdom Metazoa; phylum Chordata; class Lepidosauria; order Squamata; family Sphaerodactylidae; genus Sphaerodactylus; species Sphaerodactylus townsendi. The sequence continues at coordinate 18,028,861 of NC_059430.1, forward strand.
CTTGCTCCCAGGTAAAAGGATCACACTTTAGTTCTTTGCATGAAAATCAGTGGGGTTTAACAGCGCTTATCAGGGTCACCTACACTGCTTTCCCAAAACTAGGACTTAGGTTTAATGCGAATAATGGAGCCCAGCAGCCCAGGCCAGCCTAGATATCTGTGTGTGTGTGTGTGTGTGTGTGTGTGTGTGTGTGTGTGTGTGTGTGTGTGTGTGTTGGGGGTGACTCTGTTCGCATGTGCCCACAGAGAGGGCTCTGAGTGCCACCTCTGGCACCTGTGCCATAGGTTCGCCACCACTGGTATAAGACCACTAAAACCAGATCCAGCCCAATCCTATTGGAGCCAGGCTACAAGAACAACATACTAAACCACAACAGTGAGACTCGGCATTCACCACCACCAGTCTTTCGAAGCAATTCTCTTCCTCCTCCCCCCCCCCCCCCCCCCCCCCGTGTTCTGGAATATCAACAAAATGGGTGCTTCTCTTTTGAGGCATTCAGGAACGCATTTCTGTGGGTGGAACTACCCAGAAAGCCCTGTGATCTAGTTGTGGCTGGGCTGACAAGCTTGCTAAAAGGGAATAGCACGTAGGTGTTGTTCTGATGAGCAGATTAGTCTCATGGGAACATTCTGGGAAAGGCAGCCTTTTTGTATGGGATGTTAGCGTGCCTTTGTGCTGTAGTGGTTAAAAGAGGCTGGCTCTGATCTGTTGAACTGGGCTTGGTTTCCTTGCTGTTCCCCAAGAAGCCTGCGGGTGACCTTGGGCTAATCACAGTCCTCTCAGAACTCTCTCAGCCCCACCTGCCTCTCAAGGTGTCTGTTTTGGAAGAGGAAGGGATGGAGTTTGTAAGCTGCTTTGAGACTCCTTAAAAGTAGAGTAAGGCAGGATATAATCCCCCCCCCCCACACACACACAATTCTTCTTTTCCTTCTTTGATTCCCTGCTCCTCCACACAAAGCCTGCTGGGTGACCTTGGTGCAGTCACAGTTCTCTCAGAACTCTCTCAGCATCACCTACCTCACGAGGTGTCTGTTGTGGGGAGGGGAGGGGAAGGCAATTAGAACATAAGAATATAAGAACTAGCCTGCTGGATCAGACCAGAGTCCATCTAGTCCAGCACTCTGCTACTCGCAGTGGCCCACCAGGTGCCTTTGGGAGCTCACATGCAGGAGGTGAAAGCAATGGCCTGCTTCTGCTGCTCCTGAGCACAATTGTAAGCTGCTTTGAGACTCCTTAAATGTAGAAAAAAGCAGGTATAAAAACCAACACTCCTCCTTCTCCTTTTTCTCTTCTCCCACTCTCTTATTTGTGGGAAGGTGACAATCATAAGATTTTTTTGATGCATTGCTTCAGGTCCATGTGACCTCTTTCTTTCCTCCGTCTGCACTGTGATAGAATAAACTGGGCTTGCCACGGTATGGTCTCCCCACTTATTTGGTCCAGTGAATCAATAGCAAACGTGGTAAAAAATTCTCACAAATGTCTAACCCTGTTTCCCAACTCATCTCTTTGCTGGGCCTTCAAAATGCCTTCCGAACGGGAGGCAGAAGTGTCATCTTAAACTGATGTCTGAAGCAGTGACGTAGCTATAGATTTTTTATGGCGTGGTTCAGGGGGCGGGGCCATGCCCCTACCCCCCCCCCGGGGGAGTGGCCACACCTCCCCAAGACCCGTCCCCGGGTTCAGTGCTTATAAAAGCAGCTCTCCGAGGCCGGGGATGGCAGACTGCCCTGCCCTGCCCTGCCCTGCCCCGCCCCTTCTGCCCTTCCCCCCACTGGCTGGACTCCCAGACAGCAGCCCCTTCTGCCCTCCCCTCTGGGCAGAGGCGTAGCTAGGGGAAATGGAGCCCGGTGCAAAATCTAAGTTTTCTGCCCCCACCCCCTCCATGGGTGTCCTTGGTCTGAAGGATACTTTCCTGGGAGTAAGCGCCAAAGAGTAATGTGAGACTTGCTTCCAAGTAGATCTGCTTGAGATTGCTTCCAGAAATAGTTTATTATTGAGGAATGTCAAAAATCTGCAGCAGTCAACTCTGTTTTTATTTATTTGTTTGTTTGCTTGTTTTAGATATTACAACTGCTGCTGTTTGTGTATATCCAGCAAGAGTAGCCGACGCTGTCAAAGCACTCAGGGCTGCTGGCTGTAAGATCCCTGTAGCTTCAGGTAAGCTTTCCATCTTTATTTGAAAAGGGGGCTCCAAATGTTTCAGTGGATGATATTTTATCTATTACCACAGCATGGTGTAGTGGTTAAGAGCAGGTGGTTAAGAGCATATGGATAACTGGATTTGTTTCCCTGCTCTTCCTTGGTGACCTTGGGCCAGTCACGGTTCTCTCCGAATTCTCTCAGCCCCACCTACCTCACAAGATGTCTGCTGTGGGGAGAGGAAGGGAAAGGAGTTTGCAAACTGCTTTGAGACTCCTTGCAAGAAAGAAAGTGGGGTATAAATCCAAACTCCTCCTCCTTCTTGTTCTTCTTGTTCTTCTTGTTCTCGTTTTGGATTTAGAAGAAGAGTTTGGATTTATATCCCCCCTTTCTCTCCTGTAGGAGACTCAAAGGGGCTTACAATCTCCTTGCTCTTCCCCCTCACAACAAACACCCTGTGAGGTGGGTGGGGCTGAGAGAGCTCCGAGAAGCTGTGACTAGCCCAAGGTCACCCAGCTGGCGTGTGTGGGAGTGTACAGGCTAATCTGAATCCCCTCCTCCTCCTCCTCCTCCTCTGTGATGGTGGGCAGGTGTTCAGTGGGAGGCAGGGAAGTTTGGCCACAGGCTGGGCACAGGGGTAAGTTTGGTTGGGTGCCATTTTGGGGTGGTACGTCTATTTTATTTCACAGAAGTCCTGTGAAGTAGGTGAGGCTCATAGAAAATGACTGCCCCAAGGTCACCTAGCACACTTCATGCCTGAGGGGCTGACTAGACATGACAGGAGTCCTCAGCGCTGAGTTCGACCCACTGCAGAGCTGAAGCTACATCTAAATAGGCCAGTTCAACAACAGCCACCTTGTTGTTGAACAAGAAGTTCTTATCAAACAAGAAGTTAAAACATAAAGATGGCATTCTTAATAAAATATCGACAGAGATAGCAATTAAATCATGAACAATGTAATATTTTTTTTAAAAAAGACAATATACCACAAGGGCTTAGCTTTATAGGCCTCCGCCAGAAACTTTGCTGCCACTGTGTTAATCTCAAGGACATGATTATCCAAATAAATACCGTGTTTCCCCGAATATAAGACAGTTTCTTATATTAATTTTTGCTCCCAAAGATGTGCTATGTCTTATTTTCAGGGGATGTCTTATTTTTCTGTGTTCTGTTCGTCGGGCATGCTTCCAAACAAAAACTTTGCTATGTCTTACGTTTGGGGGATGCCTTATATTTCGCACTTCAGCAAAACCTCTACTACATCTTATTTTTAGGGGATGTCTTATATTCGGGGAAACAGGGTACTGAATTCCATTTCCATTTCTTAAACCTTTAATGGCATATATAAAACACCACATAACAACCGTCACAATTAACACAATTTGGAGCGCATAGTAATAACACCAGTTAAAATTTTTGCCGCAGCTTCCAAAACCTCGTATCTATCACTATTTAAAAGAAAAATGACCTTCTGTTCATCATTTATCCCTCAAGTTCCGGCAAAAGGGGGACTATATATTTTTCCCTAGATAACACATAGAAGGGACTGTGTAACATCATATGGGAAACAGATTCTACACAATTTTTTAATTAATTTATTTATTATTAGTTTTATATACCGCCCTCCCCCTGAGGGCTCAGGGCGGTTCACAACAGGTTAAAACAAATATTAAAACATAATTTAAATATCAATTATATAAAAACAGAACCCATTTTAAAATGTGGATGGCGTCTGGCTACTCCCCTCCCCCCCTTGTGCCCATGGGAGGCCAGATGACATGGTAAATGTTTTTTTTTTTAAGACAATCCAGATCACATAAACATTTCCTATCTTTGTGGGGAATCCTACTGAATTACAGACTCCTTATTTACAGATCCTTTCAACTGGAGTAAAGGGGAAAGAAATTCACTGTGGGGACCCCTGTGGAATTTATTTATTTCTAAGCCACCTCTTCCTAGCCCTGCTCGAGGTGGCTGATGATTAAAACCACAGTATAAAACACAAGCCATTAGACCTACATGACATAACGACTGTTCATAAAAGCAGATTGTTCAAGAGCCGATGAGATAAAACTCTTATTGATACCCTGAGTAAAGATATGTTTTACCCTGGTGTCTAAACAATAGTAAAGTATGGGCAAGAGGGATGGCACTTCAAAGGCAAGGTGCCACCACCAACAGGGCCCAGTCTCGCATTGCAACTGCCTCATTTCGGATAGAGGAGGCACAAAGGCCAGGGCTACTGAGGTGAGTCTTAAGTAGCAGGCTGAGTGCTGCACAAAGCTCCTGTTCCCCTCTATACTTTGGGATCACACCCCCGAAATCTAGCCCTGCTGTATATTTAGAACAGCTTGTTAATTATAAGTGCAGATGGGTCATGACCAGAGCAAGGTGCAACTCATTCCCCTCTGTCTATCTTTAAGGTCGTTTCCTTAACATCCCACAAAGTGGGCGTTGTTGTCGGTACTGTCCCAACACTATGGACTCAATCCCTCATATCCTGCTTTACTGTTCGAGGTATAATGATATTAGAACCGATCTGGGAGCTTTACTACCTCTAGAATTTATGTTTCTCTCAGACAAACTAAAAATGTCTAAGCTATTGAACAGCCCTAATGTAGAAATTTCTGAAGCAGTTGCTACATTTTAAATCCGTGTTCTACATGATGTGTAACAATGATCCTGTTTTTGTACTTGGAATGTATGGTACTTCTGGTTTATGCCTAATAAAGGTTTTTGGATTGGATTGGATTGGATTGGAAGTAGCAGGCTGGATAATATGGGAGGAGGTGGTCATTCAGATATCCCTGCTTACACGGAGAGCTGTTGCACACCTCGCACAACTTGGCCCGCGATGATTTGTTTTATGGATGGCACGTCTCTTTTGTTTTGTGTTGTATCTCTTTTCAGTGGCAACGGGGTTCCCGGCGGGGCAGACGGCCCTGAAAACTCGCTTGGAGGAGATCCGCTTAGCGGTGGAAGATGGTGCCAAAGAGATCGACATTGTCATTAACAGGACCTTGGTCCTAACGGGCCAATGGGAAGGTGAGTGTGCCCAGTCAAGGGATAAGACAAGAATACTCAACTCCAGGAAAACGGTTCTTGTTTTGGCTGTCGATACGCTGCCTTGCTTTGGCTGTTGCACGGAGGCCCTTTCGACAGCCTCTCGCAGTTCAGTAAAGAATCAGCGAGCCAGTCTCCTAGCTCCTCCTGTGTGCATTAGAGTCATTTGAACAGTGTTGTGGGGGTCTGCAGTGCATTACAAAGCACCCATTTGAAAGTATGTAAGCCTTTCCAAAATGATGCAGGGTGGAACCCTGGGTCTTGCAACAGATTTCCAGATTTGTACCCTATGTATCTTCCATCGCAGAGCTCAAGGCAATGGGAGCACAGGGGGTTTCCCAGGAAATTTTTGTATCGAGCCCCTGACCTGCTTGGCTTCAGTAGAGTATCCCACCAGTTGGCCATTATTTTCAAAGTTCTGTGTGTTTCAGGTGGCAAGCCAGGTCGATCTACAGTAGAATGCTTAGATTCAAGTCCAGTACCACCTTATAGACCGTAGGCCCCATGGACATAGGTAAGGGGGGGGTGTTCTCGGGTTTGGACCCCGCCCCCCGTTCATGTCCGAAGCTCCGCCCACCCGTTTGTGGGTTTTTAAAACCTTTTAGTGCTTTTTTGGTTTTTGGCCTGCAGGGGGTGCATTGTTTGGGCTAGCAGCACCAAACTTTCAGGGATTGTTTGGGGGACTCTCCTGATGATATTACCCGGGTTTGGTGAGGTTTGGTTCAAGGGGTCCAAAATTATGGACTCCCAAAGGGGGTCCCCCATCCTCCATTGTTTCCAATGGGAGCAAATAGAAGATGGGAGCTACACCTTTGAGGGTCCATAACTTTGGACCCCCTGAACCAAACTTCACCAAACCTGGGTGGTATCATTAGGAGAGACTCCTAAAGATACCCTGAAAGTTTGGTGCTTCTAGCTTAACCATTGCACCCCTGACAGCAGGCACCCCTCAAATTTCCCCAGATTCTCCTTTTAAATCCACCCCCTTCGACATGGATTTAAAGGGAGAATCTGAGGGCCTCAGTTTAGAAAAAGAAGAAGAGTTTGGATTAATATCCCCCCTTTCTCTCCTGTAGGAGACTCAAAGGGGCTTACAATCTCGTTGCCCTTGCTCACTCACAACAAACACCCTGTGAGGTGGGTGGGGCTGAGAGAGCTCCGAAAAGCTGTGACTAGCCCAAGGTCACCCAGCTGGCGTGTGTGGGAGTGCACAGGCTAATCTGAATTCCCCAGATAAGCCTCCCAGCAGCTCAGAGACGGCAATGAGCTGGGAATCAAACCCGGTTCCCTTCCAGATTAGAATGCACCTGTTATTAACCACTACGTACCACATTGGAAAGTGATGTTGTTTCAGTGTGGGGGATGAAGCATCCATTCTCCCTTCAAACAGCATCACTTTCAATGTTGTTTAACTCAGGGGGACCCCAGATTCTCCCTTTAAAGGTGTGGATTTAAAAGGAGAATTTGGGCTCTCTAGTTTAAACACCATTGAAAGTGATGCTGTTTGGGGGTGGATTCCAGCATCACAGCGGCTGTCGGGGGGGGGGGGGGCGCAAAACTCAGATTTTGCACCAGACTCCATTTTCCCTCTATGCCTCTGCCCAGAGGGGAGGGGCAGGGCAGGGCAGGGCAGGGGCGTCTGCCATCCCTGACCTTGGAGAGCTGCTTTTATAAGCGCTAGGATAGGGGCGGGGCTTGGGGAGGCGTGGCCATGCCCTAGGGGCTGGTGGGGGTGTGGCCCCACCCCCGAACCCCCCCCATAAAAAATCTATACCTACTTCCCTGGTAGGCCCCCAACCTTTTTGAGCGTACGGGCCTCTGTGGAATTGTGATGCAGTGTGGTGGGTGCAACCCCAAAGTGGCTTCCCCAAGATGCAGAGCCAACTACAAAATGGCCGCCCCAAGACGCGGAGCCAGCCACAAAATGGCCGCCCTAAGAGGCAGACCCGACCACAACTCTTAATAGTAATTCTTCATCATTTCAGACAGAAGCTTTGACAACAGGGTGCCTTTAAAAATGAACGTATTTCTTGTGTATATACACAGTGTGCCTGCCTAAAGTGGCTCAGTGAAGATCCTTTTCCTGCGGTGGCAACTGTGCCCCAAGCAACAGTTTAAAAAATCTTCTCAGCCAATCAGCTCTCCAGTGGCCAACCAGAAGCGCCATCTGACCCCGCCCAGTTTCTAAAAACACTTGACAAATGCCAGGAAGGAGGTTGGCCGGTGTCCATGGTGCCCACGAACACCACACGGGGGACTCCTGTTAGAGATCATCAATATTTCCCAGATATAAGCTCACAAGAGTCCACACTCTCTTCATACTTTGGTATCTGACCAAAACAGCTTTGATTCTTGGAAGCTTCTATCCTGGAAATCATGGTCTATGAGTTGCCACAGGAACTGAATCTGAAAGTTAAGTATGTAGTCAAAAGTTAACAAATATTTTTGTCACACCTTGAACCACCCCCCCCCCCCACCACACAGTTTCTGATTACCTGGAAAAGCAAACAGGAAAATCTTTTCGCCTTAACTTGTTAGTGCTTGCTGAACCCCGTGACAGGTTTTTGCAACGTTTTGTGCAAGAGAATATTGTAGAACATTTCCTCTTACTTTTGTCTGAGTTCACGTGAAACAGGAAGGGGGGAAAACGGGCCTACATGGGTGCCAACGTTCTAATTATTTCCAAACAGTTGTAAAAGAACTCGAGGGGTTGTTGGGTTGGATGGTGTCTTGTTAAGAAAAAACGCACACACCAGGCTTTTTAATTTTGTTCTTGACAACAAAATCTGTGTGTTTTCTAATTGGTTTTTGCAGAATCTGGGGGCACGCTCCGTACCATTTAGACTGCTGTTGCTTTTCTCCCTGGAATGCTATTAATTAGCAAGCATGATAATGCAGGAGAAGTTGGGCTTTCTTCCCCCCCCCCCCCCCCCCCCGTAATTGGGTTTCTCTTAATGTACCTTGAATGGTTTGCCTTTAAGTGTTGACAGTGCTCCAATAACTAAGCTCTGTGTTAACCCTTGCTCCCTCCCCCAAATCCTTGGGTACAATTAGTGTCTGTGCATTAGCATGCAACTTCCTTAGACGGAGAATCCTGTTCCAGCCGCCCATTCAACAAGAACCGCGTTGGACCTCGCAGTCTGGTTCTCTGTGCCAGCGTTCGGCTTTCCCCCTAACGTCGGCTCGCTGATGACTGCGGTTAACAAATCCGAGCGAGGCCAAGTGAAAGGCATTCCTGGCTCGCGGCCCTCTGCTCCGCAGCTCCTGACAGCAAATCCTCTCTCGCACCCTTCTTAAAAACTCTGACCGGCAGAGTCAGCAAGAAGCAAGAAAGCGTAGTTTCCACATTGCTGGCCCCTCTTGGCCAATTGGGAAGGGCACCTAGAGAAGGCGGCAAAGCACGATCCTTTTGTGCGCTGTTTCGTCCATTGTCTCTGAGCACTCACCCGTGAAGCTGGCCTTGATGATCTCAGCATTTTCAGTGTCGAAAGCGCTCGGTTCCCGTTTAAGGATCCGCGTTTTCCTGTCCTGTGACTTGTTGAGCAATTTGCTCGTGCCCACGTTGGCAGCTTTTGATCCTAGCTGCGGCTTCCATTAAACCTCACTCTCTTCGGAATAAGCTCCAGTAACAGTTTTTAGTGTCCTGATCAGCATGAGGCAGTTCTGCGTTGCAAGAACCCAGCCACGGAGGCTCAGGACTTTCCTGCAGTTATTTTGAGGTCTGGAGAGCATTTCTAAAGGGCACTCTAGTCCCTGGGATAAGGAAAACCTTGGTTAGCCTTACACTTGGACTGAATGATACAATTTTAAACATGTCTGGTCTGGGTTCCCTCAAGATTACATTCCCCACAGGCCCACAGCTACATAAGGGAATTGGCATTTCCTGGTAGGGCCTATTGGCTGTTTAGGCTCCAGAAAACAACCTGTGGGGAAGACGCAGCAGCCCCTTCCTCCCTTCATGCCACAGCTCTGAGCAAAATCAGCCTCTTCAGGCTGTTCAAAAGAAAATGACCCACATCTTCTACGTGTTTGCGGGGAGCATAAATCAGGCCCAGAGTCCCTGATTTGTTCAGTCAGGTGGCGAGGGGTCGTGGCTCAATGATAGAGCCTTTGTTTGGTGTGTTCAAGGACACAGGTTCGATTCCCAGTATCTGCATTTAAAGGGTCTGGCAGCAGGTGAGTTGAAACACTGCCACCCACGGTGCTGGAGAGCCACTGTCGGCCTGGGTAGACAATACTAACTGAGATGGACCAGGAGTCTCATTAAGCGCAAGACAGCTTCATGTGCATGTTCATAACATCCAGCTTGTGCCCGAGTCTGTCCTGTTGAATAGTAGCTTTAAAAGAAACTTTCTGTCCAGGGAGGGAAGGTGTTGTTCATGTCTTTGTGCTGGAGGGGCGGAGGCCATGCTGGCAGGGACTGATGGGATTCGTAGTCCATGAACATCTGGAGAGCCGCAGGTTGCAGACTCCTGCGTCTAATCTGTTACCCAACTTGGGTCCCAGATGCTTGAGATAAAAGTGAGCTTATAAACACTCCTCTTCAAAAATAAATTGAGTCTCCTGGAAGAGAGACTCCTGGAAGAGTCTTGGAGCCTCCACCAAGAAGGCCCCGTCGATTGAGCTCACTTTCCAAACTTTTGAAAACAACGGGAGACGAAGCAGAGCCTCTCCCGTTGACAGCATCCAAGGTTCACTTTGGGTCAAACCAGTTTTCGGTGCAAAGGAACAAAGCCGGAAGAGATGACTTAACAAAAGCACTGTTGCGCCAAACCACCTCCTCTCCCTCCCACGCCCCTGCGATCGGGGAGGCAAATTCACTCCAAAGGCAATTTGCAACATCTCCCTGTATTATCAGACTGGGAATGTGGGTTTTGAAAAAAAGAAAATTTGCCCTTGATTTCTCTTTGTCTCGCACATGCTCTCTTTTTTAAAGCTTTTAAGAAAGCCCGTCTCAAAAGTTGAGGGTCGGGCTTGATGGGGGAACCGCTGGACTTTTTGAACAGTCTTTCAGCGCTTAATTTGTTTCGAAAATTGCTGAAAATGTTAAGTACTTCAGTGTGCGTCCAAATATGCCAAGCTTTAAGTTAAATCTGCTGTTACCTATTGTTGAATATCCGTGTGCCAATTGAACTATAATTGACTAAGCCTGGTCTTTAACAATTATTTTAAGTGCTCTCTAATGGATTGGAGTATAAAAGCAAGCGTTATTGTGTGACTCCCTTTTTTTTTAGGTTCGGCGCCGTGTCCTTGCGCTGGATTTGCTGAGCTCGTTCCCGGTAGATAGCTTTTCTCTAACAATCTTCCATTAGTGCCAACAAGAAAAGAGTATTTTTTAAGCTAAAAATTATTCCATTTACCTCCCCCGCCCCGGTATATCACAAACAAGGAACAAAAGAGACGTGATCCTTATGTCTGTGCCTCTCTGTCTGAAGATTCCTGTTGGATCAGGCCAAAGACTTACCTGTTTTCAGCGCAAATTGGTCACACCTAGAAATGTTTCAGCGGGTAGCTATGTTGGCCTGAAAGGACGCAGCTAGGTTTGAGTCCAGTAGCACTTTAGAGACAGACTTAGATTTTTCAGGCATAGGCTTTCAAGAGTCAACCCCCCGCCCCCCCCGCCCCCAAATTGTCTCAGTCTCTTAAACTGCTACTGGACTCTAATCTAGCTGAGCTAGAAATGTGGTGCTGTTCATTCAGCTTCTCCAAACAAAAGGGTAGAGCCAGCGTGGCGTAGTGGTTAAGAGCAGGTGCACTCTAATCTGGAGAACCAGGTTTGATTCCCCGCTTTGCCACTTGAGCTGTGGAGGGCTATCTGGTGAACCAGATTAGCTTGTGCACTCCAACACACGCCAGCTGGGTGACCTTGGGCTGGTCACAGTTCTTTGGAGCTCTCTCAGCACCACCCACCTCACAGGGGAAGGGAAAGGCCCTCCCCATTTCCACAAGAATGGTCAGGAGGCAAATCAGGCATTGCAGACCAAAGCCCCTCTCCAGTTTTGCTACAGCATTTAGTATTCAGCGGTGTACTGCCTCTGAATATGGAGGATCCATTTAACACAGGTGCATGGGCACAGACATTTCCCCTCCCTCCCTGTATCCAGTTTTGCTTCCTTCTGGAAGTGAGAATTTCCTCATTCAAATATTTGACATTTGAAGGAACAGTCTGTCAGGAAAAAAGACACGTTTTGGTGCTCTGGTTGGGTGACTTGGGACCCGCAAATCCAAGAGAGGTGGCTTCTTTAGAACAGACACGCAGGCTGGGATTTCAGATGCACTAAAGCTCTGTCAGCTTTTATCAGAGGGCCTCATTTTGAAAAACAAAGAGAGAGCTGTAACTGTTTCTTACAGGTGAATGCATATCCCATAACATCACAGAAAGTTAATTTCCAAGTTATATAATCCTTTTGTTTCATGGGTCACAGAAAGGGTTTTGATCTACAGGTAATACACCAGATAGCAATCTGTTTATACTCGAGGCAAGCTCCCAGCAATTTGCGCTGGATCCATAGTTTCCAAATTCGCATGAATCCAAGTAACCAGTTTTGACGGAGCTAAATTCTGCTCCGGCTTGCTTCAGTGAAGAGTCATGTCCGCTCCGGGTCACCTTTGTATTATAAAACTACCTTAAACACAGGGTCTGTGTACATGACGACAATGCTGTCCTCTAAATTGATTCCTGGGATGCTTTGCGTTTTAGGAATAAATACAGTACTGTTGTGTCCTAAAGTCTTTTGTGAAAGGGAGAAACAGGGAGGGGAAGAAAGGAAGGAAAAAAGATGTATTCAAAAGAGCCTGTCGCGGAGTCTGTAAAAGCATCCGAAGAATATTAATGCCTTCAGATGCTATTTAAAGGTGAAGGGACAGAAACACAGATGGCTGTCTGGCACTTTGAAGGGGGTGAATTCCATATTGAAGGGGGGCTTAAACTAACCAGGGTCCTACTGCCTGCTAACTTATGACAGGAAAGCACGCATCCTAAAAATGAAATTGATGTCTGAGTGAAGGTTGGTTACTGTGTAAAAACCCTTTCGCCTATCTGAACACATTTTATTTTTTTATTTTTTTAAACACATCAGAATAAATTTCTGAGGAGACTTAAACCATGAAAACCAGATCTAATAAAGGCACGTCAGCCATTCTAAAATAGCCTACGACATTTGAAAGCTCCTTTGCTTTCACCTCTTTTAAATTTATTTGTTTCACTTAAAGCATTTATTCGCCGCTTTTCTAACTTAAAAGAATTCAAGACATAGATAAAACACAGAAATTAAACTACACTAAAAAAAACTAAGAACCAAGATTTAAAATGATAGTTCAGTGCTAATAATTCAACCAAATACAGTCCTAAAGAAAACAGTTGACAAGTGCCTCCAAAAGATTGAAAAGATGCCAGCGCTTACCAGATTAATTTAAACCCCTAGCAGTCTCTTCTGTCCAATCTGTGGATTCAACCTATTTAGTTACATTTGTGGCAGTTACGTTTTTAAAATAAATTTCTAGTTTGCTTAATTTTTTTTTAAAAAAAAAGCTTTGAATTGGGCTAGGGAGTATATTGACAGTTGGTGTAATTGCTGTAATAGGGTCAAATGCTCCCAGATCCTGGCTCCGACCAGCAGTCTAGCTGCAGTGTTCTACACTAGCTTTAGCAGCCAAACAGTCTTCAAGGGTAGCCCCAAGTAGAGTGTATTTCTAAGAACTTTCTAAGAACAGAAGGGAAGAAGTCCCACCCATATAGTAATCCTGGGTGAACAGGAAGATCTTATTGTCGAAGGCTTTCACGGACGGATTCAACTGGTTGTGGTGGGTTTTCTGGGCTGTGTGGCCGTGGTCTGGTAGGTCTTGTTCCTAACATTTTGCCTGCATCTGTGGCTGGCATCTTCAGAGGTGTATCACAGAGAGAAGTCTGTTACAAACTGTGTCTGAAGATCTTAGTTTGACACTTAAAGCTAAGGCAAAAGTGTTGGGTTTGCAGAAGCAGAGGGAACATTCTAAACAGCCAGGGGTACCACCACAAAAAAGGCCCTGTCTTTGGTAGCCGCCTTCCTTGCTTCTGACAGTGGGATCCTCCAGTGGTCTTAGTTTTTAAGCAGAATTGTATTGCAAATTTTGCATTGCAAACATTTCAGTGGTCTTAGTTTTTAAGCAGAATTGTATTGCAAGTTTTGCATTGCAAACATTTCAGGGTTGGGGTGGATTTTAATTGAATTCGTTTTACATTTATACTTCACCCTACCCCGGCAAGCCAAGCTCAGGATGACGAACGACGTATCACATATGATAATCACAATTAAAAAAAGCTATCCTATAATGAACACATCTCTAGTTAAAATATCGATCATTTTAAATATCTATACTTAAAAGCAACCTTGCATCATGAATCCTTGGGCTTCCCAGTACTGTGGCTAAGAGAGGATACCTCCACAAAGGGCTTTGGAAGAGGGTAGGGAGCTCAATCGAATAACACTATGCTTTGTGTTCAGAAGGTGGCCGGTTCAGTCCCTGGCATCTTCAGTTAGAGGACTTCAGATGGGAAGTTCTGAGATGGATCCCTCCCTGAGACACAGGAGAAATTGTGCCTGTCAAAGTGGACCATTTTGAGCTAGAAAAGTATGAGTCAGCTTTATAGGGTAGCAGATGTACATTCGCTGGTGGTTGCAATTCTGGCTGGCTCTCCAATATAGTCCTTGGAGCTGCATCTAATTTTCATAAAGGAGGAATTACAATCTTTCAATACTGTAAGGCAGTCTGGGTTCTGGGACTTTGCTTTGTTTTAAACATTTGACTTCCCCTTTACAGATAAACCGTATCCTTTTGTTCAAGATATTTATGTTCAGACCTTCCATATAAATATCTGCAAAGTGGCTTACAATGAGGAGAATTCTAAAATTAACTAAATAAGAGAAAAGTTAATGGATTAGCCTGACCCTGGAATGTAGCACTGAGCTCGACATGGATATTTAACCTTTCTTTCTTTCTTTCTTTCTTTCTTTCTTTCTTTCTTTCTTTCTTTCTTTCTTTCTTTCTTTCTTTCTTTCTTTCTTTCTTTCTTTCTTTCTTTCTTTCTTTCTTTCTTTCTTTCTTTTCTTCCTTTCTTCTTTCCTTTCTTTTTTCTTTTCTTTCCTTCCTTCCTTCCATTTTTTCTTTCCTTCCTTCCTTCCTTCTCCTTCCTTCCTTCCTTCCTTCCTTCCTTCCTTCCTTCCTTCCTTCCTTCCTTCCTTCCTCCCTTCCTTCCTTCCTTCCTTCCTTCTTCCTTCTTCCTTCCTTCCTTCCTTCTTCCTCCTTCCTCCTCTCCTCCTTCTTCCCTCCCTTCCTTCCTTCCTTCCTCCCTCCCTTCCTTCCTTCCTTCCTTCCTTCCTTCCTTCCTTCCTTCCTTCCTTCCTTCCTTCCTTCCTTCCTTCCTTCTTCTCCTGTAGTCCTCTACGAGGAAATCCATCAGTTTCGTCAGGCCTGTGGCGAAGCTCACATGAAGACTATCTTGGGGACTGGAGAGCTGGGATCGCTTACGAATGTCTACAAAGCCAGTCTGATAGCCATGATGGCAGGTAATTTCCACCACATATATATGTTTCTTTCTGCCCAAATTTTGGGAGAGTAATCTGGTAACAGCCAGATGGATAGGAGTCAGCCCTGGGGAAGTCATTGTCTGTCCTTGTCAGAATTCCCAGTCAGAATTCCCAGCCAGAATTTATCTAGGTCAGCGGTTCTCAACCTGTGGGTCGTGACCCCTTTGGTGGTCGAATGACCCTTTTACAGGGGTTGCCTAAGACCATCGGAAAACACATATTTCCGATGGTCAGGAACTGAGACACAAATAATTTTATGATTGGGAGTCACTACAACATGGGGAACTGTATTAAAGGGTCGTGGCATTAGGAAAGTTGAGAACCACTGGTCTAGGTGGCCGAGTCTGGATTTACTTTGAGTACCTGCAAGGAGAATTTGGGGATTTGGAAGGAAGAAGGTGGGTTTGAGGCCGTGCTTAACCTTCCTCCTCCCCAACTGTTAGGTCTTGGATTTTTAGTTAATAAATAGATTTTTGGATTTTTGATTAGTAGTGTTATTGAAAGGCAATGAAGTACTTTGTTTGAGACCAACCACTCTTTCTCTGCATCTGCCTGCCACACAGTCCGAGATTCATCTTTATCCAGAGTCCAAGCATGGCTCAAACCACCAGAGCCCAATATATGTTAGAAGAAGCGAGTGAAATTTCTCAGCTCATCATAGCAATGCGAAAACTGGTGGGGTAATTTAAAACTGGCCAAAATTTCTCTGTGGTTGTGGGGGATGGGGTGGGGTGGGGTGGGGGAGAATCCAGGAACATATCTGTGTGTTTTTTTTAACAAGTTGGGTCCATGAAGAGTTAGCAGTGTGCTTTCTACTTTTTGTTAGATATATCCAGCGTCATGTCACGGTTAGCAGGATACACTAGGATCTGGAGATTCGAGTTCAGTCTGTGAACACTCAGTTGGGGTCCTCGGGACAGTCTCCGTTTCAACTTTTGTGGGTCAATTGAGGCAGGGAGAGCCACCTATGCCTCTCTTAGCTCTTTGGATGAATGGCAGGACAAAAGTGGGGTTGCTGTTGAAACCGGCGCCGATCTCAAATTTGCACTGCTCTGAAATGCGAGGGCAGAAGGTGTGTTGAAGCGGTTTGTCTGCGTCGTGTGAGATCATGGGTGGCTCTGGAGCTAAGAAAGGCACCCCTGTGCCGACGCTTGAGCTGCGGCAGCTTTTGTGCTTATGTTAATTTGCCTGTGAATAATTTAAAGGGGCCTGTTTATTTTTTAATAGAAAGGAAGGATATAAATTGACTGAGTGTGGGTAATGTTACTTACAGCTGCCATTGAACAGATGCTGGGAGTTTTTAGATGGATATTTTAGTCTGCCATAACTTACAGGAGTGGGAAACAACCCCGCCCCCCCCCCAGTTTTCATTTCCATTCCCACCTCATTCTTTTCAAATTGATTCCCTGACTAAGATTCACACTATGGCTTTTGCCTTCTCCGAACTCTCGTATAGAGAGTGAGAGGTATTCCTTATAAATATTTAATCTACTTTGTTCCAATTTTTTTGCGGGAGTTTTTTTTTTTTTTTGGCAGAGATCGCGCGTTAATGATTATGATGGACTATTTTAATAAAGCTGTTAAATAAGTTTCATTTGTTCTTCGGAATCGCGCTTGCCCAGAATGAGTCAGTCAGATCTCTCTTTTTTGGGGGGGTGGGGGAGGGCGGTGCAGAGAGGTACAAATGAGAGCTGCATTTTGAAGTAGGGAAACTTTTGAATAGGTTTCTCATTGTCATGAGAACGGGGTAAGGGAGAGGGAGGGGCCTGCTGCAGAGACCAAGGATCGCCACCAGGGTGTACCAAGTTCCTCAGTTTATGAGCAGATTATCTGATGCAATTGAGTGTATATTCTGAAATCAGATTCTTCTAGGGCAGGGGTCTGTAACCTGTGGCTCTCCAGATGTTCATGGACTACAATTCCCATCAGCCCCTGCCAGCATGGCCAAGTGGCAGGGCTGATTGAAATTGTCGCCCATGAACATCCGGAGAGCCGCGGGTTGCAGGCCGCTGTTCTAGGAGCTATCTTTCATTACCTGGTTCGGTTCTCTTAAAAAAACTTTACAATAAAAGAGAATACAAGATGTGGATTCTACTCAGTTCTTAGAGGGGCAGGCTGTATCTGAGTGTGGGTTTTTTTGGAACCTCCCCAATAAAATTGCGGCTGATACCATATTGCACTTCGTGAGAGAGAAAGCTCTGCATTGATTGGGAACATCTTCAGGGGTGGCCAACCTATGGCACTCCAGATGTTCATGAACTACAATTCCCATCAGCTTCTGGCAGCATTGGCAGGGGCTGATGGGAATTGTAGTCCATGAACATCTGGAGCATCATAGGTTGGCCACCCCTGAGTAGTAGAAGTAAGAGGCCATTTGGTTTGCTTAACCACCTTTACAAATTCTCTTATTACACCTCCCTTCTTAGTCTTGAAACCAATTGAAAATATAATGGCCATTGTATTTTTTTTTTGGCCTTCATCCTTTATTTATTTATTTTTTTGCCAAGGTTTAATTTTGTAGCCCGAAAAGGATCTGAATTTCTCAATTTGTTCCATTATAAATTTTCAACTGTTGTGGATTTGAAATCGTCAGGATATCATCAGTGTAACTTTTCATTTGAAACTCTACTATTAGTCCTTTGATTCTAGAATCTTGCCTGATCTCAGTAGTCTGTACTTCTAGGACAGTGGTGGCGAACCTTTTCGAGACCTAGTGCCCAAATTGCAATCCAAAACCCACTTATTTATCGCTAAGTGCCAACAGGGCAATTTAACCTGAATACTGAGGTTTTAGTTAGAAAAAATGGTTGGCTCTGAGACATGCGTTACTCGGGAGTAAGATTGGTGGTAGTCGGTGGCTTTGCTTTGAAGCAATCGTGCAACTCTTCCAATGGGTGAATCACGACCCTAGGAGGGTTTATTCAGAAGCAAGCCCCATTGCCAGCAATCGAGCTTATTCCCAGGTAAAGGATTGCGCTTTAGTTCTTCGCATGAAAATCAGTGGGGTTTAGCAGCGCTTAACAAGGTTACCTATACTGCGTCCCCAAAACTAGGTCTTAGGTTTAATGCTAATAATGGAGCCCAGCGGCCCAGGCCAGCCTAAATGTGTGGGGGGGATTGACTCCCCCCCCCCCCATGATGAACTCTGTTTGTGCGTGCCCACAGAGAGGGCTCTAAGTGCCACCTCTGGCACCCGTGTCATAGGTTCGCCATCACTGTTCTAGGACAAGAATGGATAAGAGTGGAGACAATAGACGGCCTCTTCTATGAAGCTTCACCCCCATCACCTTTGCTTGGGATTGAAACGAAACCCAAGTTTGTACAACTGTGTGTTTGTCCAAATCTTTCCCTTTTCTGTCTGCTGTTTCCCCCCAATATTGAAGAGCTCTTATAAGAGTTTTTGAGCCTGGACTTCTCCATTTTGTGTGTGTGCTACTGTGGGAAGCATGCATGCATGATGCGATAAAAATAAAAAGTTCATGCATCAGTCTTCTTAATAGTTGTAAATACGATATTTTATTCCAAACCAAGGACTGTTGGTTCAGGGTTTGGGTGTTCTGACACAGTGTGGCGCGTGTATATTTCAAGCCTGCCCGTTTCAAAGCAAAAATAATTTCTGCCTTTCTTCGAGGCATGTACTTCCATTGGAATAAAAGTGCTTTTATCAGAAACTATTGAAAAATACACTCCGGTTGACATTGAAGTGTGATGATCTTGGTTGTGTTTTATATCTGGCGTTTTAAAAAAGTTATGTTTAAAATTCATAGCACTTTCAAATCCTGATAAAAGAGCCTAATTTTCTGGCTTGCTTTGTTCAGTGTAATATATTTTCCAAATCCATTTCAAGCAGCTCATTTCCCCCCCCCTCCCCCGTTCCCATTTCAGCAACTTTCCCGCAAGTTTGGTTAGACAATAGGCTTTTATTAATAAAATTAGTTAACAGCTCGCTGCTGACGCTGGGAAGCATCAGAGTTAAACTAAGTTTCGAGACCGAGTGCCCAAATGGCAACCCAAGACCCACTTATTTATCGCAAAGTGCCAACACGGCAATTTAACCAGAATACTGAGGTTTTAGTTTAGAAAAAAACAGTTGGCTCCGAGGCATGCGTTACTCGGGAGTAAGATTGGTGGTAGTCGGTGGCTTTGTTTTGAAGCAACCGTGCAACTCTTCGAACGGGTGAATCATGACCCTAGGAGGGTTTACTCAGAAGCAAGCCCCATTGCCAGCAACCAAGCTTTTTATTTATTTATTTATTTTTTCGACTTGATATACCACCCCATCCCCAGCTTATTCCCAGTTAAAGGATTGCGCTTTAGTTCTTCGCATGAAAATCAGTGGGGTTTAACAGAGCTTAGCAGGGGTACCTACACTGCTTCCCTCAAAACTAGGTCTTAGGTTTAATGCTAATAATCGAGCCCAGTGGCCCAGGCCAGCCTAGATGTGTGTGGTGGGGGGGGGGGGCGTCTCTGCATGTGCCCACAGAGAGGGCTCTGAGTGCCACCTCTGGCACCCGTGCCATAGGTTCACCACCACTGGACTAGGGGCTGGGGTGTGGCAGCTGAGAGGTGGACCCTGTCCCATGGCAGGGTGAGAGACCATGCAGAACTTCATGTGAACCATGCAAAGTTTTCTAAAAGGAAGACCAGAGTATAAGTACAATAAATAATTTGAAGAGATGGGCCTGACTTCAGTCGTTATTCTAAAACAAATTTAGATTTTTTTGAAAAAAAATTGTGTGCATTTATAAAGCTTTATCAGAGATACCGTTTCTTTGGAGGATTCATTCTTTTACATTTGTTCCGTGGTGGCTTCAGGCTTTGTAGGAAATTAATGTAATCACTTCTGATACAGAACTTTATGGAGCGGAGCGCAGTGTGCAAGGAAGAAAGGGTTTGTGCCTAATTTACTTCCAATCAGGGAAGGCTTCATAGTTTTGGTGGGGCTGTTGTGGTGAAGGGATTAGAGCAGGTGTCCGCAGCATGGTGCCTGTGGGTACCCAGGCACCCACCAAGTATTTTTAGAAAGTGAGCAGGGCCAGGAGGGTCTTCTGCCCAGCAAGGCTTCTGATTGGCCAGTTATTTTAAAAGGCAAATCTTGTATCCCTTAGGGCAGCCATTCTCAACCAGGGTACCGTGGTACCCTGGGGTGCTGTGAGCATGACCCAGGGGTTCCGCAGCAACACTACCGCCCCCCCCCCCACTCATTTTTGTGGTGTCTCTCACCGGTGCCAGCAAGGACATGGAGCTGGCCCATGGGGCAGGGCCTGCCACAAGGTCAGCAGCAACCCCCCCGTGCTTCCCTTCACCCTGGAAGGGGAAGGTGGGAGGTGTGGCAAGCAGGGGCAATGGGAGGGGAAGGTGGAGGGTGGCTGCAGGGGTACCGTGAGATATGAAGAGTGAGGTCAAGGGTACCCTGACCTCGAAAAGGTTGGGAAACACTGCCTTAGGGTATGGCTGTATTGAGTTCACCAGCCAAGATAGGCAGGGGCATACCATCCAGGGGGACATATGGGGTCAAATGTCCCCCGGCTCTGGCCATTTAGTCACGTGGGGGGCGGCGGAAAATCACCCCCACACCCCTCCTCCTTTTACCTGGGTCCATACGCTGACTTCAAGACCTGGTACAAAAAAACGTTGTTTGGTTGTGGGGAGGGTGCCTGCACATACAGGGTGGGATTCAGATTTTGTACCGGGCTACAGATAGGTAAGGGAACCTCATTCCAGTGGTCCAGTCCTGTGCAACTTTGATAATATCCACAAGACAGAGCATGCCTTTGCTGTATTGTGGGATTATCCTTTCTGTTGATCTGTGTTCAGCAGTTAAAACCCCCGGGCCAAATTTGGCTCTTTGGCCCTCCAGTTTCTAACCCAAGGACAGTGATGTAGGATGGAATCCTCAGTGACTTCTGGAGGTTGGAAGGCAGGAGTTCCAACATCTGTCCTTGAAAGTGTCCTGCTGATATAGATAGATAGACAGATAGACAGATAGACAGATAGATATAGATATCTTCCCATCTTTTGTCCCCAATACCCAGAAGCCAAGGTCGATAACGCAGTATAAAGCCACTAGAAATTCAGAAAAACATAGTACCAGAAAATAAGAGTTCCATCCAAACTACACCAAATGGTATTATCAAAATGCCCTCTTTACAAAGGTGTGAGTGCTTTTAAATAAATCTGTTGACGGTTCTGTTGTAGCCATAGATGTTAGTGCCAGACCACTTTGTGTCCCTTAGGTTGGAAATGGGGGTGCTAAACTCCAAATTCGTCATGATGTCTTCGGTGGCCAAATGCTACTCTACAGATCCCCGGAGCGGGACATACTCATACATATGTAATTAGCTTCCATAGAGCTCCAGAATCGAAAGAATGAGACTGTTGTTCATTTTGGGCCTGGCAGAATAGAGATGGGTTATTATAGCCTTACATACAAGGGTGGTGCCGTGGCTCTTGATTAACGCTCATTTTCTGGGCAATCTAATCTGGACTTTCATGAGGGTGTTTAAAAGGCTTGGAATGAGAATTGTGGTACAAAACAGCGTCTGCGTCAACCAGATCATTTTGCATTATTTTAAATTGCAGACTGTGTCCTTACTCTTTATTAAGACTAAAGCAACTTTAAGCAGCCTGGGGTTATCCGGAGATAATCACGTCCCCAGGGTGTTTACAGCACTTGGAAACGCAAAGATTGTGATTACTCTCTGATTGCCGTACAGCTTATTATTCTTTATTGCTTAATAATGGGACCATAATATTGTTCTTCGATATAGCTAGCTAGCTGAATAACACTTCTCCAGTTTTAATCATGTAAATGGCTTCATTTACAAATGCAAGTAGCTTTTGCCCACATCTGAGCTGAAGGACATTGGAGTAAGAAATGCTCATACCGGCATCCTGTGGCTAGATCCTGGGCCAGTTAAGGTTGTCAGTTCTGGCTCGAGGTGGTTTTTCTAGGATTGGCATGTTTTTCATTTTCCTATTGGAGGATGCCGAAAGCGCCGAATTTTCCCTCCAAATTTCCCCCCCCCCCCGGAAATTTTCCCCCAATTTCCCAGCCTGGACTTGGCAACCCTAGATGCAGCCCATCCTCCTCTCCTATCCCCTGCACATGTGAACGCTTGACCCTGCATGCTCACCCGCCAGGACTCACAGGTGATCGTGGTCTCCTGCAAGCAGATCACATCCGCGTCCAACACCTCCAAGAGCCACTGCAGTCCCGCAAGCCCCGGTCCGGCCCGGAGCCCGTTCACGTTCCAGTTCACCAGCTTCATCTCGCCAGGAGGGGAGGCGGCGAAAACGTCACTTCCACCCGCCCAAACCCTCTCTGCGCAAAGAGATCGAATAACAACAGTTCCACGCAAGTGCGCACTTCGGGTTCCCATTAGACACCATTAGACGGGGCTGAAGGAAAGAGGGAAAGCATCGCGTATAAAATGGAAATAAAATGGGACTGGGCTTGGAGGCTTTTTGTCTCCAATGCCTTTTATTCCCTCCTCCTATTTTATTTTGCTTCACCCTTTCATGGGCTATTCTGGTCCCAAGCCACGCGGAGCCGCAGTACGACGGCAAAAGAGCCGCATGCGGCTCAGGAGCCGCAGGTTGCAGACCCCTGGTCTATACCCTGCTGCTGTCCCTCCACCTTTTTTAAAAAAAAGCTCGCATGAAAATCCCCATGAAGTACTAACTAGATGAGTGCCTAAACCAACATCCCTTTATTTCTAAAGCCAGCATGAATTATGCTTAATAGCCTCTATTTTGAAGCAGTGGTTGATTTTTGTATTTGCATGTAAGATCCCTTTTTCATTAGCGGGCATATAAAATGTTAATAATACCTTGATATTGTAATGCTCCGTGGCAGCATAGATCTTTTATGTCCTTTCTGGAATCCTGCAAGCAGAAACTCTCGTTTGTATCATAAATAGAATTTGTTCATGAAATAAAAAAATGTATTGTTTTCATTGTTCGAAGACGCGGCTAAATTGGCTGAATGTTTGATAATCACATCTCAAGCTGATTATTCCGCTAATAGTCTTAAGATATTATTTTATTTTTAAAAAATAAGTGCATCACTACAGCCCTAATACTAGCATATGCATGTATACTTAAAAAAAAACCCTTTCTTGTTTCTGTAAAGTCTGAATGAGATTTTCAAAATTGAATAATAATTTGATCCGTTAATCTTTTAAAGCTAGTAATTTTATTTTCCCCTCTTTGCAAGTCTCCGAGGCTCACAAATGAATAGAGCTTCATTACTGGAGCCTGCGTTTAATAACCATTATCCATTATCTTGTAATTAAGACTCCCTGTAACGAATCATGAGGACAATGCAAAAATACATAGTACATTTCTTTAATGAACTGGAAAATGTTCATCTTGTTCTATTTAGTAATGAGTAGCTGAATAGTTGTTAAATCCACTGGAGGATAGAGCGAGATGGATTTTGAAGACTATCTGGCGTTTGTGGGTAATCTATTAGAATTAAAATTTCATCTTCTATTTTTATCAGCCGCCGATTAGAAGCCTTTCTGTTTGACCAAATTGATTAGGAGACCCTATGCAAGGGCAGATGTTGTTTAATGAAAGTTTTTAATGAAACTGTACCATAGAGATTTCTAATTACCAGATTTATGAAAGCTTTGACTTACCTTATCCTGAAGAGATGTGTGTGTGTGTGTGTGTGTCTGTGGTTGTGTGTCTGTTTCTTTCGGGGGTGTTGGGTAGGAAGACTATTATGCTAAAGGGCCTAAACTCTGCAATGAAACGAAAAATGCAAAAGTAGAAGTTGGTTTGGTAAAGTTTTGGATTTGCTTTTTCAAAAAGAGGCGGAAAGAACTTTGGCCAGCGAGCTTGAACAGCGTTGCCAGATCCCAGCACAAACATTATGAGAACTTGGAGGTACTGAAAGAATGAGCATAAGAACATAAGAACAAGCCAGAGTCCATCTAGTCCAGCTCTCTGCTACTCGTAGTGGCCCACCAGGGGCCTTTGGGAGCTCACATGCAGGATGTGAAAGCAATCTATGGTGCTTCCTGCTCCAGTGGTTCCTTTGCCTATCTTTTCCTCACCTGCTCTGGGGAGCAGCTGCTATCTTCATATAGCATATGGAAATGAAGCTACTAAACAGAATTAGGAGCGGGCAGCCTCCGTTTTATACCCCATCTCTTTTAACACCAGCAGCCCAAAGGTTTTCTTTTGGCCAAATCTTGTGAACATCTAGTTCAGCGGTTCTCAACCTGTGGGTCTGGACCCCTTTGGGGGTCGAACGACCCTTTCACAGGGGTTCCCTAAGACCATCGGAAAACACATATTTCCGATGGGTTTAGGAACCAAGACACAAATAATTTTATGGTTGGGGGTCATCACAATATGAGGAACTGTTGAGAACCACTGCTCTAGTTGCTTCTGGACCAGTCACTTACAACTGTTGACTGAGCAAAACAATGCCATCGCTGTTGATTCAGCATTCTACAATATACTTTGAATTAATGTTTCCCCAGACGTATGATATTGGATTTACCACTAATTATTTTATGCATGAAATGTGGACCACTTTCGACTGTGATGTTAAGGTACTCTTAGTGAAATGTGTATAGTGTGATCAGGTTTTGTCTGGATGTATTGGATTAACTGATACATTAGTAATATCAACGATAGCTTTGTATACACTAAAAATATAAGAACCAGATACGCAACAGCATATATTCAAATGTATGATACTGCTTCATTGGAGCATGCATTGGTGCCGGTTACAGCCCACACAGTATTTCATTGTTTAGGTCCTAATATTGTTACTGTGGTCCCTCCCTTTTTTTTTGGGGGGGGGGGTGTTGTCTGAGCAAAACAATGCCAATGCTTCTAGTCATTATGGTTGTCTAGACAATTTGGAAAAATCTCCCCGTGGGAAAGCACTAAAGATTAGTTTCTAGGAGGAAAACTTAAGCTCTAGAGTTGTGACTTTGATGTTTAGAGTGAGAATTTTTCATATTCCTGAATCTTCAGAGTTTCTTAAGAGATTTTCATGGCGGTCCTAAAGAGAGTTACTCCAGCTGGAGCCCATTCATGTCAATGGGCTTAGACTGGAGTAACTCAGCAGAGGATCACACATTTGCCATTTTCTGTTGGCTGATAATAAGGGGGGGATTTAACTTTGCTGAGCTTCTGTCATCTACCCCAGCTGCTGGGGGGTGGGGGGGGCAGTTCAGGGAGATGCTTAGCGGTTGCACTACCTGCGTTATAATTAATAACTGTATTAATGTAATGAGTAACACTTAAGCCAGTAATATATATGGTGACTCTCCCCCTTCCCCCCCCCCTTTTTATTTCTTCCAAGGTTCTGATTTCATTAAGACCTCTACGGGAAAAGAAGCGGTTAATGCTACTATTCCAGTTGGGCTGGTGATGGTGAGAGCCATCAGAGATTACTTCTGGAGAACAGGCTACAAGGTACCATGCCTAAGTTCAGACTGCAGTGTGTCTAAGAGGTGGTACATTCTCATAGTCTTAGGCCCTCAGGAGCAGCAGTGGCGTAGTGGTTAAGAGCAGGTGTACTCTGATCTGGAGGAACCGGGTTTGATTGCCCACTACCGCTTGAGCTGTGGAGGCTTATCTGGGGAATTCAGATTAGCCTGGACACTCCCACACACGCCAGCTGGGTGATGTTGGGCTAGTCACAGTTCTTCAGAGCTCTCTCAGCCCCACCTACCTAACAGGGTGTTTGTGGGGGGGGATGGTGGTGGTGGTGGTGGTGGTGGTGGTGAAGGATATTGTAAGCCACTTTGAGTCTCCTTACAGGAGAGAAAAGGGGGATATAAATCCAACTCTTCTTCCTCCTTCTTCCTCAAGATTGATATCCCTCCTTTCTGCCTTCATTAGGGCTACTGAGGTCCATCAGAGAATTCCCTCATTAGGAAAGGATGTAAGGAATCATCAAATGACCTGATGTACCCAATGGATCATTTGCTTATTTGTTTATTGCATTTTAGCCGCTTTAGGTCAGAGACCTATGTTAGGTTTAATATACCGTGTTTCCCCGAAAATAAGACAGTGTCTTATATTAATTTTTGCTCCCAAAGATGCGCTATGTCTTATTTTTAGGGGATGTCTTATTTTTCAGTGTTCTGTTCATAGGGCATGCTTCCAAACAAAAACTTTGCTACGTCTTACTTTTGGGGGATGCCTTATATTTCGCACTTCAGCAAAACCTCTACTACGTCTTATTTTCCAGGGATGTCTTATATTCGGGGAAACAGGGTAGTTGATACAACTTTGTGTGGCAAAATGATATAAATCCATACTCATATTGGGCAGTAAACTCTAAAGAGAAAAATGAACATTTTTGTATTGAGGACATTTCTTGGTTGAGAGACTCACTTTATCATTGCATGATTTAAAAGAGCTTGTTTTGGAGATAATTGCAACACAAATGCATAAGATAAAATATGCAAATAGTTCCCCCCCAACAACGTTGTTGCAAACTAGATGCTTTCTGACAAAACAAGATGAACCCCACAAGCAGTCTTGACTGCATTCACATACCGTGATCTAACCTTGCGTTCCCCCTTCCCTCCAAGTGTGACATGAACGAACCACAGTTTGTTGCAAAATGTGAAGCAGATGAAATTACCCAATGTAGTTTGCCTACAACCAGGATCCAGACAATGCCAACTGAAGCAGATTATACCTTTCTGAATCTTAAATAGATAGGCTTGGAATGGTGTTAACTGTTTAGGATTGCACAAAACTGCAGTTTAAAGACTTCTTGGTTTGGCAAACTTCAGTGTTTTGTGAAACCTGTATTGGTTGAGATAACAAACTGGCTCTCTCTCTTGCAGCCTAACTAGGATGAAATGATTTGTGGTGGCATCCTCAGCAGAATTGTACCCTTCTAAATTAGTTGCAATCCATGATCCTAGATTTCACCTGAACTCTGGTTGGCAGGCAAGATGCAGGTGGTAATTTCCACCTGGTGTGGATGTTGCAAAAACTGCAGTTTGTTCCACTGAGAAGTTTTTTTATCTCCATGCTGATGTCAAGGCAAAGAGTGGAAAAGGAACACATGGGACCAAATACAACTTGGGTGATTCTTGTTGCACACAAACCAGAGTTGATTCTCTCTCTCTCTCTCTCTCTCTCTCTCTCTCTCTCTCTCTCTCTCTCTCTCTCTCTCTATCTATCTATCTATCTATCTATCTATCTATCTATCTATCTATCTATCTATCTATCTCTTTCTCTCTTTCTATCCCTCTATCCCTCCATCCTTCTATACCTCTATACCTCTATCATCTCTAATCCTCCCTCCATCCTTCTATACCTCTATACCTCTATCATCTCTAATCCAACCTATCTGTCTGTCTGTCTGTCTGTCTGTCTGCCTGCCTGCCTGCCTGCCTGCCTGCCTGCCTGCCTGCCTGCCTGCCTGCCTGCCTGCCTGCCTGCCTGCCTGCCTGCCTGCCTGCCTGCCTGCCTGCCTGCCTGCCTGCCTGCCTACCTACCTACCTACCTACCTACCTTCAGTCTGTAAGTTAAAACAATCAATATGGTGACAGTTCCCTCCCCCAACCCTATCCACGGGGGGCCTGGATGACATGAGGGTCTGATGGTCATACCAAAAGCCTAGCGGAACAGGCCCGTTTTACAGGCCCTGCAAAAACTCTGTAGGTCCCACAGGGCCCTGGTCTCCTTAGGGAGCCTGTTCCACCAAGTAGGGGCCAGGGTTATGAAAGCCCTGGCCCTTGTAGAGGCCAGCCGGATCTGTTTTGGGCCGGGGATTTCCAGCAGATGCTGTTATGCGATGTCTGCGCTTAGCCCCTGAGAACAGCATACCTAGGAGCTTGTATATAGAAATTTTTGGCTGGTTGCGGCAATAACTGGGCCCTGGTGGTGGTTCCACTCACCCAGAAAGCTCCCACCAGGATCAGACTGAGCAGCGGGGGCTGACTGGCTCTAGCTTTACACTGTTGGCTTTGTCCCCCAAGCTCTAGTCATCTCCTGGTGCTCAGTCGGATCCTGGCCTCAGAAAGGCTTCGATCGAGCTTTAAAGCTGGACCTGGGTGAGCAAAGGCCAGCATCAAATGGGCTCACCCAACGTTACCTCCACGTGGAGATCGGGACGGGCAAGCTGGCTGGCTTCATTCCCGAACCCCACGTGGAGATTAGGGGCAAGGCGAGCCTGGCTGGCTGGCCTGAGCTCCATGTGGAGTTTGGCGGGATGCAGCTGAGGGGTAGAGCATGGCACCCAGGGTTGCCTCAGGCACCATTTTATATAGCTACGTGCCTGTTCTCTCTCTCTCTCTGTCCATTTAGTGAATATGTGGGGCTGCCGTGTGTACCAGATGACAGTGGCAAGAGTTGCTACCTCTGCTGCCCCCACTCCTCATTCATTCACCTTCTTTGTCAACACTTCTTCAAGTAGCTGGAAAGAAGAACAAGGCAGCCTAAAGTGAGCGCATAGACTTCTGTGTGAACTGTTCATCTGACCAGGAATAGTTATTTCTGGTATCAGGAGGGCCGTTGCCTTGACAGGTCTAGCTCTTCATTTTCTTGGTTATGCATACTCTCTAGTTTCACCTCAGACAGCTGAAAGTTTCAAGACACTGAGTTTCGTCAGAAAACATTCCAAATGGCTAAATTCCTGTCACCAAAAGAGAAAAAAAAGCTGACTTTTAAACGTTAACATAAAAAGCCTCCCACACCAGCCATTGTTCTTAAATGAACTGCTATTTTGCAGCCTCCTGTTACTAGAACTGACAGGTTGCTGATTGTTCAGAAACTACAAAACAGAATTTCTCCAGCAAATGGCTTCAGGCTGCTGTTCCCCCACCGTGGATTGCCCTGAGCCACCATAACCGTGTTTCCAGAAGTTTCCAAAGCTTAATTCAAGGGTTTTTATCATGAAACCAAGCCTGGGAGAGCCACACTTGTTTCAGTAAAATGTTGGGTCCTTTACTCCAATAACTCCAACCAGCTGAGTTCTCAACGATTTTATTGGAAAATAGAAACCAAAGAAATAAAATAAAATACAGTGAGATTTGCTCAGCTGAATACATTCTTATGGATCTCTTGGGACATCCAGCCCAGAGGTGCTTCTCTTAGTTTAGCCCATGATAGAGTCACCTAGGTCTTTGTTCTTAGTTTCCAAGAAAACTTCCCTCCTTGCCATGCGGTCCCCACAACGTTTGAAGTGCCTTATTTGGGCATCTTCCTGTCCTGGGTAAATTTCCATGGTTTCTCCATCCGGAGGTCTTGAGATCAAAGGCCGATTTTAACATGTAGGTGTGATTCTGCTAGTTTTACAGTACTATTCCATCACAGGTTTGTATATTTATAGCAGCTCCTATGTATGTTAACCTTGAAATCAACTGTATTGAGGTAATTGGGACTTCCATGGGAGCAAATGTGTATAACATCGCCGCTTTATTTTTGTGTGAATGGGTAAAGGCTTTGATCTTTTCAGAAAGAAATTCCTTGAACCACACCTGAGGTGGAGTCTCTCTGTCAGTTGAGTGCCCTTTGGCCCTACTGTTTCCTCCCTCTCCCACGCTTCCTTAAAGGAAGGGTGCCCTTCATAAGGACTGCTCAATGATTTTTATTTTAATTAAACGGTGTCTCTTCAAAGTTGACCACTGAGTGTGGGTTAACACAAAAAAATGGACTTTTTAAATGTAAGGGCAGAACCACCACCCCCAATTCCTTGTCACCTTTTAATTTAATTTAATTTATTAAATTTGTATACCGCCCTTCCCCAAGGGGTTCAGAGCGGTGTCCAACAGTCATATATCCAACATTAAAACAGCTAGAAACAATCAATCCCCACTAATTAAGGAACCACAGTTGCATAATTATATAGATTTCAGATGGCATCGAAAGTTCCCCCCTCCCCCTACTTTGCGCCCACGGGAGGCCAGATGTTTATCATAAAGCAAGTTGTCGATGTTATCCCTGCTGGCCGAATGCCTGGCGGAACAGGTCCGTTTATTATACAATGTGGCCACCCCGACCCTGGTGTAGTGTGGATGGGATTGTTTGTGCCGGGAAACTGATGATCAGGGTTTTGCAGCTTAACAGCAGCTTCCAGAAAGAAGGAGAAGGAAGAAAAGGAGGAAGAGGACGAGTTTGGATTTATACCCCACCTAAAATATACTAAAATAAGATGGTGACTGGTAGAATATCATAGCCTGAAATCCCTCGTCCCAGCGCCCCTTTCAAATTCCTATAATTAAGTGTTGGGACGGAAAAGCGGGGGGCGGGGCACAAAGACCTCGAAAAGGTTAAGAAAGTTTGGGGGGGGGGGGCAGCGAGATTTAAACCTTTTTTCAAAAAAAGTGGGATTTCAACTTGTTTAAAAAGTGCAGTTGGCAGAAAGTCTGTGCACGCCCGTGCACTTCCTCAGAATTAAAAAAAAATCAGACGTAAACCGAGTTCGTATCATTTTTATTAAACAAAGGCAAGCTTAGGATTCTAAATGGCTTCCTTAACAAACCAATTTGGCGGCTGTACAGATGCTTCCCAGCAAGGCGTTGGCTAGTAAAAACCGGTTAATATAGAAATTAAACTTCTCCCGAGGACCGACGCGGGTTGCAGGGGTAACATTTATTGAATGATAAGCGGAGGTTGGCGATAGGGAGGGAAAAAAAGGATGCGGCATAATGGGAAATAATCTTTTCCTGTCATTATTGAAGGACACGCACAAATTGGTTTTTCTGCTGGGAAATCCCCAGTCCTGCAAAACTTATTACTTTTAATAATATAAGGTGACAAGGAAATTCTCAAGGAGATGAACTTATTAAACAAAATAATGAAATGCTGCGAAACGGCGGGAGGAAAGTGGCCAGACTTTATACAGCTCTTCAACGAAACGCTTTATTTATAAATGGCGTGCTCCGGCAGTCAGATGGACTGTTTGGGAAGACAATGGACGGAAATGGAGAAAGACTAGCGACGGGCAAAGTTAGGTGAAATTAAAACAAACTTCTGTTGGGGGGGGGGGGGGGGGGGCACATTTTTAGGCAAAAACACGATCCAGAGGGTGTGTGCTATTTGTAGAAGATTCTGAAGCTGTCTCCTAACAGTCACACTTAACAAGGCTTCTTATTTGTAAACTTCTTATTTGTAAACGTTCTATACTTGCCTGAGTAGGATCCCTGAGCACTATAGCAAGAGTGCTCACTGGGACACAGGTGAGTAAACCTACACCTGTCCTCCACTGCTTGAACTGGTTACCGGTTGAATTCCGGATCATTTGCTTGTGAAAATCATGCCAGAAGTGCTCTCACTTTCCCCACACGCAAGGCAAGAGGAAGCCCTTCAGGACAAGAAATCTTGGCCCAAATTAGGGGTTTGTCCCAGTGAACATTTACAAATAAGAGGTTACCAGTTGAATTCCGGATCATTTGCTTGTGAAAATCATGGCAGAAGTGCTCTCCCTTTCCCCACGTGCAAGGCAAGAGAAGAAGAAGAAGAAGAAGAGTTTGGATTTATATCCCCCTTTCTCTCCTGCAGGAGACTCAAAGGGGCTTACAATCTCCTTGCCCTTCCCCCCTCACAACAAACACCCTGTGAGGTAGGTGGGACTGAGAGAGCTCCGAAAAGCTGTGACTAGCCCAGGGGTAGGGAACCTGCGGCTCGAGAGCCGCATGCGGCTCTTCTTCCCTTGCACTGCGGCTCCACGAGCCGAGCCGCCGGCTTCATCCTTGCCTGCCCTGCAGGCAGCAGGGCAGGCACACCAATTGCCCTTGGCCAGCTGGGCAGTGCCGTGGGCTTCCCCTCTCGCCCACCCCGTTCGAGCGGGGCAGGCGTTTTCCCAGCGGCTGGCAAGGCCAAACCACTGGCCCCATCCTTGCCTGCCCTGCAGGCAGCAGGGCGGGCGCATCCATGCGCTTCTCAGAATGAGTGGAGTAAAAGGTTAAAAAAACCCAATATTTACAGTGTTATCTTTATTTTAAATGTCAAAAATTATTTGTGGCTCCAAGTGTTTTCTTTTCCCATGGAAAACGGGTCCAAATGGCTCTTGGAGTGTTAAAGGTTCCCTACCCCTGGACTAGCCCAAGGTCACCCAGCTGGCATGTGTGGCAGTGTACAGGCTAATCTGAATTCCCCAGATAAGCCTCCACAACTCAAGCGGCAGAGCTGGGAATCAAACCCTGTTCCTCCAGATCAGAATGCACCTGTTCTTAGCTACTGCTCTTAGCCACTACACCACTGCTGCTCCTTCAGGACAAGAAATCTTGGCC